>NW_026712239.1:0-600000 GCF_030504385.1 Musca domestica | reverse complement strand
AAACATTTTCGATAACAACACAATCTGTATTAAAATTTTCGATTATATAATTTTTTTTATTTACGCTTGTATAGTTAGTTTCTTCGATAGCTTTGTTATTTATCGAAAACTTGTTCGATCACACCATTTTCTAAATTTTCAATAAAAAGTGGTTTTCCTTAGGCAAATGATTTAGTAAAAGAAACATAGTCCGATAACATGATTTTAGGTAGAAAATCTGATCGATAACACAGTTTTCAACGGAAATATTTTTCGAAAACATAGTTATTTATAAAGAAAAGTATGTTTTGAAAACATCAATTTTCCAAAAAAAGATGACCGACAATTAAAATGCCCATAGGAAACTGGTCCGATAACACGGTTTTCGACAGAAAACATGTTCGATAACAAAGTTATTTATAAAAAAGTATGTTTTTAAACATAGATTTTCCAAAAAAAAATCGGATAATAAAATTTTTTATAGGAAACTAGTTTGATAACACCTATTTCTACAGAAAACATGTTCGATAACAACGTTTTCTGCAATAAACTTGTTCGATATAAATTTTTCAAAAAAAGATGACCGATAATTAAATTACCCATAGGAAACTGTTTCGATATCACGGTTTTCTACAGAAAACATCGATCGATAACTACATTTTCTGCAATAAACTTGTTCGATAATACAATTTTCTATATGAAAATTGTTCGATAACAAGACTTTCAATGGACAAATTGTTCGTTAACACAGTTCTCTGAAGAAAACTATTTCGATAACACATTTTCTAAGGAATACGTGTTCGATAACATAATTATTTATACAAAAAAAGGCTTCGATAATAATGTTTTCCATATAAAACGTGTGCAATAGCAACCTTTACTAAACAAAACTTGTTCGATAACAAGGTATTGTACAAAAATACATCTTCGACAACGGTTTTAAATATAAAATTGGTTTGTCGATCCAGGATTTTTTAGAAAACTACGTCCGATAACACAGATATCGCTAGAAAACATATTCGGAAAAATAGTTTTATTTATATATAAAATCAGTTCTTCAATACAGATTTCTTTAGAAAACTAATTCGATAACACAGTTTTCTAAAAACAAACATGTTCGATAACACAGTTATCTCCAGAAAATACATATATTCGAAAATATACGGTCTGTTCCAGAACTGCAAGAATGTAAACGTTTTTACAACGATAACCGATTTTCCCTTAATGATATCGGAAACAATTGCAAAATTAGTAGATTCTTGCAGGTTCTGGAACAGAGCTATAGTTTTATGCATAAAATTAGTTCTTCAAAACAGACTTCTTTAGAAAATCAGTTCGATAACACTTTATGAAAGAGGATAATTTTTTGCTGACACTAAAAATCACTTCGATAACTTAGTTCTCCACAAAAAAACTTGTCCGAACACAATGTTTTTCATGGAAAACTTTTCGATAACTCAGTTTTCTATATAAAATTTTTTCGACCTTTCATATTTAGAAAACTTCTTCGATAACACACTTCTCCGGAAAAAAATGTTTAAGAACACAAATGAGAACAGAAAATATGTTCGATAACTCCGTTTTCTCTAGAAAACTTCTTCAATAATACTAATTTTTATACAAAAGCTTGTCGATAACACTCTTTTCTATACAAAATTGTTCGATAACAGTCTTTTTTTTAAGGAAAAGGCTGTTCGATAACATAGTATCCCATAGAAATACATTTCGACAACACTGTATTCTAAAGATAATTTGTTCGATAAAATTGTGTTCTTTAGAAAAATTTTCGATAACTTGATATATGGTCTGATCCAAAACTTGCAAGAATCTACTAGTTTTGCTATTTTCTCCGATATCATAAAGGGAAAATCGGTTATCGATGTAAAAAAGTTTAACATTCTTTCAGTTCTAGAACATACCAATAGTTTTTTTCTATTGTTAAAATGCCGTTTATACAGATTTTTTTACAAAAATCTTTATCGATAACATGTTGTTATATTATCTTCTTAAATTTCCATATTTTTATCCATTGGTCATTATTTTTTGCATATTCCTTCTAAATCTTCCACATACACACAAACACAAAACTAAGCCTCAATCCCAACGACAACACAAACCAGCATTCGAATCGTCATAAATTCCAAATAAAACAACAAATCCTGTTAAGACTCTAAGATAAAAATCTACAAATAAAACCTAGACATCATAAAATATTATTGGCAAAGACTTGCACACACATCCCGCTGCCTTGAGGCAAATGTCAGATGAACATATTGGTAAGCCATTTTCCGGAGAAAAAAAAGAACAACAACTATCATCAGCAACAGCAGCAGTAAACTTTTCTCTCTGTTTTTTTTTTTTTGACAAACTTGATTACAACCTAAAGCTGTATTTATTGTTATTATATATTTGGATTTCCAAATCACATATATTTACATACAATTGTGGAGATCAACATATGTATGCAACCCAAGAAAGCGGGGGTGGGGGTAATAATTGTAATTCCACCACAAAATCCCCTCAACCACACACCCCAAACAATGGGGTCAGTGGTATGCCAAATGAAGCATGCCAGCATAATTTTTTTTTTTCATTTTTTTGCAGTTCATTTTTTTTCCAAACTTTTAGACACATGAATGAAGGCAGGCATGAATGGATACGACATACCTCAAACATATTTGTGTGCGTGTGTGTTTTTGTGTTCTTGGGTCGCCGTCACCATTGTTGCCTATTTAGTAACGGCAAGCAACATCAAGAACATTTCTAGAGCACTGGAACGGCACAAGACACAATCTTTCACAAGTACTTTACAGCTTTTTTTGTTGTTGTTGCTGTAGTTGTTGTTGGTATTGTTAATGCAGTACTCAACCCAAAAACACCAAAATCGCTAAAGAAATGCACAACACTGCCAACCGACACACGGCGTTCAAAATTAACTTAATTATTATGCAAAGGATTTAGTTTCGACTTTTAGTTGACAAGAAGTTTTAGCTTCAAACGGATGCAGGGGAAACGTGATATCGAAAATAAATATAAATGAAATAGCTAGATTTTGAAAATGTATGAGGGGGACAAAATTTCCACAGAAAACTGTTAATGAGCAAATTGGATATAGAGAACCTTGTTATCGAAAAATGTTTCCAAATGCTCTGTTCCCAAACCTACCAGAATCTATTAATTTTGCAATTTACTTCGATATCATAAAGAAAAAATCTGTTATCGTAGTAGAAACTTTTACATTTTTGAAGTTCTGGAACAGACTAACTATCAACATTTTTTGCGTAAAAAGATCTGGGACAAATTAAAAAAAAACAATTGTTATCGATAATTTTTTCTTTATAGAAAATTTACCTATCTATCTATCAAATCATCATCAAATCATCTATTCTATCAAAAACGCTGCTATTGAACGAGGTTGCAATAAAGAAGAAATTGACTTATGGAACAAGTTTTTATTTGAAATGTAGTTATCGAGCTGATATTGAACGTGTTTTCTCCAAAAACGGTGTCATCGAACATCTATAATTTGATAATTATATCGATATCGATAGTTTTTTTTTATAAAAATGTTACCATCAATAATATTTTCCACAGAAAATACTGCTATTGAACGAGATTCCAATAAATCACTGAGTTATCGAAAAAGTTTTTATTATAAATATAGTTATCGAAGTGATATCAAAACAGTTTTCCACAGAATGTTTTCTAGTGATGGTATCGAATGAGTTTTCTAGAGATAACGGCATTATCGGTATCATCGAAAAAGTTCTCCACAGAAAACATTGTTATGTGAGGAATTTTATAGCGAAAACAGTGTTATCGAAGAATTTTTTGCATCGAAACGAGGAGATATCGAAAAATGTCTCTAAAAATGTGATTTTGAATAAGATTTTTAGAAGAAATGGTAAAATCGAACAAGTTTTTTTTTAGCTAAATAATGTTATCGAACAAGATTTCTGCAGGATATTGTATTATCGAACGAGTTTTTTGTTAAAAACGTTATTATCGAAAAAGTTTATTATAGGAAATCTTGTTCGATAAGATTCCTATGGAAATCTGAGTTATCGAAAAAGATTTTTATAGGAATATGTGTTATCGAACAGGTTGTATACAGAAATCTGCGTTATTGAAAAAAATATAGAAAACTCTGTTATCGGTGAAAATATGTAGAGCAAACTATGTTATCGAAGAAGATTTGTAGAGAAACTGGAGTTGTCGAATAATTATTTGATCAAAAAGGAGTGTTATCGAACAATATCTCTATAAAAACTATGAGATTTTCGAAAAAATTGCACAAGTTATTAAGTGAGAAAGTGTTATCGAACAAAATTTCTACATAAGTAAAAAACTCTGTTATCGACGAAATTTTCTATAGAAATCTGTGTTATCGAAGAATTTTTCTATGGAAATCTGTATTATCGATGAAGATTTGTATAGCAAACTCTGTTATTGAAGAAGAATTTTTTCGATAACATTGTTGTCGAAACAAATTTTCGATGGAACATAGTGTAATCGAAAAATACATCGATAAAATTGTGCTATTGATTAAGATTTTTAAACAAAACCATGTTATCGAACAAGTTTTCTAGCGAAAGTGTTGTCGAATAAAATTTTTATATTTTTTGTTGTGTTATCGAAAATATTTTCAAAAGAGACCTGTATCATCTAAGAAGTTTTTCTTATAGAAGTCTAAGTTATCAAACAAGTTTCCATATAAAACCCTGTTATCGATTAAGAAAAAACCTTATTATCGAAGCAGTTTTTGATTAAAAATTATTATATCGTATTATTTTTCTTTGTTATCGAACCAGATTTTTCTACAAAAACATTGTTATCGATCCAATTTTCCATAGGAAACCGTTGTTCTCTTCCAGAACCTGAAAGAGTCTACTAGTTTTGTAATTAATTTTGATATTATAAAGGAAAAATCGCTTATCGTAGTTAAACTTGTATATTCTCCTCCTGTTACGAAGACGTTTTCTATAAATTTTTTTTTTGTGTGGAGTCCTTTTATCCATAAACCTTACTACACACAAATTTGTCGAACAATTTTTCCATTAAATACAATTTTATCAACTTGTTTGATTTAAAAAACTTGTTTTCGAAAAAGGTTATTCTCCGCCTTTTTAGGAAATATAATGTTACACAAAATTCCAGGTATTCAGGTTCAAAATTGCAAAGAAATGCTCTTTTCACATTTAATCCTTTATTGTTTGGGTGGGAGGGTATGTGTGTGTGTGTATTTGGGTTGAATATGATCTCCGCTGTCCCTCGAATTCTCTAAATTCTATCGCATTTCATTGGAGGAATTCCAAAAACAAAGTTCATGCAGGGGACATTGTTCTAGAAAACCAGAAATCAGGGGAAGAGAGTACATTTGACGTAGTAATCTTACAAATATTTTAGTCGCACACACACCCGTACCTACACACGCATTTACACACACATAGACTGAAATGTGTGACACCTACTTACCTATCTACACCTCCGTACATGGCGGCCCATCATTCTGGCCATTTTGTTACAAGGATAATAGTTTGCGAACATCTCAAGATTAGAGATGTGAAACTGAAATCACATTTACACATATGTATATCGGCACACATATGTATGTATGCTGTGTGAGTGGGATTGTGCATTTAATTTTTGGTTTGAGTTTATTTTGTTTTGATTTTATTTTAGTCTCTCATTCGTTTTTTTTTGTGGGTTGGCTGGTGTCGTTAGGACCTCCTCACTCCTATCTCCCGCAGTGGAGGTTGGATGTCAATGAAAACAAATGGATGAATGTTTTGTATTCGAATTGATGTCAAAGATGTTGACTATCTTTAGTTTTGTTGTTCTTCATTACTCACTACTCATTTATGTAAGAGGATGAAGGGAGAGGAAAATAAAGAAAGAAATGCGTAGTTTTCCGAAAATGTATTCCAGACACATACGCCAATGAATGGGAAAAAATGTAAATTCTAATGCATGCCACAAGCTGCGAAATAATCGACAAACCATGCTTAGCAATTTTGGGATGGTTTGAGGTTGTGTGTATGTCCTTGTGAAATAGAAGGCGGGATCATCAAATGTTCGAAATGATGGCTTCATATATTCTCATGAAAGTTATATGAGGGTAGTAGTAATCCATGAATAAGACATGTTATCGATTAATATATCAATATTTTGAGTCATTCAGAAATATTCTTTCATACAGAATACGGTGTTCTCAAAGCATATTTCTTAAGGAAAACATGTTATCGAACAATTTTTTTTCATGAAAACAGTGATATCGAATGAGTTTTGTATGGACACCTACATTTTACAAATAGTTTTGTTTACTAAAGTGTGTTATCGAACAGTCTTCCCATAATGCTCAATCAAAACAATTTTTCCTGAGAGAACTGGCCAAACTTTCTGCAGAAAACAGAGTTATCGAACATTTTTACTATAAAAATAGTGTTATCGGATATTTTTTTCTAACGAAAACAGAATTTTGGAACAATTTATCTCTAGAATAGTGAGTTATCGAAGCAGGTTTCTATTGTATACTAGGAAATAAAATAAGTTTTTTATTGCAATTAATTTATCGATAAATTTTTGTAAACACAATTGCATTATAGTAACGAAAACAGGGCTATTGGACATTTTTTCGATACAAAACGTCGGGCGAGTTTTATATAAAAGTGGTGTTTTTCGGACAACCTTTTTTATAGAAAAATATGTATCGACAGTTTCGCATAAGAAATATTGTTTTCGGACAAGTTATCCATGGAACATTGTATCGAACAATATTTCTGTGGAATATTGTGTTATCGATCAATTTTTCTGAAAAGAAAAACTGTTATCTAAAAAGTTTTCTAGAGAAAACTGTGTTATCGAAATAGTTTTGTTCAGAAAACTTTGCTTTCGAGCAGTTCTGTTATAAAAATAACTGTTATCGAACAAGTTTTTTTTTGAAAGAAATCGATGTTATCGAAAAAGTTTATTATATAAAATATTGCTATCGAAAGAAAAAAGTTTTGTTATGGAACGAATTTTCTGTAAAAAGTCTTGTTATCGAAGGGGTATTCTATAGAAAGCCTTGTTATCGTACGATTTTTATCGAATAAATTTTCTATAGCAAATGTTGTTATCGAATAAAATTCCTACAGAAAATGTTGTTATCGAATAAATTTTCTATAGCAACTGTTGTTATCGAATAAATTTTCTATAGCAAATGTTGTTATCGAATAAAATTCCTATAGAAAATGTTGTTATCGAATAAATTTTCTATAGAAAATGTTGTTATCGAATAAATTTTCTATAGAAAATGTTGTTATCGAATAAATTTTCTAAAGACAATGTTATCGAACAAGTTTTCTATAGAAAATATTGTTATCGAACGATTTTTCTTTGGAAAATCTCGTTATCGAAGGGGTTTTCCATAGAAAGTTTTGTTATCGAACGAGATTTCTGTAGAAAGACTGGTTATCGAACGAGTTTTCTAAATAAAGTTTTGTTATCGAACCAGTTTCCTGTAGAAAATCTTGTTATCGAAGCGCTTTTCTTTAAAATTCCTTCCTATCGAACGAGTTTTCTACAGAAATCCTTTTTATTGAACGAGTTTACCAAACAAAGTTTTGTTATCGAAAGAGTTTTTTTAGAAAATCTTGTTATCGAAGGGGTTTTCCGTAGAAAGTTTTGTTATCGAAGGAGCTTCCTATTATCGAACGAGATTTTTAAGGAAAGGTTTGTTATCGAACGAGTTTTCTGTAGAAAGTCTTGTTATCGATCGAGTTTTTCATATACAGTTTTGTTATCCAAAGGGTTTTCTATAGAAATCCTTCTTATCGAACCAGTTTCCTATAAAAAGCCGTGTTATCGAACAAGTTTTTGTAGAAAATATTATTGTTAAGCAATTTTTCGAAAACAATACTATCGAATATATGTTTTGTATAAAACCCGGAAAATGTTTTTTTATTATTTTTTCAACTTTGTAACGGAAAATGTTTTTGTACGAGACAGTGTTATCGATTATATTTTTTTATAGAAGCTGTCATATAGATCCTGTTTTCTGCATTAAACATTGTTATCGAATACAGATATTTAAGAATAACTCTGTTATCTAACAAATTATATATGAAAATATATGTTAACGAACATATTTTCTTTGTTATCGAAAAAATTTCAAATAGAAAACTATGTTGTGGAACATTTTTTGAAACTATATTATCGAAAAACTTTTCTTTAGGAAACAGTTTTTTATAGAAATATGTTTAATCGTCTATGTTTTCTAAAGCGAACTTTGTTATCGAAAATATTTTTTTAAGGAAACCAGTGTTAGCGAACAAGTTTCCTCCTTAAAACATAATTATCGATATAATTTTTCATGAAATACTTAGAAATCGAACTAGTTCCCTATTTAAACCATAGTTATCGAACAAGTTTTCCATAGAAAATCATGTTATCTAACAATTTTTTTGCGAAAAACTTTGGGAATCATATTATTCCATTGTTTTTAATTCACTATTTCGAAACCACTTCAATTATGTTCCGTTCAAGTAGAACTACGCACACTGAAGTGCCATTCTGTGATCAGCTACATAGCTATGGACTTAACATTTCCATGAAAATGTTACCATTTTCCCCCACCCCAAATATCCTATACAAATAAAAAAAACACTGAATAAAAATAAAAATACTTGAATAAATTCAAATTCCACAAAAACCCCACTGACCGGTGGCACAAACACTGCCATTCGCTTTTCCATGAAAACCAAAACCATAAAAACGACAAAGTTCTGCTGACCAAATAACCCACTGACCATAGACTAAATGACTGTATTGGTTTGTGTGTGCGCGAGTGGTGGGTTTGTGTGTGTGTGTGCGTCTGTGTGTAGCGCACGCTTTTAAATTGAAAAACAATTTGTGAAACATTTTAATTTTTCATTTCTATTTTTTGTTGTTGTTGTTATTGTTGAGAAAAGGCTACTCCTCGTGGAGGCTTTTTTCATGGTGTATGTACTTGTGTGTGTGTTATTATTTTTTTTGTATTTTTTGTTTTTATTGAAAATCATTTGATTTTCATTTGTTTGCATGTGATTGAACGTGGAAAAATGGGTAATAAAAGTTGAGAGAAGAAAAAAAAAAACAACAACAACCACTGCAAATATTTAACATTTGTAAACGTAAACAAATTTCAGTCCGGCAAAGTGGAAAATAAATCATTCAACAGGTTGAATATTATTTTTTTTTTGAGTTGTGAGTGATTTTTCTGAAAGATTTTTCAATTTGTCTGGAAAATTTGTGGGAAAATTTATTTGAAACTTATTTTCGCAATTTTTTATTTCACCAATGAATTTGTTTTTGGCAGTTCTTCAAACCTTGGCAGATTTATGGAGGGACTTTGAACTATGGAAATCAATTAGGGAGACTTTTAAATACATGTAAGTCCCATGGAAGGTCCTCTATTGTCCGAAAATCTATAAAAGGTCTTCATGTTTAGAATATTTCCTCCAGTTTTCATTTTCCTTTTAAAATTATTTCTTTGTCTCCCAATGATGGCTTCTGGAGTAATGGTTTCTATAATCCATTTTTATACCCTAAGCCATATGGCTAGAGAAGGTATATATCGTGCCTAATCGGAATAAAAGTTTTAGACCCTAAGTCTCTTTGGACCACATCCGTTTCAGGACATTTGGAGTCGATCTAGCGATGTCCGTCCTTCCGTCTGTCTGGTTGGTGGGCACCATAACTCTCGAAAGGAGTATGCGATTTCATCCAAATTTGGTACATCGTAATATTATTGTCAAACTTAGATTGAGTTCGGAGATTGGCAATTTTGGTCCACTCCTTCTAGTACCTCCCCCACAAAATGTCAATATTTTCAAAGAAAATAATTTTTTGCGCAGAAAGAGAAAGGATAATTCGATTTTGCTCCAACTTTGTATATCCTAATATTTGCATTAGTGCTAGGTCAGGTGCGAAAATGGACATTATCGGTACACTCCATCAGGTACCTGCCCCACAAAGGGTAAAAATTTGGAATAATTATAACTCTTATAAAATGTGGTGTAAGAGCCTGATTGTCTTCAGATTTTACACATCACAATATTTTTACTAACCCAAGGTCTGGTGTGAAGATGGAATATATCGGTCAACTCCTTCTGGTACCTCCCCCACAAAATGTCAAAAATTTCAAAGAAAATAATTTTCTGCACAGAAAGAGAAAGAATAATTCGATTTTGTTCAAACTTTGCGAATCCCAATATTTGCATCAGTGCTAGGTCAGGTGCGAAAATGAACAATATCGGTCCACTCCATCAAGTACCTGCCCCACAAAGGGTCAAAATTTGGAATAATTATAACTCTTATAAAATGTGATGTAGGTGTTCGATTGTCTTCAAATTACACAAATTGCAATATTTTCATTAACCCAAGGTCCGGTGTAAAGATGGAATATATCGGTCCACTCCTTCTGGTACCTCACCCACAAAGGGTCAAAATTTTGAATATTCGTGAAGTTCGTAAAACAGGAAATTGAAATCTGATTCCAATCAGACTTACCACATCTCAATATTTCCATTTCCAGCACAAGATCCGTTTTAAAATTTGTAGCGATCGGACCATTCCTTCTGGTACCTCCCCCACAAAGGGTCAAAATTTTGAATATCCATGAAGCTCATAAAACACGAAATTAACATCCAATTCCATTCAGACTTGGCACATCTCAATATTTCCATCAACACAAGATATGTTATAAAGGTGGCAGAGATTGGACCATTCCTTCTGGTACCTCCCCCACAAAAGGGTTAAATTTTTGAATAATCAAAACGATTGTAAAAACTGAAATAAGCATCCGGTTCTCTTCAAATTACCCACATTACAATATTTTTATTAGCACAAGTTCTGGCGTGAAGATGGAATATATCGGTCCACCCCTTGTGGTACCTCCCCCACAAAAGGTCAAAATTTTTGAATATCCGTGAAGGTCATAAAACCCGAAATTACCATCCGATTCCATTCAGACTTCGCACATTTCAATATTTCTATCAACACAAGATCTGTTATAAAGCTGATAGAGATCGGACCATTCCTTCTGGTACCTCCCTCACAAAGGGTCGAAGTTTTGAATAACCAAAACGATTGTAAAATATGAAATAAGCATCCGGTTCTCTTCAAATTATACACATCACAATATTTTCATTAACCCAAGGTCCGGTGTGAAGATGGAATATATAGGTTCACTCCTTCTGGTACCTCCCCCACAAAGGGTCAAAATTCAGAGTATCCATGAAGCTCATGAAACGCGAAATTAACATCCGATTCCATTCAGATTTGGCACATCTCAATATTTCCATAAGCATAAGAGCTGTTAAAAACATGGTAGAGATCGGACCACAGCTTCTGGTACCTTCCCCACAAGGGGTCAAAGTTTTGAATAACCAAAATGATCATAGAATGCGAAATAAGCATCCGGTTCTCTTCAAATTACACACATCACAATATTTTTATTAAAACAAGGTCTGGTGTGAAGATGGTAGAGATCGGTCCACTCCTTCTGGTACCTCCCCCGCAAAGGGTCAAAATTTTGAATATCCATGAAGCTCATAATACACGAAATTAACATCCGATTCCATTTAGACTTGGTACATCTCAATATTTCTATCAACACAAGATCTGTTATAAAGTTGGTAGAGATCGGACCATTCCTTCTGGTACCTCCCCCTCAAAGGGTCAAAGTTTTGAATAACCAAAACCATCATAAAATCCGGAATAAGCATCCGGTTCTCTTCAAATTACAGACATCACAATATTTTTATTAGTCCATGGTCTGGTGTGAAGATGGAATGTATCGGCCCACTCCTTCTGGTACCTCCCCCACAAAGGGTCAAAATTTTGAATATTAATGAAGCTCATAAAACACTTAATTAACATCCGATTCCACTCAAACTTGACATATCTCAATATTTCCATTAACACAAGATCTGTTATAAATATGGTAAAGATCGGACCATTCCTTCTGGTACCTCCCCCACAAGGGGTTAAAATTTTGAATAACCAAAACGTTCATAAAATCTGAAATAAGCATCAGTTTCTTTTCAAATTACACACATAACACTGTTTGTATTAGCCCAAGGTCTAGTGTAAAGATGATAGAGATCGGACCATTTCTTCGGGTACCTCCCCCACAAAGGGTCAAAGTTTTGAATAACCAAAACGTTCATAAAATCTGAAATAAGTATACGACCCTCTTCATATTACACATCTCCCATTATTTCCACTAGCTCAAGGTCTGGTGTGAAGATGGAATATATCGGTCCACTCCTTCTGGTACCTCCCCCACAAAGGGTTAAAATTTTGAATATTCGTGAAGCTCATAAAACGCGAAATTAATATCCGATTCCATTCAGACTTGGCGAATCTCAATATTTCCATAATCACAAGATCTGTTATAAAGCTGGTAGAGATCGGACCATTCCTTCTCGTACCTGCCCCATAAAGGGTTAAAGTTTTGAATAACCAAAACGATCATAAAATCTGAAATAAGCATCCGGTTCTCTTTAAATTACACACATCGCAATATATTTACTAGCCCAAGGCCTGGTGTCAAGATGGAATATACCGGTCCACTCCTTCTAGTACCTCCCCCACAAAGGGTCAAAATTTCGAATATCCGTGAAGCTCATAAAACGCGAAATTGAAATCCGATTCCATTCAGATTTGGCACATCTCAATATTTCCATAAGCATAAGATCTATTCTAAATATGGTAGAGATCGGACCACTCCTTTGGTACCTTCCCACAACGGGTTAAAATTTTGAATAATCAAAACGATCATAAAATCCGAAATAAGCATCAGTTTCTTTTCAAATTACACACATAACACTATTTTTATTAGCCCA
This sequence comes from Musca domestica, assembly GCF_030504385.1. Lineage (NCBI taxonomy): Eukaryota > Metazoa > Arthropoda > Insecta > Diptera > Muscidae > Musca > Musca domestica. The sequence goes on along the minus strand of NW_026712239.1, from coordinate 587,152 downwards.
AGGTCTAGTGTAAAGATGATAGAGATCGGACCATTTCTTCGGGTACCTCCCCCACAAAGGGTCAAAGTTTTGAATAACCAAAACGTTCATAAAATATGAAATAAGTATACGATCCTCTTCATATTACACATCTCCCATTATTTCCACTAGCTCAAGGTCTGGTGTGAAGATGGAATATATCGGTCCACTCCTTCTGGTACCTCCGCCACAAAGGGTTCAAATTTTGAATATTCTTTAGGCTCATAGAACGCGAAATTAACATCCGATTCCATTCAGATTTGGCACATCTCAATATTTCCATCAACACAAGATCTGTTGTAAATATGGTAGAGATCGGACCATTCCTTCTGGTACCTCCCCCACAAAGGGTCAAAGTTTTAAATAGCCAAAACGTTCATAAAATCCGAAATAAGCATTCGGTTCTCAAAACAAGATCTGTTGTGTAGATGATATACATCTGCCAACCCCTTCTGGTAACTCACCGTCAAAGGGTCACAGTTTTCAATATTTATATCTGTCATAACTTGAGAAACATGTCGGCGATTCTTTACAACTTGCCATATCTAAATATTTCTCTTAACCAGAAGTCTGATTTCGATATGTAATTTATCGAAATTTGTGATTTCGCATAAAATCGGATATAAATATTCGATTTCCTTCAAATTTTGTAAATACCAATATTTTTATCTGTATTAGATGAAGTATGAAAATGGAACACATCCGCCTTCTATATTTGGTACCCCACGCATATTTCCACAATTTTCCAAAAATTTGCACATAACTCATATAAAGTATAGAAAGTAGTCGGTATAGTCCAAATCTGTCACGTTGTAATATTTATATCAGTCTTAGGTCAGATACGAATTGGTCAATATTTGCCAACTGCTTCGGAACCTCCGTCAACAATTTGAAAAATCATAATTCAGGGCTGGGGGTATACATTTGTCGCCAAAACCGACCGACATTATTTAACCAGTTTTCCTTTAAAATTATTCCTTAGTCTCCCAACGATGGCTTCCGACAGTAATGGTTTTATTATTCAATATTCCATTTTTGTTATTTTCAATTAATTTGTTCTTTTCGTTACGACTCAATTAAGGATCAATTGTCTGGAAATTGCTTTTTTCATACGTCTGAAAGTGATGATGAAAATGGCGATGGTCATTTAATGGCGGGAGATGTAACAAACACTTACACGATGACAAATTTAACGGAATTTCTAGTGAATAAAATATAAAGAGAGAAGGAATTTCAATGACCCCCAAAGTGAGAGAGAGAGAGGTCTCTCAATTTCCACATTCATATATTTTAAAGCAAAACTTCTGAAGAAAATCAAATGAATTTCATTTAAATAATATTTGGCCAAAAATAAAATTCATGACCCCCCATTTTATTTCCCCTTCCACTCTAATATACCACCACCACACCCCAATACACAAATGCATTCCTTTAGCATGTGAAAAAAAATATTTCAAAAATTAAAAAAAATATACAATTTTTTCTCTACTGCATGAATTTCTACTCCACTTATTCTCTTTATCTCGCCAGCTCTCATTCTTGCGTGCGCTCTCTCTCTCCCACTCTCCCCCCTCTTTTCCTCTTCTGGTTATCCTTTTATGAATAACTTGGCATATCTTTTAGTCATTTTGTATTCCGGGCATATGGCATATTTTGTTCATTAATATTATTCCCATCATATGTTCAGATTGTTGGTGGTGTTGCTGCTGCTGTTGTTGTTGTTGTTGATATCCTGATGCCGTGACAATATTGCAACATATTCCTAGCCTCATGCATATGCAGAAAATGATAGTGGGGAATATATATATATATATTGCATGGTTAGGAAAACTAGCGGAATGTGTAGTCAGATGTTTAAACAGCGTTTTAAAGATTTAAATTAAAAAATATTTAGAAATGGAAATTTAATAGATTATACAAAAAAATATATATGTTATCGAACAATATATGGAGTTTGTTTTCTGTAAGAAAACTATTTTATCGAACAGTTTTTCCCGTAGAAAATCCAGTTATCGAACGGCTTTGTTTAAAAGGCAAAGTCATCGAATGGGTAAATGATTCAAAATCGTGTTATCGAAACATTTCTCTAAAATAAAACATTGTTATCGAACAGGTTATTTATTTGAACTATCAATTGTCATTGGTCCAGAACTGCAATAATGTAAACGTTTCTACTACGATAAACGATTTATTCTTTAAAAACTGTATTCTTCAAAAATTTTTCGGATGAAAAATTTGTTATCGGAACAGTTTTTTTTTTTTTTTTTTTTTGATAAATAACTGTGTTATCGGATAAGTTTTCAGTGGCAACAATGGTAGAGAACAAGTTTTCAATGGAAACGGCGTTGGCGAACAAACTTTCTATAGAAAACTGTATTATCAAATGGATGCATATTCGATAACACAATTTTCTAAAAAATAACTTTGTTATCGAATGGGGATTCCGCAGAAACCAGTGTCATCAAAAACAGAATTTTTGCTGGAAATTGTGACATCAAACAAATTATCAATGAAAAACAAGTTTCAGGCGAAAATCTGTGCTATCGGAAAAATGTTCTTTAGAAAACTATGTTATCGGAATGTTCTATATTTAAAAGTGTGTTATCGAACAAGTCTACACTAGAAAGCTATGTTATCGAACACTTTTTAATATGGAACAGCTTTATCGAACAAACTTGCTATAGAAAATTGTGTTATCGAAAGAGATTTCCTTAGAAAAGTGAGCAATTGGAGCAGTTTTGTGTAGAAAACGGCCTAATCAAAATGTTGCCCTGAGAATACTGTGTTATCGAACAAGTTTTTTTTTTTGGGAAAACTGTGTTATCGAACACGTTTTCTATAGAAAACGTTGTTATCGAAAAACAAAAATGTGTTAGCAGTCATATAAAAACATATACAACACTGTTATCGATCCAGTATCCTTAATAAAAGATGGTTATCGAACACAGTCTTTGTTATAATTTTTTTTATTTTATTTTTTATATTTTTATTTATTTTTAAAAATTGTGTTATCGGAACAGAGCAAAACAAAGATGTCCATCCGTCTGTGCAAATCACTCTAGCTTGCGAACGAAATGAAGTAGGTTGATAAAATTTTACTCAAATGTATATTATGTCTGCAGGACTTTTGGTATTGAAAATGGGCCATGTAGGTCCACGTTTTGGTATAGCCTCCATATAAGAGCACCTCCCGATATTCGGTATTTTGACGATTCTAGCGACATTATTCACCGTAATTGTTTCAAATTTAGTATTTAAGGTTCGTAATGGATACTACAGCCTATGACAGAAAATTGTCTGTGCAGGTTCGCGTCTTCGTATAGCCCCCATACAACGGCACCTCCCGATATTCGGCATTTTGATGATTTTAGCGACATTATTCACCAGAATTGTTTTAAATTTGTTATTTGAAGTTCGTAATGGATACTACAGCCTAAGACAGAAAATTGTCTGTACAGGTCCATGTCTTCGTATAGCCCCCATATAACGGTACCTCCCGATATTCGGCATTTTGATGATTTTAGCTACATTATTCACCGGAATTGTTTCAAATTTCGTATTTGAAGTTTGTAATGGATGCTACAGCCTATGGTAGAAATTGGTCACTGCAGGTCCACATCTTCGTATAGCCCCCATATGACGGCACCTCTCTATATTCGGTATTTTGATGATTTTAGTGACATTATTCACCGGAATTGTTTCAAATTTGGTATTTGAAGTCCATAATTGATACTACAGCCTGTGACAGAAAATTGTCTGTGCAGGTTCACGTCTTCGTATAGCCCCCATTTAACGGAACCTCCAGATATTCGGTATTTTGATGATTTTAGCGACATTACTTACCGGAACTATTTCAAATTTAGTATTTGAAGTTCGTAATGGATGGTACAGCCTGAGACAGAAAATTGCCTATGCAGGTTCTTGTATAGCCCCCATGTAATGGCACCTCCCGATATTCGATATTTTGATGATTTTAGCGACATTTTTCACCGGAATTGTTTCAAATTTGGTATTTGAAGTTCATAATTGATACTACAGCCTATGACAGAAAATTGTCTGTGCAGGTCCACCTCTTCGTATAGCCCCCATATAACGGTACCTCTCGATATTCGGTATTTTGATGATTTTAGCGACATTATTCACCGGAATTGTTTCAAATTTGGTATTTGAAATTCGTAATGGATACTACAGCCTGTGACAGAAAATTGTCTGTGCAGGTCCATGTCTTCGCATAGCCCCCATATAACGGCACCTCTCGATATTCGGTATTTTGATGATTTTAGCGACATTATTCACTGGAATTATTTCAAATTTGGTATTTGAAGTTCGTAATTCGACATTTTTAAGATTTTAACCGAATTTTTAATGGATTTTTTTTTTTGAAATTGCCGAAATTCTTTCCGATGGTGTAGAGTATTCAAAGTTCGGCCCGGCCGAACTTACAGATTTTTTTCTTGTTAAACATATTTTTTTATTTTCTCTAGATCTCAAATTATAGATCACATTGTTTGTCCCAAAATATTTTTATCGGAACTGTTTTCACTGAAAAAGTCTATTATCGAAAAGATCTCCTTTTCTTAAGACAACACTGTTATCGATGACTTATTCTAAAAAAACTGAATAGAGCTGAAATAAAGCTCCCTTGCCGATTCCGGTTTTTAAGGAGATCACGATTTCTGAAATAGAACTCTGTTATTGTTCACATTTACTAAGAAATTAAACTATCGATTTTATTTTCCTGTCGAAAATTATGCCACCATTTTCGTGGAAATGTTGTCTTTAAAAAAATTGTGTTTTTAAAAGACTATTCTGAATTCTTTTTTAGGATTATTGCTTGCTCCAGTTTCAAGTTTCATTTAAATGTCTCGGGCATATACTTGCGTAAAATGTAATGATGTTGTCTGGTGGGGTTTTGCAGCAAAACACCCTCCACCCTCCATTCATTAGGGTTTTCTTGTCATTAAGTCATCTTCGTCATCGTTTTGCCATAAACATTCAGAGTTCACAGTTTACGCTACATTAAACAGCCAACGCAATTACTAATTAAAATATCATCGTTATGGACATTGGTGTCTAACGATATCCGATACCAAAAAAAAAAAGAATTAAAAAAAAAAACAATTTCCACAAATAAAACAGAAAAAGGAAAAAAAGATAATTCCCATTCAATGGAGAAAATCCATTGACAGATATCATTCTCATGGCATTCTCATCCATCCACTTCCTCTCTCGGCCATTTACAACGGTACTTATATCCGTTACGTCAAAGCATATCGAAAGCCATTAACCTTTGACAAATGATACTGCTGGCTTTTGTCACAGTAAATGAGACGTCAAGTAATTGAGTGTTCCGGACATTAGGGAATAGTGGGTAAATATTTGCGAAAAAAACACACACGTCTTCATGGCAACGTCATTGACATTGAGATGGCGAGACATGACAGATGGGGGAAAATTGGTTGGACATATCTGGCAAGTCACAATATTTACACAAAAGCAACATGAGAAGGATGTGTATAAAAAATGTCCTTTTTGATAAAGGACCTTGGAATGCAATTAAATGTTATCGATATGTTTTGGGAAATTTAGTGAAAAAAATGTTGTTTTAAGAAATTGGGACACAAATCGTTTGATGGTGTGAACCTATGTTAACAATTTTTAACAGGGAGTTATCAATCCCTATGATTTTAAAAAGTCTGTATAATTTCTAGTCTCTTCCAGAACTGCAAGAATGTAAAAGTTTTTACTACGATAATCGATTTTGCCTTTATGATATCGAAAAAAATGCAAAACCATGAGATTCTTGCAAGTACTGGAACATAACATTCATTGGGAATTGATAACATAGGTTCACAGGAATTGTTAACATAGGTTCACACTACCAAATGATTGAACATTTTATCTCCAATGAAATCAATCCCTATGATTTTAAAAAGCCTATAGAATTTCTGGTCTGTTCCAGAACTGTAAAAACGTTAAAGTTTTCAACTGCGATAACTGATTATGCCTCTACAATATCAAAAAAAAATACAAAACTAGTACATTCTTGCAGGAATATGAACAGAGCATTCACTGGGAATTGTTAACATATGTTCACATGAATTGTTAACAAAGGTTCACACTACCAATTGATAAAACATTTTTGATCTGTTCCAGAACTCTAAAACTTTTTACTACGATAACCGATTTTCCCTTTATGATATCGAAAAAAAAATTGCAAAACTAGTAGATTCTTACAGGTTTTGGTACAGACTATTTATCTCCAATAAAATAATATAACTCAGAATTTCCTAAAAAAAAATTGTCAATTCCCCCTCCCACCCTAATATCGCTTTCTTATCACTTATTGAAGCCAACCTAGTTGCTATTACAACTGCAACTACAACAACTCAAAACAACAGAGAAAAAATTGTTTCATTTTTTTTTTCTTTCTTTCATTTTTCTGTTAAATACCCACTTGAACGATTTACAGTTATATACAGTTAAAAAGCAACAGTCAGAAACCGATCATAATAACCGATGACAGATGTAAGCAAAGAATGCATGGCAAAAAGAGGTCATATTACATAAACACACTCTTAACATATATTTCTTTTTCGTTTTGCTTCGAGTTATGACAGGCGTAGGTAGAGTCGTGACACAGTGAATGGCACGGCAGATGAAAAGTTCAAAAGAAATTGTGTATTTCAATTGCAAATGTCAACAAATGCAAATTAGTGCATTTAAGGTCTGAATACTTTTGGAGCCATAGGGGTTCGGTATGAGCTTGAAATGGAAATTTCCACCCAAAGGGTGGGCGATAACAATGTTTTGAAGGTATAACTATTTTAAGAAAATAGTTTTCTGCAGAAAACTATTTCAAGAACACAGTTTTCTGTTTAAAAATATGTCGATAAAAATATGTCGATAACTATTTCGATAACATTTTTTATGTAAAAATATGTCCATAACTATTTCGATAACATTTTTCTATTTAAAATTTGATTCCAAAAAACGTTTTTGCAGATAACAAAACAAAAATTGTTCAATAACAATGTTCTCTATAGAAAACTATTTCAATCAGACAGTCTTCTGTTTAAAAATATGTCGATAACTATTTCGATAACATACATCTATTAAAAATTTGAATTCAAAAAACGTTTTTTTACAGATTACAACCCGAAACTTATTCAATAACAATGTTCTCTATAGAAAATGTTTTCGATAACAATGTTATCTGAAGAAAACTTGTCTAATAGCAGTATTTGTCATAGAAAACTTTTTCCATAAAATTTTTTTTTATTCAGAAATAACACTTGGTCTGTTTCAGAACTGCAAGAATGTAAATGTTTTTACTACGATAACCGATGTTGCCTTTATGATATCGAAACTTGTAAAAACAGTAGATTGTTTTTATTTTCTGGAAGAAAGTAACTGTTTCCTACATACAATGCATTCGATAACACAACATTTTACAAGAAAAAAATATCGATAAAAATGAGAAAATTTTTTCGATAACAACGTTTTTGTATAGAAAGTTTGTTACGGTTTCTAAAAATACTTTCGATAACACAGATTTATGTAGAGAACTTGATCGATAACAATGTCTTCTAAAGACAATATGTTCGATAACAATGATTTTCAAAGAAAATCTCTTTGATAACACAGTTTTCGGCAGAAATATTTTTGATAACAAAATTTCCTATGGAAAACGTATTCAATAACGCAATTTTCCGTGAAAAGCATGTTCGATAACACTTTTCACTAGGGAATACTTTTTTGATAAGACAGTTTTCTACAGAAAACTGTTTCGATTGCACGTTTTTTGATAAATATGCATTCGATAAAACAATTATCAAAAGAAAGTTGGTTCGATAACACCGTTTTCCATAGAAAAAGTGTTAAATGATGTAACATTCTATTGAAACATAGTTTTAAAAAAATGGATCGATAACAAAGTTGTGCCTAGAAAACTCGATCGATAACAATTTTGTACGTATCAAGCTTGATCGATAACAATGTTTTCCAAAAAAAAAACATACTCGATAACACAGTTTTGTGCAAAAGTCCTTTTTGATAACAACATTTTCTACAGAAATCCTGTTCGATAACACAGTTTTGCATAAAAGAAACTTGTTTAATAATGCAGTTCTCTCGAGAAATGTTTTTGAATAGAAAGTTATCTATAGAATAATGATCCGATAGCACAGTTGTCTAAGGAAATCTTTTTCCAAAATACCATTTTCTATAGCAAGTTTGTACGATAACACCGATTTTATAGAAAATGTGTTCGATAATATATGTTCCTATTGACAACTTGTTCGATAACACACTTTTCTTACAAGAACTTTTCGATAACAGAGTTTTTTGTTGATAATTTGATTAATGATACGGTTTCCTGCAAAAAATATACTTTTTCGATAACAACAGTTTTTGAAGAAAAGCCATTCGATAACACAATTTCTCTATACAGTACTGTGTTATGGAATAAGGTTTCACTTGATTATACAATTTTCAATAGAAATTTAGTTCGATAATGCCGTTTTCCATAGTACATATGATCGATAAAACAGTTGTCTTTCAAAAACTCGTTCGATAACACAGTTTTTCGTTGAAAATGTGTTCGATAAAACTGTTTTTGTAGGACACTTATTCGATAACACAGTTATTTACCTAAAAACACAGTTATGTTTAGAAAACTTTTTTAAAGACGTCGCTTTATAGAAATTTGGATCGATAAATCAGTTTTTTTTTTCTAAAAAACTTCTTTGATAACAAAGATTTTCTTAGAATATTTTATCGATAATATGATTTGTTGCAATTTACTATTTTGATACATTCAATAACTCATTTATCTACACAAAAATATTCTGACAACACAATTCTCATTACAAAACTAGTTCGAAAATACTGATTTTAATGGAAATCGTAATCGATAACAGTTTACTGAAAAAAACTTCATCGATAAAGCAGTTTCAAATAAAGAATTTGTTTGAGAGCAGCATTTTCTTTAGAAATCTTTTTCGATAACAACGTTTTAAAAAGGAAATATTTTCGATAGCTACAATTTTAGGAAAACATTTTCGCAAATAATTTTTTTAAAAGGAAGTCGTACATGAAACTTTTATCGATGATAACTTTTTCGATAAAACTGGTTCCTATGTTCGATAACTTACTTTTCAGTAAAATCTTAAAAATCTTTATAAAACTAGTTCGATAATTTCGATTTCGATGGAAATCGTAATCGATAAGACAGTTTACTAAAGAAAACTTGTTCGATAACACAGTTTATTACAAAAAACTTCTTTGATAATAGCATTTTCTTCAAAATATCAGTTCGATAACAGCGTTTTATCTACAAAATATGTATGTTCGATAACTACGTTTATTGGGAAAAACTACAAAAATAATATTATTTAATGGAAATCGTATTAGATAACAAGGTTTATTGAGTTAAATATGATCGATATATTCGATATGTTCCATTGCCTGTAAAATCTACAAGTGTTGCCATTTCTTTTAAATACCAGAAAGTAAACTTCCGTTATAATAGCAGTATTTTTACATTTTTTGTAGGTCCTAGAACTGAGCAAATGTCTTTTCTTACAGTAGACATGTGTATAAAACATGTCTACTGTTAGAAAAGAAAAGTTTTCAATAGAGAACTTGTTCGATAACCAACTTTTGTTTTTCTTAATTCCATTTTGATTCTCATGTAGGGTGTTATGTGGCCGTTGTTGCCCCTAATCAGCTTTTCTTACTTTTATTAGCTTCCTCTTACGAAGATAAATTGCCATGACTGCAATTCACCCATTTATTAATTTCAATGAAAAATTGCTGCTGTTGTTGCACTTCTCTCTCTCTCTCACTCTCCTTGCAAAATGTGTTATGCTACAAGTTCTCATATTGATGACGATGACGAGGACGACGTCAACGTCGACGACGATGGCAATGATGATAGATTTTTCATTAGGAAATTGTTTTTCAATAATTTAACAATAAATTTCTGTTAAGGTAACACAAAATGTTCATTACTCGTTTTGTTTATGGTTGTTGCGTCGGTTTCAATCAGCTCAGCTCTCGCCCCTGCCGCTCTCTCCCTCACTCTCTCTCTTTCTTTGTGTGGCAAAAAATAATCAATTGAAATGCCAATAATGTTGCATTCATTTCGTCGTTCATTCATTTGAAAATTGCCAATGAAAGTGCATACAGTGTGTGAGAGTGTGTGTGTACATACACACACATATGTGTGTGCGTAGCTTATTCTGTGGTAAGGTTGTTGATGTTGTGCATGATTACCGAGATGACGTCCTTACCTGTGTGTTTTTGTATCGGATAATATCTGCTTACTTGGTTACTTTTATTACTGAGGGCATGTACTGGCTGGCTTAAAGAAAGGGCTTGCCTTCTTCTTCTTTGTTTGTGTGTGTGTGGGTGTTGCTTTGACTAAGAATATTTAAAACGGATCAATAGATAAAATGGGGTATGTTTTCCGTTTCATATCTAAATCGAATACTATGGACAAAATTAAGATTGGTACTGGAAGAGCGTTTTTTTAATAAATTCCGCAATGTAAACAAATTAATAATTAAAGTAAAACCTTGACCCTATTTCATGTTAAAATATACATAAATTAGAAAATAAATAATAAACATAATAGTACTGTTCCAGGACGTGAAATAAGGTATAGTTTTTATTTTTTGATATCGAAAAAATTAAAAACTAGCAGATTTTTGCAAGTTTTGAAAAAAAAAATAAATAAAAATAAAATAAGAGAATAATGTCAATATTCATTCCTCTGCTATAATGCAGGATTTGAGGCAAGCATCGAATCTAGTAGCATGTTGCGTATAAGTGATATTGGTTTTTATTTCACAACGTATACACCCGTAAGTACAACTCGTAGGGGAATTTCAGTTCCTTTTTGAAACGTTGATATTCAAAGAAGTATTAATAAAAACAATTTCCAAAAAACCGATAGAGCTAAAAACTTGAATATTCGTATAAAAATCAAGGTTGGTAAATAATTTGATATATAAAGGTGGTTTTGGAAATGTATCCGAACTGTACTAATTTGGACAGTAAACCTTACTGTGAACGGGGTATCCTTTTGTGGTAGGTTTGTGATAGAAAAGGTTTTGGGATTTGATGGTAGTTTGGAAATGCATTCTATATTCATACGAAACGTACTAAATGATACTAAATTTGGCATTGGGTGAAGGAATAGATCTAGAATCCCATAATTTGATATTGAGTTCTCTGCTTGTAACTGGAATCGGTATATGGAGGTGGTTTTAGAAATACGTACTATTATTATACGAAAAGCACTAAATAGTACTTATTTCGCATTTTATGTGCGTTATAATTATTTAAAATTTTGACTATTTGTGGAGGAGGCACCACAAGGTATAGGCCGATATCTATCATCTTTACACCAGGTCTTGTGTGGGAAGAAATATTGCGATGTGCGAAATTTGAAGAGAATCGGATGCTTATTTCGCATTTTATGAGCGTTTTTGTTATTCAAAATTTTAAACCCTATGTGGGGGAGGTACCAGAAGGAGTAGGCCGATATCTATCATCTTCACACCAGGTCTTGTGTGGGAAGAAATATTGCGATGTGCGAAATTCGAAGAGAATCCAATGCTTATTTCGCATTTTATGAGCGTTTTTGTTATTCAAAATTTTAAACCCTATATGGGGGAGGTATCAGAAGGAGTAGGCCGTTATCTATCATTTTCACACCAGGTCTTGTATGGGATGAAATTTTGGGATGTGCCGAGTTTGAAAGAAATCGGATGATCACTTCGTGTTTTATGAGCTCCACGGTCATTCAAAATTCTGACCCGTCGTGGGGGAAGTGTCAGAAGAAGAATTCCGATATATATCATCTTCACACCAGGTCTTGTGTGGGATGAAATGATGGGATGTGCCGAATTTGGAAATAGTCGGATGTTCATTTGGCGTTTTATGAGCTTCACGATCATTCAAAAATTTGACCCCTTTTTGAGGGAGGTACCACTAGGGGTGGGTCGATATCTATCACCTTCGCACTATAACTTGTATTGGAAAAAATATTTGTTTGTGTGAAATTTTGAGAGAATCGGATGTTTATTTTGCGTTTTATGAGCTCCACGATCATTCAAAATTCTGACCCGATGTGGGGGAGGTGTCAGAGGGAGAATTCCGATATCTATCATCTTCACACCAGGTCTTGTGTGGGATGAAATATTAGGATGTACCGAGTTTGAAAGAAATCGGATGATCACTTCGCGTTTGATGAGCTTCATGGCTATTCAAAATGTTGACCCATTGTGGGGGAGCTACCACAAGGGACAGGCCAATTTTTGTCGTCTTCACACCAGATCTTTTGTGGGATGATATATTGGGATATGCCGTGTTTGATATGAATCGAAAGCTCACTTCGTATTTTACGAGCTTCATGGCTATTCAAAATTTTGACCCTTTGTGGGGGAGGTACCAGATGGAGTGGACCGAAATATCCCATCTTTACACCAGATCTTATGTTAATAAAAATATTGGTTTGTGCGAATTATAAAGGCAATGGGATGCTTATTTCGCATTTTATGAGAGAAGAATTAGAATTATTCAAAATTTTGACCCTTTGTGGGGGAAGTACCAGAAGGAGTCGACCGAAATATCCCATCTTCACACCAGATCTTGTGTTGGTAAAAATATTGAGATTAGTGAAATTTGAAAAGAATCGGACAATTATGTTACAATTTTTGAAGAGTTATAATTATTACAAATTTTGACCCTTTCTGGAGGAGCTACCACAAGGGGCAGGCCAATTTTTGTCATCTTCACACCAGATCTTTTGTGGGATGATATATTGGGATATGCCGAGTTTGAAAGTAATCGAAAGCTCATTTCGCGTTTTATGAGCTTCATCGTTATTCAAAATTTTGGTCCTTTGTGCGGGAGGTACCAGAAGGAGTGGACCGAAATATCCCATCTTCACACCAGATCTTGTGTTGGTAAAATTCTTGAAATTAGTGAAATTTGAAAGGAATCGGACTATGATTTCACAATTTTTAAAGAGTTATAATTACTCAAAATTTTAACTCGTTGTAGGTGGGGTACCAGAAGGAGTGTTCCATTCTATCTGTTCTTCATACCAATTCATGTATTCCTAAAAATTCTGGGATGCACCAAATTTGAAGACAATTGGATTCTTATTTCACATTTTATAAGAATTGTTATTATTCAAATTTTTCACCCTTTGTGGGGGAGGTACTTGATATAGTGGGCTGATATTGTCCATTTTCGAAAATCGAATTCGGTAAAAGTATATTTTGAGGTTTCATGGATAAACTTCGTTATTTCTCATTTTTCTATTTTTGGGGCTCAATTCTTGTTCTATAAAAATTTGAAATGAAAACTTGTAAAATTTTGTAAATAAAATATTTTTAATTTCATATTTTCATGGAACAAGAATCCAGTGTCTGTTCTTGTGGTTTTATATGAGATATTTGACCCCGGATTCTTGCTCTATGAATAAATGAAATAAAAATATATTCCTTTTACATTTTTTCATTGACATTTCCTGCCTTTATAATAATTTTTATTTCACATTCTAAAGCATTCGAATTAAATTGAAAATCATTTGCCAGCTATTAAAAGGCCATTGTTCTGCCTGATATATCCTTACACTCTCTCTCGAAATACATCTTGGTCATTTCATAGCCTCATATTTTATTTATGCGTAATTTTTTATGTTTTTTTTTATTTCATGCTATAATTTCAAATACCAAACACATATTGCCCCCATAACCCTATCCTACACATTCTTGTTGCACAATAAGCTATGATGCTCATCAGTCTTGTGCTAGAGCGTGTTTGTGGATGTATTTGTCTTTGTAGCCCTGTAGTCCCATGTATTGTTCGAAAATGCCCTGGAATGTAAATTTATTTATTTTTTTTACTCTTCTTTTATTCTATTCTAGAAATATATTGTTAATACGGATAAAAGTGGTGAACTTACCGTTACTGTACAGGTATGTATGGAGGAGAGAAATATTTGTGTTTTTTTTTTTTTATAAATGGGGTTTATTTTTATACAGAGAGCGTAAAAGTGGGTTGGTACTTCAATAAAAATTTCTACTTTCGTGCATTCTAAACATTTCTAATTTATTTTTTTTAATTAATTTCCAAATTTAAAAAAAAAATTTAAAGTGCATACCCACTTTGGCTGCTCTCTGTAAAATTTAAATAAAATAAATATATGTCTATTTGAAGAGGCAATAATATGAAAATGTTTATATGTGCTGTACGGGTATGTATGGAGGAGAAAAATATTAGTTTTTTTTCTTTTTGTTTATAAATGGAATTTATGTTTGTACAGAGAGTGATAAAAGTAGGTTGGTAATACAATAAAAATTTCTTTTTTCGTGCATTCTAAACTTTTCTAATTTATTTATTTATTTTTTTTTTAATTTTTGAAAATAAAGAAATTTTTAATGTGCATACCCACTTTTGTTGCTCTCTGTAAAAATGAAATAAAATAAATATATGTCTATTTGAAGAGGCAATAATATGAAAATGTTTATATGTACTGTACAGATATGTATGGAGAAGAAAAATTTTGTTTTTTTTTTATCAATCGGGTTTATTTTTATACAGAGAGCGGTAAAAGTGGGTTGATACTCCAATAAAAATTTCTTCTCTCGTGCATTCTAAACATTTCTAATTTATTTTTTTAATTTTTTAAAATTAATTTTCAAATTTTAAGAAATTTTTAAAGTGCATACCCACTTTAGTTACTCTCTGTATAAAATTAAATAAAATAAATATATGTATATATATATGAAAATGTTTATACACTTGGGAATTTAGAATAAAAAGAAAACAAATAAAAGGATATTACTGCGGGAAAACAACTAAATTCCAGAGAATTTGCCTCTTCAAAGCAAAAACAAAGTTCAAAACAAACAGAAGGTCAGATTAAAGAAATATGAAATTAAATCAAAAAACATTAAAACGAATATGACAAATTTATCCTGCAATTATATTATTTGTAATAATTCATATAAATTGTTTTCATAAATTTCTTCAATCTGACCTTAATTCTTAAAAGTTCCACCCTCAATTTCCAGCTCATTAATAATTAAATAATGCCAATTAATTCTCGGTCTTCTTCTTCTATACATTTTGTTAATTGTCATATTTTCCATCTTCATATTTTTTTTTCTTTTTTTTCTATCCGAACAGGGTGATTTAACACAACAGGAAAAACGTGCTGTCTTTATTACGGTCCATGATTTAGGATGCAATCGTGAGTATAACACTTTCCTAGCTAATATTTATACCTTTGTTTGTATTCTACGCCACTCACACATACACACAACCACACAAATGAATATCTAAAAATAAACACAACCCTTATTCATTAGGTTTACGTGACGCTCGACTAAATTGTGCAGTCATTTGACAAGAGGTTACAAATGAATTCAACCTGCAAAAGGTTGTTAACCGTTAATTAATTAGTTAGTTACAAACAATATTATGCACATTAACGCTTATATTGGTGTTGGAATTATGCACTTTAAAGGGGGAGGGCAAACGATGCAAATGGCATTGTTTTTTTATAAATTAATTTGTCCATCATTACTTTTCCATTTTCTAGAAGGGAATCACTTTATATTGCATTATAACAGTTAAGAGTTGCAATTAAATTATCAATTTTGGAAAATAATGAATTATTACTATAATTTTCATACATTTTTACGAAAAAATGTGTGTATAACAGTTTTGACCATAACTGTTATACAGCATTATTTCATGTTATTTGCCTTTTGTAACACATTTAATACAATTATAGATCAAATTTTTATTATTTTTGTGAGTAGTTTCACGTATAACAGTTTTGATTACTGGGATTATACGGTATATTTTAATGATTTTTGCTTTTTTTTAACACATTTCAAGCAATAATAATCCACCATTATTCTTTTTTGTCGATTTTTTATATATTGTTTCACATATAATAGTGTATAACAGTTTTGACTATAACTGTTATACAGCATAATTTGAAGTTCTTTGCATTTTGTAACACATTTAATGCAATACTAGACCAAATTTTTATTATTTTTATGGGTTTTTTCATGTATAACAGTTTTAATAACTGGGGTTATACGGTATTTTTCAATGTTTTTGCCTTTTTTACACATTGAAAACTATAATTGGCAACCTCTATTAATTTTTTGGCGATTTTTTTATATATTGTTTCAGATATAATCGTTTTTTTAACACATTTAAAACAATAATAGATAAAATTTTTATTATTTTTGTGAGTATTTTCATGTATAACAGTTTCGGTTACTGGGGTTTTACGATTTTTTATGTTCTTTGCCTCTTTAACACATTTCGAGGAATAATAGACCACCTTTATTCATTTTTGCGAATTATTTTATATATTGTTTCACATATAATCGTGTATAACAGTTTTGTCTATAACTGTTATACAGCATATTTTGATGTTTTTGCCTTTTGTAAACCAATTAAAATAATAATAGACCACATTTTTTATTATTTTTGTAATTTTGTTCATGTATAACAGTTTTAATTAATGGAGTTATACAGTATTTTTCAGTATTTTTACACACTGAAAATGATAATAGACCGCTTTTTTATTTTTGGCGAATTGTTTTGTATAGTGTTTCTGATATTATTGTGTATAACAGTTTTGACTATAACTGTTATACAGCATTATTTGATGTTCTTTGCCTTTTGTAAACAAATTAAAGCAATAATAGACCAAATTTTTATTATTTTTATGAGTTTTTTTTTCAAGTATAACAGTTTTGATTGCTGGGATTATACGGTATTTTTCAATGATTTTTGCCTTTTTTAACACATTTTAAGCGATAATATACCACCTTTATTCGTTTTTGGCGAATAGCTTTATATGTTTTTACAGATATAATTGTGTATAACAGTTTTGATTATAACTGTTATACAGCATTATTTCATGTTATTTGCCTTTTGTAACGCATTAAAAACAATAATAGACCAATTTTTATTTTTTTTTTTCGTGATTATTTTCATGTATAACAGTTTTTTGCCTTTATAACACACTGAAAATGATAAGAGACCGCTTTTTCATTTTTGGCGAATTGTTTTATATAGTGTTTCAGATATAATTGTGTATAACAGTTTTAACTATAACTGTTATACAGCATTATTTGAAGTTTTTTGGCTTTTGTAGTACATTTAAAACAATAATATACAACATTTTTATTATTTTTGTGAGTTTTTTCATGTATAACAGTTTTGATTACTGGGTTGTTATACGGTATTTTTCAATTTTTTGACTTTTTAACACATTTCAATCGATAATAGAACACCTTTATTAATTTTTTACGAATTGTTTCACATATAATCTTGTATAACAGTTTTGACCATAACTGCTATACAGCATTATTTCATGTTATTTGCCTTTTGTAACACATTTAAAACAAAAATAGACCAAATTTTTATTATTTTTTGTGAGTTTTTTTCATGTATAACAGTTTTAATTACAGGTGTTATATAGCATTTTCAATGTTTCTTGCCTTTTTAACACACTGAAAATGATAATAGACCATCTTTATTCATTTTTTGGCAATTTTTTATATATTGTTTCACATATAATCGTGTATAACAGTTTTGACGATAACTGTTATACAGCATTATTTGAAGTTTTTTGCATTTTGTAACACATTTAAAACAATAATAGATAATTTTTTTATTATTTCTCTGCGTTTTTCATGTATAACAGTTTTGATTACTGGGGTTATAGGGTATTTTCTAATGTTTTTGCCTTTTTAACACACTGAATACCACTTTTTTTCATTTTTTGGCGAATTGTTTTATATATTGTTTCAGATATAATCGTGTATAACAGTTTTGACTATTACTGTTATAAATCACTTTCAAGTTGTTTTCTTATTTTTTCACACATAATAAAGAACAAATTACATTTTTAAAACATGTTTTGGGATATTTTTCATGTATAACAGTTTTTATCGAAACTGTTATACATAACTTTTTACGTCTTTCAGTATGTTTGTACACTTTATGACCCATTTAGGGCAATAATGGGCTAATTTTGTGCACTTTTTAAGCAATTTTCCGTGTATAACAGTTTTAATTTATGCTGTTATAATCTAGTTTTCAGTTTTTTTCTGGTGAATTTTTGTTTTATACCTCGTATGCACCCATACTGCACCACTTTCATATGTTTTTCAAAGTATAACGGTTTTAGTTAATACTGTTATACATCACTTTTCAGATGTTTTCTTATTTTTCACACATAATAAAGAACAAATTAAATTTTTAAAACATTTTTAGGAATTTTTTTCATGTATAGCATTTTTGATCGAAACTGTTATACACCGCTTTTTACGTCTTTCAGTATGTTTGTACATTTTAGAACCCATTTAAGGCAATAATGGGCTCCTTTTGTGCACTTTTAAGCAATTTTCCGTGTATAACAGTTTTAATTTATGCTGTTGTAATCTAATTTTCAGTTTTTTTTTCTGGTGAATTTTTGTTTTACCACTTTCATATGTTTTTCAAAGTATAACAGTTTTTATTAATATTGTTATAAATCACTTTTCAGGGATTTTTAATTTTTCTAACACAATGTAACAAATGTTGCAAAATACAACAGTTTTAGATATTACTGTCACACATTGCTCTTCTGGGTGGCCTAAATTTTTTTACATTTTCTAAAAAAGTGAAAAAAAATTATTTTTTTAACATTTTTGAAAAAAATGTTCCTGTATAACAGTTTAATCAAAACTTTTACATATCACTGTTTGCACTCTTAAGAGGGGTTTTGCACTTTATATCACATTCCAAACAATATTGAGTTTCTTTTGTACTTTTTTGAAAAATTTTTAGAGTATTAAAGTTTCAATTTTATATCCTATATTCATATTTTGTGAAAATTATAACAGTTTTATTTTATACTGTTATACGTACTTTTTAGTATTTTCTCTTTTACATTTTCCAACACATAAGAAGCATAAATTACCACTGAAAAATATTTTTATGAGAGTTATTTTCTGTATAACAGTTTAGTCGAATCTGTTATACATCACTTTTTTGCGTCTTTATGTATACTCTTACACTTCATAACACATTTAAATCAATAGTGGACTCTTTTATTAGTCTTCTGAGCAAATTTCAGCGTATAACAGTTTCATGTAACACTTTTATACACATTTAAAACGTTTTTTTTTTTTAATATTTTTACATTTTCCAAAACATTCCAAACACCAACATTTTCTTATATTTTGTGGAAAAAAATTACGTGTATAACAGTTTTGTTTACAACTATTATACACTTTTGCTGTGTGTTAGGGGTTGGTTTTTATGATTCTTAAACTTTTAAAGCTGTATAAATGACAATCTTCACGTTTTTAAAGATTTGTTTTGCGTATAGCAGTTTTTCGGAAAACTGTTATACAGTTTATTTTAACGGTTTTTGGCGAACTTTTACAATTTATAGACAATTGGAAACCATAACGAGTATCTTCCACAATTTTTTTGGAAACATTTTGTGTATAACGGTTTTGTTCCAAATTGTTATACATTTTTTTCAAAATTCTTAACAATTTTTCACATTCTTTATTTCATTTGAATCCATTAAGGACGCCATTTTGTGTTTTTTATTTTATCAGTTTGTCGATTTAAACACCCTGAGTGCAACAAATGATTGATGATTTATTTTTTAACTGTTATACTAATCTATTTTTGATTTATTTGTTTGTTTTACCCATCTCTTTCAGACAACTCCTTCCAGGAATTCGTCAACAGTCCTTGCATGACCGAAATCAAGGAACGTTCTTGCTTCATACACATTGATGTGCCCGGACATGCCGATAATGCTGAGGCTCTGCCAGATAGGTACTTACCAACAACTTAACGTAATTTTTGACCAAAAGCGAATTAATTATATTTTTTCCCTTCCAGCTTCAATTTCCCCTCTTTGCAAATGTTGGGTGAGGATCTGGTCACCGTTTTGGACTTCTTACATGTCAAATATGTAATGGGTCTGGGCGAGGGTGCTGGCGCCAATGTTTTGGCCCGTTTCGGTTTGGCCCATCCAACACGTGTTTTGGGTTTGATTTTGATCAATGCTACTGGCAGTGCCGCTTCGGTATTGCAGTCGTTTAAGACGAAGGTAAGTTGAGAAATTTCCTTTAGGAAGTATAAATCATTAAATTAATTTAAAATTCTTTATCTTCATTTCCAGTTTATCCAATGGAACAATGATGACATTGCCCAATCGGCCGAAAGTTTCCTAATGTATCATAAATTTGGTCATGTAAGTAGATTGAGTGCCAGGATAATCCATATTTGAATAACTTCCTTTGTGAAAAGAAAGGAAATAAATGTTTCAGTGTCGTTTTTTTCCGTTTTGTATGTAAAGAAATTAAAACCACACCAAGAAATGCCCTTTAGCACCGGTGTTCATACGCAGCCCTCTCTTTTTTTTTTTTTTCTTGTCTTGTCACACTTTGGAATCTAAAGACTCTCTGAAGAGAGAGAAAGAGAGAGAGTCGTCTATAGATGGAACAAACAAGAAGTGTTATTATTGTGATTGGCCAATATGTAAAGCTAACTGGTCACATATCAAATTGGCACATTACAGCGTGAGATAAAAAAAACTGCAACAAAGTCAAACGACATAATTTTTGCATTTTTTATATTTTATTTATTTATTTATTTATTTTTTTTTTTTTTTTTTTGAATGAAAACAAAAATGTCGGAAATATCAGCAAATTTTAGAATAAGTTAAGATTTGTTCGAATTAGTCACCTTTGGCACGAATAATGGCCTTCAAACGGCCAATGAAACCGTCACACGCTGCCCGAATGTTGATCTGCGGCATTTTGGCTCATTCCCATGAAGCACTTACTTGAGGTGATCGACACTTTGTTATTTTTTAGTGCCAACCTTGCTTTCCAAAATACTCCAGACACAATAGTCCAACGGATTGGTATCCGGAGATTTTGGTGGCCATTGTGCCCCGGAAATTAAGCGAGGAACCTCATTTTGTAACCATTCTTGGGTGGCGCGTGTTGAGTCCTGTTGGAATCTCCAAGTTCTGCGGCCAAAATGTTTGCGTGCCCAAAGCATTAATACACCCTCCAGAATATTTTAGCGATAATATTCGGCATTTATTCCGATGCCACGGTCGATTAATACGAGGGGAGAGGACCATCAGCTGTTATGGCGGCCCACACCATCACCATGACCGGCGTTTGAGTTCTGGTGGCCAACCGAAGGTGCACATTTTCAGCTGATCTCTTTGGCAGAAGTAAAAACGATCAACGAATGTTTTCTCATCGGAGAAAACCAAATTCGACAGTTCACCACTTTCGGCTAGGCGAAGCAACTCTTTAGCTCTTTTTAGTCTATTTTCTTTTTGTTGCGGTGTGAGTTCTGCACTTTTTGGAATTTCAATGGCTTTACCACGAGCTCATTTTTCAATATTTTTTTGAATGGAATATTGCGACATGTTCAGCTCACGAGCCATTTTTTGGCCACTGCGACGTGGGTTTCGATCAAGTCACTTTTCGAACAATTTCTGCTGATTATGCTGTTTTCTTTCATCAACTTCCTTGACATCGAGCTACGCTATCACGGTAACGAGCTATAGACAACAAATGTTTTCTCATCGGAGAAAACCAAATTCGGTAGTTCACAGCAGTCTGAAGTTGGTTGCAGTTTTTTCATCTCGCCCCGTAAGTCTCAGACATTTTTGGTTATTCATGCTAATTTGATATGTGGCCAACCACCTTTAAATGATTACCAATGAAATCACTGCAACGTATGAACACTGTGCAAGTAACAAAAATAAATCTCCCTTTTTCCCCACATACATTTATACACATTGTGTATATTCAATGATGTGCCTATATATACATATTTTAAAACATTAAATTGGATGTAATCCTCTTTATAAACCCTCCAACCCCTCTTCCTCCACCTCCTGTATCCTTTTCATCACGTTGATTTATGTTGTATGAATATTTAATATCAATGTGGTTTTGAATACATGTGTATAAATGTGTAACCTTTTTATCTTCTTCTTTCTTTATCTCTTCTTTTTTTTCTCTTCTTCTTTTTTATGATTAATACAATTACCTTTTTTGGTTGGTTTTTTGTTTGTAAACCTTGTAATTATGTATTCATGGGGATGTGATTGAATTGAAAAACCAAAAAAAAAACAACTACATGTGTTTGTTTTTCTTCTGTTTCTTTGTTTATTATTCAATTAATCCCACAAAAACCAACAAATTGTTTGTATTAACAAATATAAAACACAACTATGTGAAAAAAAAAAACCAATTCGTTACACACACTCAGGTTATGGAGGTATTGTAATTAAATTTTTAAATCAATTTAAAAGCAATTTATAGTTTTCACAAAGTTTTTTCTTTTTTTGTTTCATTCCTTCGCTTAGTTTTCCTAGTTTAGTCAATTCGTAAATTGAACATGTTGTCCCTGTTCACACATTTGAATCAAGCTATGTTTACATTGGAGCGTATGACCATAGGAATTGCCAATCTAAATAACTAGTTTTATAAATGCATATATCATGGTATGAGAATATAGGTAGTCGCATCGACACAGCTGCTGGGACAATGAACTGTCAAACTAATTTTGGAATTGAAAATGTTAAATGAAAAATTATTTAAAATTGTAAAATTTGTTGAAAACCGCGAATTATAATAAACTTCGAATGACGTCGTATAAGAAAACATATAAAACTCTACTTATATTTCAAAAAAAAAAACATTTAAATTTTTTTGACATATCAATGTTCACAAATGTATCAACATCTACCAGTATTCTTCTACCATGGTGTATATGTAACAACAGCAGTGTACGATATTTTTTCCAGTAAAATATGCCCTGCATTTTATATTAAGACAAATTTCTCTGTCGTACTATTATCGAAAAGTTATCGAACAACATTCAGTAAAATATAAAAACAAAACAGCTGTTTTGCAGCATTTAACAAAACAGCTTTAAAGCTGTTAAAATCGAATAAATATTATAATTTTTATAGCGAAAATGAGTAAATTTTTGCTATTATCGATGCTCAATGTTTATTATCTGAAAAATAATTGATTATTGTCTGAAGATTGTAAACATTTTCTATTGGTCCCAAAACAGCTGATTTCCCATCAGCTGACGCGCTAAATAATTCTAATCTCCCAATAGGAATTTGCAAAATCTCAGTATCTGAACTGTCAAAATTGAACTCTTCACGCGCTTTCATTTACTGGTCTTTTGCATCATTGAGCAACAATTTACAATAACTCGTACAAACTATTGAGTTATTGTACACGCCTAATGCTATCAAAACAGTGACGTGTGAACAGGGACTAAGTCGCTTAGTTATTCCATTTTTTTAAATCGCTTAGTTATCCCATTTTTTTCTTGTTATTAAGTCGTGCATTTTTAAAAGTTTCTTACCTTAGCCTATACTATTATACAAGCCTACACTTTTTTCAAATACATTTGTTTTAGAATTTATTTAATTCATGCATTTTAAGAAAAAAATATTATTTTAGAAACTATGTTATTTTTAAAATAGTAATTAGCATCCGTTATCATAAATTGATTGTGAAAACATTTTAATTTAAGTTGTCAATATTTACATGTCATATTGTCATCTGCCAATATGACTCGGTATGTGGCCATACAACTCTATAATTAAACCAACAAAAAGATAGTCTAATTTAAACACACACTAAAAGTATTTTTTCAGAACTGCAAGAACCAACCTTTTCACTGCGATAACCGATTTAAGGGCTAGGTACATAAGAAGCTTGAAGTCATGGCACGGCCTATTTTGTGACATTTCACAAAGGAATTACAGTGCCGCACTAAAATCCTGCCGTCGTTTTTCATTATAATTTGGCATTAATATGCCTAGCCATGACTTCAAGCTTTTTATGTATTTGCAGCCTTAGCCTTAAAGATATCGGAAAAAAACTTCAAAAATAGTAGATTCATGCAGGTTCTGAAACAGAGCATATGTTTACATTTACAATGTCCGCTGTATTTGAACTGTCAATTTCACAGGATATTCTATTTGACGGATGACTATTAATTCATCAATAGTAGATTTTTATAAGTTTTCTTATACGACACCAATCAGAGTTTGCAATACTTGCTGTAATTTCGATCACCACAAAGTAGTTTGACAGCTTTTTTGATTGGTCAACATATAGATTTTGAATGGTTGCCATCATATTTTGATATTTTTATCAGATCTTCCTTGCCATACTTTTTCGGCCAAGAAGTTTGCACATTTCCCCTTTTTTTTCTTTTTTCAATGTCAGACTGACAAATGTCAATATTTGTTACTGTTTTTACCATTTGTTTACATTTCGTACTGTAACTTTAATCAAAACTTATTTTGACAGCTATTCCGATAATCAGCTGTGTAAATAGCGTACTTATTTATTTGTACCATTGAAAATTATTATTTGACGTATAATCCATAAATATGTGGCTTTACGTTATATTAAATGAAACTCGTTTTAATAAATCATGTCTTTTAGATTTACTGATACTAGAACATAACCTACAAGAATCTACTAGTCTTGAATTTTCTTCGATGTTATAATGGGAAAATCGGTTATGGTAGTAAAAACTTTTACATTCTTGCATTTCCGGAACAAATCAATAATATAAATCTTACAGACAATTTTAAAACGAGTTTGATTTAATATAGTCTAAAGTCTTAAAGTATGTTTACACTTAGTAAATCGATTGGATCTTAAATGCCATTGTTCCATTGCACATATGTCAAATTAATTTGACTCTCAAATGCAGCGGTTTTCATTTGACGTATATGCAATGGAATTGACAGTTGGAATCCACTGGATTTATTATGTGTGTGTTTTTACACTAAACATGTTTTAATAAAACACGTTTTTTAGATTGTCAATTCCTTTGATTAAAAATCCTTTGAAAAAAATACGTCAAATAAATAACGAATCTTTCTAAAACTCGTGACGATGTAAAGCAGACTTTGAATGTGAATGTAGCGGGATTTAGGTGATAAATTTAACGATTGCGTTATCTCTTCATTCTTTTTTAATCATCGTCGTAATTAGGACTTAGCATTTTTCTCAAACCCCATTTTCAAATACTTTTTTCTTGCAGCCACCAAGAAAAAATTAAGATGAGAATACATAAAAGTGTAGGTACATAAGAAGCTTGAAGTCATGGCTAGGCATATTTTGTGACATTTCATAAAGGGATTACAGAGCCGCACCAAAATCCAGCCGACGTTATCCATTATAATTTGACATGAATATCCCTAGCCATGACTTCAAGCTTCGTATGCACTTGCACCTTAAAACGCTTTTTTGACTGGCTTAAATCATCGGCTGGCTTCTTCATAGAGGAACAAAGGAGTTTTAGGTTGACTTAGTTCGATTTTGGCCATACGTCCCTTTGTTCTTTTGCGAAGAAGCCAGCCGATGACTTACGCCATTCAATAGTATAGTTACCCTTATTTATTTCTATCGAAACTAAGCATGATGTCAACATTTCCAAACACACACATTTTTTTAATGCCTGTCTTAGTAAAATGTATGCTTAAATATATTTTCTATAAATTATGTATGAACTTTTTTTTTTTTGAATAATAACCTATACTATATGCTAATACTAAACTCGTTTTGAATTTCTCTCCCTTTTGCCAATAAAAAAAACCTACGCTTGGGATTATCTATATTTACCCGCAACACCCACAAACCAATCAATCAAATATGCTTATTCTCCCTGCAATTGTGTAAACCGAACCCCACTATAACCAATCATTTCGTTTTGTGGACAATTTTGAATTCATCATCTTACGCTGGGATGTTATGCAGCAATTGGTTGGTGATAATCCGGACAAGGAGAAAATCGTTACGGAATATCAGAAACGTTTGCGTAGCTCGTTGAACAGTAAAAATGTGGGTCTCTATGTTAAGGCATTTATGAAGTAAGTAATGAATGATGATGATAATAAAAGAATAAATAAAAACTGTTATAAACATATGTGTGTCTGTATGTACATTTCCAAACAATGATGAATGAATTTTAATATTTCTTTTTCTCTCTTTTCATATTTTTATTATTTACATTTCGTTTTTTCCTCCCACTCGCCTATGTGTGCATTTGTTATTTACTGCTGCTCCCTTGCGCCAATTTCATTTTTGCAGTCGCAAAGATTTAACATTGAAAGGATGCAAGGTGGATGTTATTCTAATTACGGGTATGTTAAGTCCCTATGCTTCCATGGTGGAGAAATTACATCGTGATATTGAAAAGGAAAAGGTGACCATGCTGAAAATTGAAAGAGCCGGCGATGTATTGGCTGATGCGGTAAGTCAAACGGAATAGAAAATAATTTAAAAAATAAAGTAATACGAAAATATCTCTTCCATATTAGTATATTCACACTATATTTATTAAATTTTTGAAAGAAACGTTGAAATTATTCTCAAAAAGTCATAAAAGTTAGATTTTGTTTTAAGGCTATTAAGATTGACGTGTGGCCAAGCACCCTTAAACTAATGGGACTTTTTGTTTGAAAAGCGCAAGTAGACAACATTATAAATGTGATACAGTGTTCAGACGAACATGATAAGTTCGCTTATATTTTTTTGTCCCCTAATAATAAATAGTTTATACTTCAAGGACAGTATAAAGAGTTATAGTTTTATAAAAACTTAGCGAAAAGCAGTAATGTTTCCGTGCCAATCAGATATGAGACATATCATGGTAGAAGAATACAGGTAGTCGTATGGACACAGTTGCTGTGACAATGAACTGTCAAACCGATTTTAGAACTGAAAATGTTCAACGGAAAATTATTGAAATTAGTAAAAATTTTGGCTTCCAATAAGAAACAATGTTCCCAAGCGTTGCTGCATCTTCCTGTATTATTTTACCATGCAACATTATAAATGTAATACAGTGTTCAGACGAACATGATAAGTTCGATCGTGTTTTTTTCGCACCCTAATGGGTGTGTATCTAATTTATAGATTTATTCTTTAATAAAAACTCAAACCTTTTAAAAGACAGCGAAAGACAGTAATGTTCAAGTGCCAATCAGCTGATTTGTTTATATCAAATATGAGACATATCATTGTAGAAGAATACAGGTAATCGCATCGACACAGCTGCTGGGAAAATGAACTGTCAAACCGACTTTGAAATTGAATCTTTTTAATGAAAAATTTTTCAAATTTGTAAAAATTGTCAAAAAAATGCATATCATCATAACCTCCGATTGGCGTCGTATAAGAAACCATATAACATCTACTTATTTTTGACATAATATTTTTAAATGTTTGACATATCAATGTTTTTTTTACCATGCAACATTATGTGATATGGTGTTAAGACGAAATAGTTTAGAAATTTATAGTTTTATAAAAACTAAGCCTTTTTAATAGGTTAATAGTAATGTTACTATATTGCCAATCAGCTGATTTTTGTTTACATATATCAAATATCAAACATATTTAGGTAGATCTACTCTATGTTCATCAAATTTACAAGAGAAAAGCTCAAAATACTTCTCAAAAAGTCATAAAAATAAGATTTTATTTAAAAAACTAGTAAAATTGACGTGTGGCCATGCATCGATATTCTATTGTGACTTCCATTAAAAAAAGAGGCAATAACTGATGCTATCAACGCCGGACAAACAGGAATGTTCTCATTTCATTTTTCGCAGTACTCCTCTTGTTGAAAAGCAACATAGCGTGTGGGCAGGTCCCCTAAAGTCTTCCATTTACGTATACGAAATACACAGATATTGACAGTTGAAAAGCACTGAATTTTGTATAGGTTTCCATAAACACCCTTCACGTATAATCCAGTGGATTTTAACTGTCAATTTCATTACGTATACATCAAATTAAATCCACAGGCGTTAAGAGTCGTGGAGTTGCCACTCAATTTAGTAGGTGTAAACCTACTTATACTCTTAGGTAATTTTTATAAATTAATTTTTTTATAAAATGTTTCATTAAAATAAATATCATTCAACAATATAAATGTAATATAGTGTTCAGACGAACTATGTAAATTGTTATTCGACCCCTAAATATGAAGTTATTGTAATTCAGCGAGAATATATCTGGATTATTGTTGATATATTCCTATAAAAATAAACCCAGTATTTTCAATAGGTACAGAAATCCAATCGTTTAAATATACCTTTAAGATATTTTAGAACCAATCAGCTGATTCTTCATAATTAAACACATGGTAGAAGAATAGATAGATACATCAACGCTTGGGAACATTGAAATGTCAAAAATTGTAAAATGCTTTGTCAAAAATAATTAGATTTTTTATGTTTTTTATGCGACGCAAATATGAGGTTATTATAATAAGCAATTTTTTTAATTTTCAAAAATTGTTGAAAACTGCATGTCATAACAACCTCCACATAAAAATCTTCTTGAGTCTGGAAAAACATTTTAAAATTTTTAACATATCATTGCTCTCAAGCGTTGATGCATCTACATGTATTCTATAATATAGTGTTCAGACGAACTATGTAATCTCTCTCAATTGTTATTCGACCCCTAAATATGAATTTATTGTAATTCAAGGGCCAAAAGATATGGATAACAGTTGGATATGCCATAAAAAATTAGCTCAGTATTTTAAATAGGTATAGAAACCGAATCGTTTACATTTGTCTTTGAGATATTTTAGTGTCAATCAGCTGATCTTTCATCAAACATAAGACATTTTCCCGCAGAGTTTTTTATAAATATTGACAAACTCGTCCAAAACTATAAATCCCTAAAAACTATCCCATGTTTACACATGACAATTTCAAGAATACCATTTATTTGATTATTTTTTTTTTCTGTTCTATTTTCCAGCCCGCCAAGGTGGCCCAATCGATTCTACTCTTCTGCAAAGGCCAAGGTCTACTGACTTCCGTGGTAATGCCCGGTGTTGATCGTGGACGTGCCTTTTCCACCAGTTCGGGATCGTTTGATGGAACCAATGGTACGCGACGTCTTTCCAGAGGGATTTCAATGGAAGACTATGACAAGCCCAACATTCGACGTCTTAGCATTATAAACAACGAAATTAAGAAATAAATTGATGGACACACCAATAAATAAATATTTAAAATTCCCATTAATTTTGGATTCAAAAACAACGCAAAATTAAAAAAAAAAAAACAGAAAATAAATTATTATAAATCGATTCAAATTTGCCAAAACAGAAAGAAATAACCACACACACATATACATATATTATATTAGAGGGAATAAGTTAATTATAACAAAACCAACAAAAAAAAAACAATTGACAACAAGAAAATGTTAGTAAAAGAAAGTAATTTTTTTTGTATAAAAACAATACAAAAGAAAAAAAGATTTATTCATACTCACACGCAAACACACCTTATATAAATGAAAATATATAATTGTACAATTAGAGAATTTATTATTTAAACAAAAAAAAAGAAAAATATTGTTATAAATTATTAATTTGTTTTTTTCATATTTTTTTTATAAAAATAATACCTAACCTCAAAATGGAAATCTACAAACCTATCGTTGAGTTTATTTTTTATAAATGTAAAAGTACCAATTTTTATATTATTTTGTAAAAACAAACAAATATATATAAAAATAATACTTGCCATTTAGGTATATATACATACAAACATATATATGTAGCACCCCAACGATGCTGTATTATTTAGCCCACCTGAAAAAAAAAATCGAGAAAAGAAAATATACTTCCTTTAATCTATAAAAAACAAGAAAAGTTACAAGAAGACAACACCATTATTTTGTATTCCTTATGGTTCTTCCGAAATGTTTTGTTGAATTGAAATCTCCCGAAATTTTGGTAGAAAAAAAAAATCGTTAGAAAATTAAAAATACCTCCGATTTTATAGAAAACCACAAATTTTAATATCTCCAAAGAGAAGTCCCCCCGTTTGTCGTCACCATCTTTTTGAAATTTTTACAAAAAACCAAGAAAAACTCGAAAAAGATTTTAAGAAAATGAGCACATCTCCCCATACCACTTTCACATACAAGTTCATCCCCCCAAGAAATTGTTAAGCACTTTGTCAACATTGAGATATTAGCAAGGACAGTGTTAAGAATTGCGGTTTTTTAATTCTGACGTATTGTATGCCCTTAAAGGAAATATGTCGTTCAGTTGACACATTTTCAAAGATCCTTCAGATTTCGTAGTGCGTTTTTTATTTGAAAACATATTTTTTAAAAATATGTCAAATAAAACGCAAAGTATGCAACACTGTAACGTTAGGGCATAATTTAAAACCACCTGGCCACATATCAAACTGAATGAAAACTTCAATGTTCTGATATGTGCCCATGTAATTTGACAGTTAAACAATAAAAAATCGCCGCGTTTAAAAACTGTTTTCTTAATAAAAAAAAAAAAAACAAAAAGAAAAATTTGCTTAAATAAATAAACTAGTATGCCATTACATATTAAATGTTGGCTTTTGAATACATTTAAGTGCACCAATTAAATGAAAAACAATTAATCAAAGCATAAATATGTAGTTTCTTAAAAAAAAAAACAAAAGAACAAAACAGAAAGAAAAACAAACGGATAATGTTTTGAATACATTTTTTTTGCGGAACATACCAAAGCAAACACAAACATATACATATATCTTAACGAAATATTTATATTAAAAACAAACAAAAAAAGAAATCGTAATAAAATGTACTTTCGAAAACGTATGTATTTCAATAAAACAAAAACAAACAAACAATAACAACAACAACAATTCTTAGACGAAGAAAAAAACAAATAAATCTTTGTTTTAATTAATCAAAAGGCACTCAAGGTAAGAGTAATACAATGTTCAGACGAGCGTGATACATTCTTTAATTGGTCGATGGATATTAACATGGTAAAAGAATTCAGGTAGTCGCATCGACACAGCTGCTGGGGCAATGAACTGTTAAACCGATTTTGGAATTGAAAAATTATTGAAATTTGTAAAAATTGTTGAAAAATACATATCATTACAACCTCCGATTTGCGTCGTACAAGGAAACATATAAAGATCTACTTAGTTTTGACAAAACACTTTTTGGCAAATTTTGACATTTTAATTTTCCCAAGCATTTTTGCATCTACCTATATTCCTCTACCATGGGTATTAACAAGTGCTACATCACCCAGGCGAAATGTCAATATTTGTTTACATTTTGTTTATCTCTCGTACTGTGATTTCAATCACAATAAGTGTTTTGACAACTCGTCTAGCTGATCAGCTGTTTGTGTCATGGGTCCTAACCATGGTAGAAGAATACATCGACACAGATGCTGGGACAAGGAACTGTCAACCCAATTTTGAAATTGAAAATTTTGAATGAAAAATTATTCAAATTCGTCAAACTTATTGAAAAATGCATATGATAACAACGTCCGATTGGTTTCGTATAAGAAAACATAAAAATCTACTTTAAAAAACATTTCAAAACTTTTGACATATTAATGGTCCAAGCGGAATTATGAATTAATATATTTTTAGTGTCTAAATCTATAGCAGATTTAAATTGCAATTTCATTGAATCGGATTCAAAATGAACTGTAAACAAAATTAAGGTGAGGGTACATAAGCAGCTTGACATCATTGCTGGGCATATTAATGTCTAATTATATGGGGAACGACTGCAGAATTCGAGTGCGGCTCTGGAATTTTTTATGATATGTCACAAAATATGCCATGCGAAGTCTTCAAGCTGCTTATGTACCTACACCTTTATAATTAATTGTATTGTAAAAACACGCAATAATCGATGTGTAAGCCAAAATTTGCCTAATCAGTTGCTTGCTTTGTAATTTATTTTGCTATTTTTTTAATTACACAGGATAATTTCGGACAGTTTTTACTAAAACCCGATTCCTAATACAATTCGAAAAATGTTCGTATGTTAAATATTTCTCTTTTATGATAATATGTATGATATTTAGAACCAAAACATCTGTCAACTTGTCTCATCCTTCTCTCAAATCACTCGCAAGCAATTTCACCGACTTTCATTTCCAATTTATGTAGTGTAGCAGTATTAGCTACTAAAACAAAGGTGAGTGAAAAAGTTTATACAGTTGAAACATGAGACTAGGACTTTTAAAGTATCAATAATTGAAGGCTATTCTAAAGCTGAGATCTATATTGAACAATATTTACAAGAATATTTTCAGGAGCGTCCCTATTACAAAAATAAAATAGTTCTCTTTTTATTTAGAAATTTAAAAAGGTCGACAATTTCGCATTTAAGAAAAAACATGAATGAAAATTATGTAATTTTTAAATACAATATATTTCAAGGACACACAAAGACTTTTTCAGTAAATTTCAATCCATATTGCATGTTATTTGTTTTAAAAACCATGGCAGAAGAATACAGGTAGATGCATCAACGCTTGGGAGCATTGATATGTCAAAAAAATTAAATGTTTTTTCAAATATAAGTAGATTTTTATATGTGTTCTTATACGACATCATTCGGAGGTTATTATAATTCGTGTTTTTCAACAATTTTTACAAATTTAAAAAAATTTTCATTCAACATTTTCAATTCCAAAATTGGTTTGACAGTTCATTCTCCCAGCAGCTGTGTCGATGCGTCTACCTATATTCTTCTATCATGTTAAAAACTAAGAATTTCAAGTTGTGCGTACGAGCATGTTAAATTTGATTCATATGTCAATGGGAACATGGTATCAGTACAGAACGACAAAAAAGGCTACCAATGCAAATTAAAATTAAAAAATTGCAACTGCGAGCTACGTTGATATCGATTGTTAACAGCTCTTGTCAACTTACCAACAATTCCAGATAAATGAAAACGTGACAATAAATAACGAATCGTAACATACGACCCTTTTAAATCTTTGTCCAATTGCCAATGGAAACACAACGTTAAAACTGTCGACAGAAAATGTTATCATTCCACTTTGACTATCAAAATAAAATATCGATGCTATCAACATTGCCATCGATTGTTTGCCAGCTCCAATCAACTGACCATCAGTCACAGAGATTATGGAGACACCACCAACAAAACCACCTAGAAGAGCTGTTAAATATGGAAAAGACGAGGTATATATTAATAGGAACAGCTCCAAAAGTGGCTAAAAGTAAAGACCTGAGTCACAGCTATAGGAAACTACAGGAAAATCGACGCATATCCATGTATAAATTGCCAGAAAACACCTACAAAAAGTCGGTCAACGACGACGTCGGCCAAAGAAAAACTTTGGGCCCAGTGATGATGATGATGACATTTTGCAAAGTTGTTTTTTTTTTCTTCGCTGTTTGTTATCTGATGTTATGACAGACAGAAATGTCAAACTTTCGCCAAACAAAATAAAAACAAACCCCCTTGGAAGCTGAGAAATGAGGACTCCCAGGAAACAAAATTGCTGCATTATTTTGTGGGCGTTGTTCTAATTGTGTTTTTTTATCTTCTCTTCCTTCTTTTTCTTGGTTGTAGGCGGGTTGCGGTCTTATTGTTAATGTTATCAAATCTCTGGGTCTGAGTGAGACCAATGAGGAACGGCAAAGGGAAAAACAAAAAATCGAAAAGGAATTCAAAAAGTCCGATCAACGTCTCAATGATTTGGTATCCAAACATGACCAGCAGTTGTCGCAGGTCATACCCTTGTTTACCAAAGTCTCATCGGAGATCAATGGTAGTCGTGAGAAAATCCACACGGTTAAAGAGAATCTAAATGCCTGTAAGCGTTTGCTGCAATGCAGACGAGAGGAACTAAAGAAAATGTGGACAGATGCAGTGCAGCATAAATATGTTTTGGCCATGTTGGAAGAAATGTAAGTAGCTGGGAGTAAGGTTTACAAAAAATGTATGATTCATTTTTTTTTTAATTTTCCAGTAATGACTTACGCAAAGTGCCTCAAAGTGTGGTTAGCTATACCTCCAAACGCCAGTATTTGCATGCCAGTAAAGAGCTAACCGATGCCCTGACCCAGATAAATGGCCCGCTAAAAGATGTTGAGGGTTTGGCCGATATACGCAGCGACTTAATGGGTCGCCGCCAGCATCTCTATCAAAGGCTGCACGAAGAATTGGTATCGCAAATCTATCACAATTCGGCCCAAGATGTTCTGTCAGCATTTCAACGTTCCAATTCGAATCGTTTGAATCAAGGCTTCTCACGCAACATAACGGCACGACGTTCCACAGATCGCATCGAGGCAAATGCCCGCATACGCAAGGCCTTACAGGAAATGGCTCAGGGTGTTGATCCCACCAAAACGGAAATCATTGAAGACATTGATCTGTTAGATCCTGAGCTTAGTATGACATATTTTATTGCCATAATCGTCGAATGTTTCGGTATGTTGGGTAAAGTGCCAGACTCCATAGAAAAGCTACGAGTGGGCATTCAAACGGAGCTGTTGGAGGTGGTGCGTAATACAACACGTCAATTGATTGATTCACCCTTGATTTCGAATGAAAGTTATCCGCTGTTGACACTGCTGGAGGTGATTTTTAAACAATTCAAATCGATTGCCCGCACCCACACCACGGTGCTGAGACATTTCTCAGCTGTTGTCCAGAAATATCAAATTGTTGGTCCGCCGCATTACAGTTTAACGGATTTTTGGTCACAAGCCCAGTCGGTGGTAAGTAGATGGGGATTTTTATTTTTGAAAAATGTCCACATGACCAGTAAATCTCTACTACTTATGGAAGTATTTCGAGGTGAAAAATGGAATCAAGAGACAGACAATGTTCGTTCGTTTTTCATTAGAAACCTAGCCAGGGGGTGGCAGGATGTCTAATTTAAAAAATTTAATATTTTTTCTGTTGAACTCACCCAAAATGGTCGCAGAAGGCTTTTCTGATCGGTGGTTCATTTTTATTTAGACTTCAGCATTTTATCAAAATATCCTTTCATTTCAAAATCTCAGTTTTTTCATTCAAGAACTTTTTCTGCCTCCTTCTCGAAATTAGAAGCCAGCTGCAGATTATATTAACCCACACAATTTCCTCCTTCTATTTTCAGTTGCAATTACTTTTAACCGATTATCTAGACATACAGAATGCTTCCGCTGATGATTCCTCACAGTCATCGTTTGCTGAGCCAACCAGTAACATTAATGCCTTTTTCCTAAGACGTAAAGTTCCAAGGTTTGTTATTTTGTTTTGAGCAACAAAAACACTAAAAACTAAACCAATATCTCTTTCTCACCTTGCAGTGCAAAGAAATCCATTTTTAAATTCGATAAATCATCAACGAAATCCACACCTAGCAATGAGCCAAACAAAGGACATCGTCGCAATGCATCCGACGCCTCAATGGATAATCTAAATGCTGCCTTAAATGCCAGTGGTGGTAAGGCTGGGGCTAACTACAGCTTTAAGTCAAATCTTCCGTATGAAAAACAGAGGGAGAAACTTCTCATCTGCACGCCAGATCAAACGGTCATAACCAAGGTGTATTTGCCCCTAATGGGTTATATTCAAGAAATTGAAAACTTTATGAAATGTAAACCAGGGTAAGTAACTTTAAATAGCCACCAAAAGTTCTTAAATAAAAACTATTCGTTATCTTTTTAGACAACCCTGCAGCCTGCACGATTTCATTGACAACTACATCAAGGACACGTTTTTGTCGAAGGGCCATAACTCGCATTTGAAAATGACCATTGAAACCTTGTCGAAAAACCAGGATGTGTGGCGTACAATTATTTCGCCCGAGGAGAGGGCGGCCTTGGGTTTGACCCGACCCATTTTGCAATCTACGGCGAGAGTGGAAAAATGTCTGTCGGAAACCAAACAACTTATACAAGATTTACCCTGTTATTCAGAGGAACTTTTGAAGACGGTGTGTTCAGTGCTAAGGGATTATCGTGTCATTTGTAATGATGCCTATTTGGGTATTGTGCAACCGGATGCAGAGGATAGGCGTATCTACAGTGTGACGTGGTTGAATGATGAAGATATTAGTCGGTTCTTAAAGTAGGTCAACGAAATGGAGATATTTCAAAATTCATACCTAATTTGTTTTCTTTTTTTTTTTTTTTTTCTTAGGACCCTCCCCAACTGGACGGATTTGAAGAACTCCCATCAGCGACCAAAGCATGGCAAACGTCTACAACGAAGTCAATATGATGCCTCTGAGGAAGAGAGCCCTCTGCAAATCCAGCAACGTAATATACGTGAGGCTGAAATGTTGACCAGTAATCTGGGTGAGGGTGGCATTTCTCAGCAGGAAATTTTGGGTGATGTTAGTGTCCTCAAAGAATTGGCAATTCTCCAGGAAAGTATGGAATGGTTCTCCATAAGAATTTCGGAATTTGCCAATGAACTGCGTAGACCCTTGGTAAATGGCTTGAATTCGGTGGCACCAGAGTGTGCGGCATATGCCACCGTCAAGGATGGCACCATTAAGGTCTTGACAAATTTGGCCCTGGAGTTTGATGAATTGGCCAATACCTGTTTGCTGGTATTACATTTGGAGGTAGGTTTTTAATTTTTTTTTGAGAAAAAAGTCGTTATTTGAAATGGAAATATTTCCAATTTTTTCAAGGTACGTGTCCAATGTTTCCATTATTTGCGCTCCAAGCCCCAGCGCACAAGGGCTGATGCATTTATTGATTCCAAAGATGATGTTTTGGAACCGGACAGACAGGTGCAGATTCTGACCAAACGTCTGTCCGAATTGGATGAGGCCTTTAGCACAACCCTGCATCCCCGGAAAACAAGGGTAGGTTACTAATTCGTTTTCTTAGGGGAAAAAATAATTTTCTCTTTTAATTTCTTTTACAGTACATTTTTGAGGGCCTCGCCCATTTGGCGGCCCTGATCCTGATACAGGCCTCCAACTATATAGAACAAATTGATCAAATAACGGTTAAACGTATTTGCCGCAATGCCTCAGCCTTGCAGCAAACCTTGAGCAACATAACCGCTTCTCGGGAAGTGGCTCTCGATCAAGCCAAACAGTTTTATGAGCTGCTGTGCATGGAACCAGATGTAAGTTTTATGAAAAAATATATTTTAAATTATTTTTTTAATATTTATTTGTTTCATTTTTCAGGTCATACTCACAACCCTTGTAGAACAAGGTTTGCAATTTTCCGAAATGCAGTATTTAAATGCCTTGCAATTGTCGTGTAAAGCCCGAGGCATAACCGATTCAAATACCCTGGCCAATTATCAGCATAAATTATCTGATATTTTGGGAGCAAAACCCTCAACGGGTGTCATGGTCTAAAGAAGAAGAATTTTGAGGAAACCTCAAACCAAAAGAAAACTAAAATTTGTATTTCCACATTCAAACATCTCTAAGGTGACCGAACCCCCCATACACTCACACTCCTCTTTTAATTTAATTTAGTTTTGTAAGACTGTTTCCAAGCTTTTCGACATTTTCCACCAAGACCTTTTTCTTTCTTTCCTCACTTCCTCCTAGGAAGCTGGCTTCAGCAAATAACTTTCTGGCAAAAGAACATAAAACCCAATATCCACATAATGAATACAAATGTGTATAAAAAATACAAACTCATATTAGTAACGAAAACAACGTTCAATTCACTAGGTGATGATGATAATGATGTTCATACAAAAAAAAATTGCTTAACTATAATATTGTTCATTATAATTAATTATATATTTACTGAATATAGAAATATATCTATCGAATGATGCGGATGTTGTATATCATTGTAACAATAAAATAAAACAAACTGAACCATCTTAATGTATTAAAAAAAATATATTAAATATTTGTTTTTTGTGCTCTGGGTTAATAGGGGAGTTAAAGCA
Organism: Musca domestica; assembly: GCF_030504385.1. Taxonomy (NCBI): domain Eukaryota; kingdom Metazoa; phylum Arthropoda; class Insecta; order Diptera; family Muscidae; genus Musca; species Musca domestica. Next base: position 549,281 of record NW_026712239.1, on the reverse strand, counting down.
AATCGTTTGCATTATAGGAGCCTCAAAGAAAATAACTCCTAAGTCGATAAAATCATCAAAATACCGAATATTGGGAGTTGCCGTTATATGGGGGTTATACGAAGACGTAGCCATGCACAGAAAATTTTCTGTCATAGGCTGTAATATCCATTACGAACTTCAAATACCAAATTTGAAACAATTCCGGTGAATAAAGTCGCTAAAATCATAAAAACACCAAATATCGCGAGGTACCGTAACATGGGTGCTATACGAAGAAGTGGACCAGCACAAACAATTTTCTGTCATAGGCAGTAATATCCATTACGAACTTCAAATACCAAATTTGAAGCAATTCCGGTGCATAATGTCGCTAAAATCATCAAAATACTGAATATCGGAAGGTGCCGTTATATGGGGGCTATACCAATACATGGACTTACGTGGTCCATTTTCAATACAAAAAGTCCTACAGGCATAAAATACATTTTATCAACATATTTCATTTCGTTCGGAAGCTAGAGTGATTTCCACAGACGGACGGACATCGGTAAATCGACATAGAATTTTATGCTGATCAGGAATATATATACATTCTGGGGTCTAAAATGTATATTTCGAGGTTTTACAAACGAAACGACAAACTTAATATACCCTCTGGAGGGTATAAAAACGAGGTTAAGCTTGGCTCTCTCCACTGCAGTCGTTTTTTAAATAAAAAAGACAAAGCCTTGTCGCATAGTCCAGATTTTATTTTATTCTTAAATTCGAACAGTGTTTACAGCCTCCTATGATGCACTTGTCGCCTCCTCATCATTTGTCTTTTCTTCAATAGTAGTTTTAACAACATCCTCATCAAGTTTTGGCTTTTTAGCTGCCAACCCCTCCTCTGTATCATCTTCCTTGACATCGGCAGCTGCTGTCGCCGCACGTTTTGCTGCCTTTCGTATGCTGATTTTAGCCTCATACAACTCCAATAACTTATTGCCATCATACAAAACAAATGGCAGAGTTGCACGTTCATAATAGTCCGGCATTAATTCCAAATTATTAATAACCGTATCGAGCATATGGGATTTTTCACACCAAATACCGGGAGCATCATTGCGCACGGGATTTATATGGATATGTAAGTGGTAAAACGATGGCTGATAATGGAAATACATACGCAGTTGGGATGCAGCCAGGCCATAACGTTTTTCTAGCGCTTCTGCTGAACGTTTACGTATATTACGTAGCAGAGGTAAATGTGAGGCATTGAGATCACGCAGCGATTTGATGTCATGTTTATGGGTTATGGCCAAAACATATAGGGTTTCAACATTACGACCATCCCATTTGAGATCTGGCAGCAGGATGAAACCGTTCTCCTTATCGGGATCCTCGTAGATGATGCGTTCGGTTTCTTGTTTATGCTCCAGAATGTTGTAGACCCACTAAAACAAATCCTATTATTGGAAACTATTTTCTAGGTTATTTAATTTCAACTTTACCTCTAAGGAGAACTGGGATGATGTTATATAGGGCAGTGTAATATCCTTATAATATTCAGGAGTTTCATTGATGACATATTTTTGGCAAATGGAATACTTTTCAATGTGCTTATCAGTGGCAGGATAGACTACAGTGGCCTTTACACCTAAGGCAATAAACAATAAAATATAATAAATAATATATTATATATAACAAATAACATATTACATATAATAAAATATACTAAAATATCTAATAGATGAGCGCGAATCTTACCATTCAATTCAGCCGGCGGCGTACACTGATAGCTCCCATATACATTGTTAATGAAATGCGTTTGCACCTTTAGGTCATTGCCAAAATATGAAACACGACCGTGCACCTCTTCCTCCTTAGTGCCATTTTCGCTTTCACCCACCTTATCTTTACCCTCAGCTGTATTGCTAGTAGAAACATCCGTTTCCCGGAATGCCTGCTTTTCCAAAATAACAATTGCACTGTCGGTTTCTGAAACACTGGGAAAACTTCCCAATAGAGCTATACTCTTATTTCGTGTATTGTTGTTCAGTATCCTTTGGAGTTGAAACTTGTTGAGATCATAGCTGGAAGTTGGTTTGGTTTCAGTCGGGGTAGATTCCACCGGAGTAGTTTCCTTCGTTTCCGTTGTGGTTTCCTCTTTTTGTACTACATCTTTTGCATTATTTTCAGTGTTTACTTCACTCGTTTCATTAATTTCATTAATAATTAAAGATTGTTCCGGCATGTTGCTTCCCGCTTTGTTTCCAAAATGAAAGGCGTCCCAAACTAAAGGCCAAAAAAAATGGCCAATAAAAAATAAAGAGAAAGTAAAATCCCCGAGTCAGATGGAAGCATTCATTTAATGAGCCACAGAACTAATTGTCAACAAATAGGGATCTAAAAATTGACTTTTGACCATGTCGCTTTGCCTATCTATCAGGCATGTTGATTTTTTTTTTTGCATAAGACGCCGTCTGCCTTTTTGTGAAAGAAAAGGGAAATTAAGTTTATCAAATTTAAATTATGGATTGAAATTGAACTATGTAAACTTATACTTATTTGTTCTGATAAGGTGCTATCAGACGGAATGCGTTTTACATATGTGCTCTCACTTTTATCGAGGTTAGAATAAATAGAAAATGTTATTCTGGCATAAGTCTTCGACTCAATTCGAAAAGGAATTGTATGTATGTATTCATGGCTCAATAAGAAAGGTTGATCAACTTAAAAATACTAGAAAAATTCAGCTCTGTAACGAAGTCTTACAGTGTCAAATAGACTTTTAAATATGCAACAGGTGGTTTTGTTTATTTTTCTTTTTTTTTAACAAAATTCTTTTATTGGTAAGGAAACATCTTATTTTTTTCTTATTTTTGAAGAAACATTGTAAAAAATTGACATACCAATGTTCCCAAGCGATGTTGCATCTACCTGTATTCTTCTGCCACGTTCAATACAAAGAAAGCCACTATAATAGGTGTGTCTGGTTATTTTTCCAGCAGTAATTGTCCAGTAACTTCTTTCTGAGAGAGTAAGGTAGTTTTATTCTCTTTTGCAAGAAAAATGCGAAAAGTAAACAAACGGTATTCCTGCAGAAGCTTGCAACTAATCAGCTGATTTGTCAAAACAAACCAATTTGTCCCCCATAAGGAGAATTAAAACAAAGGAAGCAATACTAATTTTACAAGTTTTTTAAATAAAAATGTTGGAAATAGTCTTTTATTTTCTTATTACATATTAACATTTACGTTTTTCACTTTTTGTGAAGTTGTTCTCCAAAAACTATTAGTCTTGCTAATTCCAAAAAAAATATTTTAAAATTGAAAGCACAAAAAGAAATAAATAAACAATATAAAACATCTGATTGAAAGTCGATGAATGAGAAGAAGAAGAGTTGCAAGTGATTGCAAGAAGAAATTTGTCCAGCAAGAATTTGCAAACTCTCACTGAAAGAACTGTCAACATTTCTCTCTCCAACCGCTCTCTTTTGCAGAACTTTCGGGTTAACAGACGGCTTCCAGTAACAATTTGTAACAATTGTTACAAATTTTAGGGTAACCAGACACACCTAATGCCATTTTATCTATTTTCAGTGAATAGCAGACACCCTTTTAAACGGGCCAAGTCACTTTAGTTGCAATGAAACCCAATTAAAGAAATATATTTAAAACGTTGCGTGACAAAGTGCTTTTGCAACCCCCTTCCTTTTCCGAATTTTTATTTTGATGTTAGATTACAGAATGCGTCAAACCAAAAGGGTTTAATTAAATGACTGCTACAAGTTTAAATTTACTATTATATTATTTTGTAAATCTGCCTAAATGTTATCAATTTTCAGTGATTAGCAGAAACCCTATTGAAAAGTCGAAGTCACTGTAATAAAAGGCAGTTAATGCAATACATTGATGGCGTGGCGGGACAAAGTGCATTTGGCAACGCAATTATGTTTCAGAATGCAGCGAATTAAATTTTTTCAAGAATTAATTAAAAGGCTGCTAAAAGTTTAAATAGTTAATTTATTGAATTCCATTAAAAAGAAAGCCATTAATTTTCCTTAATGTTATCATTTTTCAGTGTTAGCAGAAACCCTATAAAAAGTCGAAGTCACTGTAATTGCAATAAAACGCAGTTAAAGCAATACATTGACGGCATTGCGTGATAAAGTGCGATTAGTAACGTCATTTCCTTTTCCGAATTGTTATTTTGACGTAGGGTTGCAGAAAGCAGCAAATTTAAATGTTTCAAAAATTAATCAAACTACAGCTACACGCCACTGTATGTAATTCTGCCCAAATGTTATCATTTTTCAGTGATTATCGAAGTCACTGTAATTGCATTAACGGCGTCGCGTTACAAAGTGCGTTTGGCAACGCAGTTTCCGTTTTGTTATTTTTAAAAGTTTTGTTACAAAATGCAACGAATTAAATTGTTTCAAAAATTAATTAAATAAAGCTACATTATTGCTCTGTTCCAGAACTAGTTAGAATGTGAAGAGTATGCAACGATAACAGATTTTTTCTTTATGATATTAGAAAACATTACAAAACTAGTAAATTATTGTGTGTTCTGCAACATATCAAATGATAGCAAAATTAAACCCTGTTCGGGATATTCTACCAAAACTTCCATCAAAATTCTGATAATAGTTGGACTGGGCTTGTAAGCTGACTTCTAGCTATCCATAGAGCCACCCATCGCCTTTCAAGATGTCAGCAAGGGATATTTGTTTACGCCTCAAGGGCTGCTGAAAAGCAACTTGAACTCTTTTTTATAATTCTTAGATAATTGAGGCTTGTCCCTGCAAAAATTATATTGAATGTGACCACTAGTTGATTAGTGAGATTGATTACGCCCCACCACATATAAGGACTCCTTACTCACACCATAAGGCCTGCTGAAAAGCGACTTGAACTCTTTTTTATATTTCTCAGACAATTGAAGCTTGTTCCTGCAAGAATGATTTCGTATGTGACCACTAGATTGGTGAGATTGATTATGTCCCTCCACGTTTAAACCTGTACTTAGACCATTTTGTTTTGTACAATCAAAATAAAAAGCCACAACATTTATTTATTTGGTTTTTTGTCTTCATTATATGAATTTTTTGTTTTTGTTTTTTTTTTATTTGTAATGAGTTCTTTTTTTGTTTCTTTCTATGAAATATATGATTTGTTGTATTACTTTCTACAATGTTTTCTCTTTTGTTTTTGTTTTTCTTTCGCAGTAATACTTCTTTTATCAGATGACTTTATGTATGTATGTCGTGTGTGTGTGTGTTTGTTTGTTATTGCAAAATAGAATTATTATTTATCATTATTATTATTATATAGAAATGGCATTTGCTTTCACAAAAAAATATATATTTATATAATAATTAATAATATGTTAGCTGTATGATTGTTTGAATTTAAAAATGTTGGTTTGTTGGTTTGATGAATTACAATAAATACATTTAAATATAAGCTATTGGTTTTATTTTTCTTGTTGTTTTCTATTACATGGTGTGTTCGTTTGTTGTTGTGTTTTTTTTTTTCTTTTCAAATTTGGGTTAATTGAGTTCTGAAGAACAGCTTTTTGCATTGAGTTTCCTGCATCACCACATGACTGTATTGCATTTGGGTTTTAAGAAGAGTGTGGGCAGAAAGGGGGAGGGGATTGTGTTTTCGATTTTTATTCCTTTTTAATGTAAAGATTTATTTACTGATCATTATCAATAATAATCATAATAATAATTAGAATTATAATAGTAATAATAATAATAACTTTTAGTAATAATAAAGCGCTTAACTGTTGTTTTGTTTTTCTTCTTTTTCTTATTATTGTTGGTTTGGGACCGAGAAAAGAAGTTAAAGAAGGGACCTTTATGGGGTTGAGTGTGTGTCTGTCTGTTTCACTTAATCATCAATCAAATGGTTCATTATGTGTATGCTTAGAAATGTATATTTTATGTTTTTTGTTTTAATATATATATGAGTAGTCACAGTCATTAAATATATATAAATATTATTTTTGTTTTAGTTTACACAGCGTAATTTGAAAAATCTGTTTTCTTAGGGATTTTATTTATCAAGCAATTTATGGAGATTTTTTTTTCTGTGGTATTTGGTTTTCTCTTGTCTTTATTTAATGGATAGGCGACGGCGACGACGACGACAACGCGGTGACAACCACGTCGATACTATGCTGTCATTGTTTAAATAATGAAATAATGTGTTTATCTTTAATATTTTTTTAATTTACTTTAGTTTTTTTTTCTTTCTCATTTTTTGTTATATTTGCCTTTTTGGAAGCCTTTTTGTTTTATTTGTTTATTTAATATTTTTTTCTTATTCTTGTTGTAGTTTTTGTTTTTTACTCTACTCTAAAAGTACCAAAGTTATCGCTAATGGGTTGTGTGTGTGGTATTGTTGGATTCCATAAAACTCTTATTAGATTTTAATGTTTTTTCTTTGTTAGTTTTTCTTTTTTATTTTTGTGGTTTTTTTGTTTGTTTGACTTGTAAGTTAAGAAGTTTAAAATAAAAAAAGGAAACAATATTTTAACAAAATAAACAATACAACAAAAAAGAAAACGAATAAAATTAATTAAATAACTATATACTCGTTTAGACAGTCTCTTTCTTTAAAGTTTTATTTTATGTTTTTTTAGTATTTTTCTTTACTTCAATATAAATTTTGACAAGGACTCGTTTGCCATTCTGGCATGTTTTCTTTTTGTTTTCAAAACTTATTGCTAAGATAACAGGGGGCGGGAGGGACTATGTTAATCGAAGTGCGTTCAAGCTGACTGTACTCAATACAATGTACCTATGTGGGGAAATGAAATAAAAACAAGCAGAGAAGGTAGGGCGGGGTTGGTGCATGAAAGGACCTCTAGGACACCTAGCATTAAAATATGTTCTTACACTTAAAAAAAGGACTCTATTTAAAATATGAGTTTAGTACTTTTTTCTTTCTTTTGCAAAAAACTTACTTAAAACAAACTATGCTGAGGAGGCAAAGCGAGGGAGAGAGAGAGGGGGGAGGAGAATTATTCCACATTTACTTTACTTTACTTGTTTGCTTCTTCTAGGATTATAATTCCAAATACTCAATGTATTAGTTGATTGTGGTCGAGGGAGATGCAAAGGAAGCAGCTGGTGTGGCATTGGTTTGGGGCGAGTGGGTAACGGAGATATTTGTTAAGTGGGGAGGCGGCTGATACATGGCTGGATTGTTGGCGACCATTGAAACATTAACGGGATTCATGTATTGTTGTTGTTGATGCTGCTGGTGATGATGTTGATGATGACTAACTGCAGCTGCTGCACTATTGTCTGGTACATCCATGGACAACATTGAGGGATCTATGTGCTGATGCATTTGCTGCTGCTGCTGTTGTGGGGGCGACAATTGCTGGGTATGATGTTGTGGGGCATGGATCTGCTGCAACTGATCATGGGGCACATACATAACATGGCCGGCCAAGGGATCTGAGGCCACCATGGGCACGGTCACAGTACCCGTCAAACCCAAGGCAGCCGTTGCTGCAGCCGTGGCATTTGGAGGCAGGGGTGAGGCTATGGTGGAGTTGATTTGTGATGGATTATGACCACGCATCATCATGGCTGCCGCCGCCGATGATGTTGTTGTATCACTATCGGCCACCGACCAATTCCGTTCCATTTGCTGTAATGTTGCCATATTAACGGCTGGGCTTGATGTGGTCGTAACTGCCTGTGGCTGGGCTTGGAGTTGTTGGGGTACCACTGCTGTTGGCAATGTCTTTGTCGTCGTCATCATCATTATGGCATTGTTATTGTTGTTATTACTACTGCTATTGTTATTATTGTTGTTGTTAGTATTACCGGCAATCGTTGTGGTGGTACTACTACCACCCTGTTGCTGCTGCTGTTGTTGCTGTTCATTGATTGTAGCACTAAATGTCCTCTCCTGGGCCCCATACTCCCCAAATGCAGCACCACCCTCCGAAAAGGTGCTACGCAATGTCTCCTCCAACAGTGCCTGTATCTTGTCCTGATCTTCAATATGTACAAAACCTAAACGCACCAACTCCTGTGTCAAATCAGCCGCCGTATCATTCTCTGTAACATCACACGATAGCTGGCGATTCATTTTATCATCCATGCGCAATAGAATGGTCATCAGTATGTCATTGCTGCCCTCCTTTAGTTTCTTAACGCTACACATCATATTGACAATGCGTCGCGATTCAATATCTACAGGTTCCGGGGTGGCAGATTTCACCGAATCTGCCCGTTCTGGTGAGGCGGCTCGTGATCGGAAATGTGGTGGCTTCTTACCGCTAAACGCCGTCAACGGATAAACACCATATTTGACATCCTCAACGAATTTTTCCAATTTATCGGCAGAGGGTACATCGGACAGGCGATATTCTCGTATATAGGCCTTGGGACTGGATTGACCCTGTTCCTCACCACCACCAGCGCCTTCAACAACACCACTCTCCCCTGATGTTGGCGATTCTGCATTTGCTGTCTGTTGCTGCTGCTGTTGTTCCTCCTCTGTTGCTTCAGGATTTCGAGAAAATTTCACATAAGCCATTATCACCTCGGGCCGATTGTACCGTTGCATCATTCCATCGATAACGGTTTCCGAGAACATTGTACGATTCGATGAGGAAAATATCAGACAATGAGCGGCCAGTAATTTTAAAGAATGCACCTGAAAATTTGATTTAAATTGGAAAAAATTAATTTTGAGAAAAAAATTAAGAAAAAAAAAAATGTTTTGGAAAAAATTAAGAACACAGTATTTTTTTTTTTTTTTTTTTTTTTTTTGATGTTAAGAAAGGTTGCTAGGAGAGGTCTTCAAAAGACAGACAGATGATCTTTTTTTTCTTCGAAGCTGGAAGATCTTTTAATGGAACTTCTAAAGGCCTTCTATAAAAATTGTTATAATTGTTATATTTCGTCCGTTGAGCCCCCTCGAAATGAATTGCTTCTTAAATGAATGCATCTTAAACATGGGTTTGGTTGATTTTAAGAACATACTGGATTCCACATGGGGAAACGACAAGAAGGCCCTACCCAGTCCAGATTCGTACTCTTTTTTTTCGGATGTGTGGAATGCGAACAAATTTCATCCGAAACCCCAATTTTGTGGTTCATAGCTCCGAAAGCCATTACTTTGAAAAAAAAAATGAATAAATAAAAGAGCAAGAATGTTAAGCTGAGAAAAACAAGAGACGAAGCATTCATTCCTTCAACTTGGATCCTAATTTGAGGCAACGCTCAAGAAACCTGGGCCTTATTTATAAACCATATCAAATATGACATGCTGACCACAATCGTATGTATCCGAGGAGGACCTTTAACATAAGGATAACTTTAAATCCGAGAAATCCAATATGACATACCAACGGATACGGGCGGACTTTTCATGTGTATCTACCGCAACATCTTCAGAGGTCCCTTTTTAAAATTATCATAAATATTCTGGCACAGTTGAGATCTGTAGAGGGGTTGACATGGAACCTACACCAACCACCGGTCCACCGATCCACAGATCCATCCAAAACATGGTGTAAACCGGTTGGGTTGGCGTCCAGAAAATCAAGTTTCAATTTTCTTAAGTTCTTAAATATGTAGGGTAGTATAAAGTCGGTAGGACCGACAGGTTATTTGAAAATAAATAACCTTTGTAGACACAAAATCGTGTCTATGGATATAAGATGTTTCAGGGGGTGGGAACGGGGGACTTTACAAAATCTTTTCCAAACTAAGAATATCTTAGACGGGCCATTCATTTAAGAAAGACCTCCTATACCTCATCAAGAGATAGTTCTTTTTTTCAACATCAGAATGCCTAAAACGGGTTTAAAGAGGACCTTCTATAAATCTTCGACACATATTGTTGTCCTTACCATAAAAGACTTTCCTTCTTTAAAGAGTACGCTCTGATGGCCCCCTGCAGACTGAATACCTTTTGTAGATCTACTTCATTTAGACCACCTTCCAGACATCTTCTGTATAAGAAACGCCTTATTTCTTAAAGCTACAACTTTTTGCAGGTACATAAGTCTTATTCTCATAAAATACCATAAACGGAGTTCCTACATAAAAAATCACCTTTTGCAGATCTCCTACAGGCAGAATATCACATTTTGGTCTTCCTTGTATATAAAACATTGTAGACGTCTTCTACATAAAAAAATTACAGACTTTCGGTGGAAATACGACCTTAATCAGGCCCTCCGCCATTTGACCTCCACGTGTAGCAAATCAATTTCATAATCATGTTCAGCACATTAGAAAACTACAAAAACTTTGTTTTTACCCATAATGGATTACCTATGTAGGAACACATTCATTTGCCAAATAAATCTACATCTATGTGTGTATGCCTTTCAAGCTTCTTAATTTACTTAATATTAAGCTTTGTAATTTGTTTACAATTGTCCAGCTTGTGATATGGTCCCATCCTATAGCTGGCTGCTGCTGGCGTTTGGATTTAATTCAATTACTAACGAAGGTTAAATCAGTTGATTTCTTTTGTAAAATGCCTCCCCCTGATGACATTCCGGGTGGCTGAGTGACGGAGAGAAGAGACAGTTCACATCAGGGGTCATTTTATTAAAAAGTTCAATGGCAAAACTATTTGTGGCAAAATATGTGTATAATAACTGCCACACTACACGAGAATGCTGGTTTGGTGGCCGTGGCAAAGAAGGAAAAAAGTGAATATAATCAATGCATCTTTGGGTACACTGCAAGGAATTTGGATAGGAACACGTTGTTTAAAAAGTGATAAATAGAAATTGTCATCTTTTAAATTATGAAAGTAGATAAATATTTGTATTTTAGTCACCTAATGACAAAATGACCTTTGTGAAATCTTCAAAGCTTCCTGGCAAAATATTATCTTTTGAAATACGGTCATTGACCTCTACTTTATTAGGATAGATCATTCCAGTAGATTGCTTTCAATTTCTTCCCCAAATAATTTCACTTGAAATAATTTATATTTCTATAACCTTGCCTAAATTTTGTAAAGTGTATTTATTATGGGATGTTTATTGGCCCGCACTTGCATACTTGTTTTGCTGTGTTTTGCGAAAGCATGTTGTCTGTGTCTACCGCAGTGTGTGAATCATTTACTTTCTGTGTGAAACGACAACAACACAACAGTAGCAGCAGCAACAACACAACAACTACACAATGTCACACAAACACATGCCGCCTCAATGTAACATACTTTAGGGGATCAATAGAAATTATTTGTTCGTGAAAAACGAACGTCTAACAGACATCTAATTTGTTGGGAGATAAATACAAATACAACAACAATCCTACAGCAAAAAAAGGATATGGAAAGGTATGTAAAAAACTACACTACATGAGTCAGTTTCCCCCCCTACGGCAGTATAGAATATAAAATTATTGCCAGCAGTCAGTCAGTCATAAATGACAAGGACAAAACTTTTCGAAGCCTAGCAATGAATCACACACACATTATCTGTACAAAAAAAGGGGGATCCGTGCTAGGTACTTTTTATTTTTCACATTTCCATAATATCACCCAAACACTTGCAAACAATTATAGTTGTTTTTGACCCCCCTTCAAATTGGCAGCATTGACAGTGACACCTTTCACAAGTTTGCGTAGTTGACAAGAGAGAAAAAAAAACAACAAACAATTGGTGGACAGCAAGTGTGGAGGTGCTAATGAATCTTTTTTTTTTAAATTAGCAGTGATAGCCTTAGGAAAAGCCTAAAGGCACACCACACTATCCCAGCCAAAACTTTGTGTGCTGAAGTGTTGAGCTTTATTAGTCAGTCAATGTCCTACTTTATAAATGGTAGTAGTTTTTTTATATTCAAGTTGCTGTGCATGTTTGGGCCGACGTTGTTGGTGTTGTTTTGTATCTTTTTTTCTTACGTCTCTGTCTTCTCGCCCTCTCTTCAGCCTTCGCCCATTAGCACAGAGGAAGGCTGGCAAGGCAGACAACACACTCACCCAAGACTCTTGTACAAAGACACGATCAGAATGCACAAAGCATGGCAAGTAATAACAACAACAACATCATCATCATCACCACAATCAAGCGCAAGACCAACCAACAACGACAGGCAGGCCGACCGACCGACAGACAGACAGTAAAATGGATAAAATAAAAAAAAATATTCAAACCATTACTCACTCACCTCAAATAATAGCGGATGAAAAAGTAAATCACTGGCTTTAGGCCTTTCCGAACGATTCCTTCGCAAACACTTATAGATCAGATCCCGCTGCAAGTCGTTCTCCAAACTATTGATCGTCCTTAATATTGTCTCCTCGTGTATCGTGGTATTTGGCTCACTGTTTTGGATTTCCAGCGCGGCCATCTCCAGGGCGCACATACCGAACGCATAAATATCAACGGCAGCCGTTAGCTGGCGGACTGCACCATATTCGGGAGCCATAAAGTGTAGGGCACCATGTTCAACCGCTTTGTGCTGTTGCTGTTGGCGGATGCTATGATGGACTGCATCGGGCACCACTGTGCCGATTTTGACCAGACCGTTGTGCTGGATGAAAATGCTATCACAGGTTAGATTGCCGTGGATGATGGGCGGTACGCAGGAATGCAAATAGTTAAGCGCTGAAAGAATTTGTGTGCACCAGCGACGCCAAGCCTCCAGGGGGAGGCGCTTGGAGTTACGCTTGGTGCGTTTAAGGAACTGTTTTAAAGAACCAGACGACATGAATTCCGTTATGAATATCACACGCGGCCTTTCCGGATTCTGTATGTCTGTCCAATAGCGATGGAACTTGACTATGTTCTGGTGGTCCAGCTGTAGGAGATTATCGAAGACCTGACGCATTTTTTCCTCTTGCGACTTGAGTTCCTGTATACTGCTGTATTGCAACTCGTTCCAGACGACTTCGACACCCTCCTCGGTGTCCATAGCCAGATGGACACAATCGATGCCGGGTATATCACGTTGATCGACCTCCTCGCGCCGCTTCAGCCATCTCCCACAGGGAGACTCTTCCAAAATTTCACTTTCATCCTCCGAGTCGTCACCCGATTCGCGAGGCGATGAATCAGCTGCCATATTGACGGCATCTGCTGATGAACTGGAGGTTGCTGTCGCACCAGAGGCTATTATCTGGGGTGGTGTGTGCTGTTGCTGCTGTTCAGCACTGCCCCCACCACCACCACCGCCACTATTGCCACCTCCAGCACCGATCTGAGCTTGATTACCGGACATTGACAGTGGTTGCGGCAAAACGCCTCCACTAGCTCGGATTTGAATTCTAAGCCGGTCTCTTCCTCTCCGCTGCTGCCTTTGTATGTGTTTGCCGACAACTCTAGCTGCTGCGGCTACCTTCTCTCGCACTCTCTTTGGATATGTTGTTGTGTATTTGCAACCTATTGTTGGATGGTGGCTTGTACTGCTTGTACTCTCCTCCTCGCGTCGTAGTTGTCGTCGTCGTCGCTGCTGTCGTTTAAAATTTCAATTAATGTGTCGACTAGTTTTGTTTAATTTTCTTTTTTCCTCAATGATGGCCTTGATTTGAGTCTTTGTTATTTATTTTCTTGCCTTTTCCGCCGTTCCAACTGCAGCCTCCACTGCCCCCTTTTTATTTTTTATCGACTTTTATGGGTTTCGGTTTGTTTCTTTTTTTTTTTGCAAATGAAAAGAAAAACTTTTCTGAATTCGTTTACTCGATCGGTCGGTATTTCGCGTTTTAATCTCTTCCTCAAGATGTAGTGTTGTTGCCGCTGCCGCTGCTGCTCTTCTTGTAGTTGTTGCTTTTTTCACTACTGTGTGTTTTTAAGGCGTATGAGTGTTTTTTCTTTACTTTTTGTTTTTGCTTCTTTAAAAAAAGTTTTTTTTTCGCTCGTACTTTTCACTTGCCGTCGTTGTTTTGTCGTATTTCAATGCAAATATATTCCACTTCCACACTTGAATTGTCTCTATTCCCTGAAGGAATCAAAGAGGACCAGATTCATCATTAACTATTTATTAAAATTAATTAATAAATTCAATTGCGAATTTTCCCAAATACGAACAGAAATCAAATACTCAGAGTGGGCAAAAACTAATTTGCAATTTGACTGAAAAATAGATAATTTTGTTTGACGTTTCTCTTTGCACACAGTTTTGTGTGTGTTGACGTTTCTCTTTTCACGCATAATTCGCAGGCCCGTCAGTTTGACGTTACGCCCAATGTTGCCAATTTAGATGGAAAATGGAAGGCAAGAAATGAAATCGATGAAGCGGTTGCAGGAAATTTTAAAGCTCGTCTGAAAGTTTGAGAAAAGTGAATATTATAATATTTATTATGTATTTGTTTAATCCTCAAATTCCCTAGTGGATCGCACAATAATAGAAGCTTTAAGAAGAGGAATAAACACATACTGCTATACAATTTCCTACAAGTTTAATTAACTTTACAATTGGTCTATTCCAGAACAATATTTTTATTATATTGAAGAAAATTGTAAAACTACTAGATTCTTGCAGGTACTGGAACAAAACAAATTTTAATTCTATGAAAATTTAAAGTACACCTTTCTTATAACGATCATATGATGTATAATTTTCTCCTCCCCTCTACTCTTTCATCTAAAAATATAATTTTTGTTCTTTGCCCCTCTTTAGTATTTTTTCAAAACTGACGCTTATAATACAAATTGTAATATCGATATTTCTTTGGAAAAAATAAACTTTCATTTCGTGCTAAATTCTTGATATTTTTACCTATACTCCACAAAAGGCGTTCCAATTTTTCACATTTTCTCTCAGTTACGTTAAATCGTAAAAATATGTATTGTCCTCTATTCACTGGCCTCTCTCCTAACAATTCTGTTTCTTTAAAAATATTTTTATATTCTATTTCCGAATAAAGTATCCAGCTTTCTTTCATGTGCTATCTAACGATACCTAACCCCATCAAAGGCGTTCCAGTCATTTGGCCGTTTTAGTTCATTATGCCATAAACGAAGTGAACCAAAGGATCTAGTTCAACTTAAGAACAGAAAAATTGGAAATAGTTCCCAAAATTTCGCACCACTGAATAGTTTCGCTGAACTCGTTCGTTTCGGAACGGAAAGTGATCAGCATCTCTGGGGAGTTTATATAGAAGAAATAGTTAAAATCTTGATTAACATGGATCCAATTTTGGGTCGTCCTCAATTTCTCAGTGAAACTGTGAATTTATTTACTGATGAAAAGACTGCAGCAGCCAGAGCTCGAGTAAGTATAGCTTCTATTGAGACACCTACCGGCAGTTTGTCGTCTTTTCCTTTTATCTCTATGTTATTTCTCTTTCTTCCCTTATAGATAGTAGAATGGGTCAATGAATTATCCATAGCTGAACCACAAACAAAATGCGATTTATTGGTGAAAATCCAAGAAACCATTATCGGTTCCTGCGTAGAACTGCTGGAGGAGTTCCTGGAGACAATTCTGTCTTTGGTCCATGACACCAACATGGAGGTGCGCAAACAAGTGGTGGCTTTTATGGAGCAAATATGGTGAGTAGATGTAACATATATTTGATTCCTTGGTTAACTGTTGGATATTTCCTTTCCCGTAGCAAAGTAAAAGTGGAGTACTTACCACAAATTATCAAACACATATCTTCGCTGCTGCGCGACCGATCACCACAGGTTATAAAACGTGTCATCCAGGCCTGTGGCAATATCTACAAACATGGCTTACAGTGGATTTGCAGCCAGCAAGATTTAAGTGACAGTGCTGAGGAGGCTTGGAACGTTATGAGCCTGATTAAAGCACAAATCTTGGATTTGATTGACAATGAAAACGATGGCATACGCACAAATGCTATAAAATTCCTCGAAGGAGTTGTTGTCCTGCAGAGTTATCCCGACGAGGACAGTCAAAAGAAAGAGAATGATTTTTCATTGGAAAATGTAGATGATAATTTGAGACTAATTAAAAAACAGAAGCTAGAAGAGGAAGCTTTACGTATTTTCGACATCCTCTTGAGATTCCATGGTGCCAGATATATTTCGTCGGTGAATCTGATTACCTGTACTAGTAGTTTGTGTACCATAGCCAAGATGAGGCCTAGTCTTATGGGCCCCGTGGTGGAGGCATTTAAAAATTTAAATAATAGTTTGCCACCAACCCTGTCGGACTCACAAGTGAGTTCGGTTAGAAAAAGTTTAAAAATGCAGCTGACAACTTTGCTGAAGAATAAAGGTTCCTATGAATATCAAACGGCTATTAGACATATGCTTATGGATTTGGGTGCCTCACAGGGTGAGATACAAAGGGCAATACCGAAAATGGATAAAATCGAACAGCAGCGTAGACAAAAGCGGATTTTAGAAAATGCCAATAGTGGGGCTAAGAAGCGGCGTTTAGGTCCCTCTGGAGATGATGATATGGATGAAAATGAGGGCTCTAGGCAAAAGCAGGAAATGGTAATCGACGAAGAAGAATTGGAAAAGCAAAAACAAAAGTCGACCAAAGTAAATGAGAAATTTATTGCGGAGCATATACGATCCGCAAAGGTGGTAGTCGACTTGGTTGTGGAATGTTTGCCCAAATTGCCTGAGACGGTGCCAGAACATTTTCTCAGGGAATTTGAACCCATAAAAGATCTTACAATACCACACCAGGTGTCGAGAATATCCAATTTATTGGGCCAACAAATGACGGATAGGAAAATTGGTCCCGGTTCGGCGGCATTTAGCAAGGAACTTCCGATGAAGGCGAAAGCTGTGCAGCCAGCTGCGCCCACTGAAAGCGCAATGGATGTAGATGCATCGGCTGCCATCGATGAAGAGCAATTGCGTAAAGAAGAGGCCACCAAAAAGCTGAGAGAGAATATGGAACGTGTCAAGGGCGAGCAGGAGCTCATAGAGCGAATGAAACAAAAGGCCAAGGCTTTAAAGTTACAAGAAATCACCAAGACATTTTCACGGCAAATGAAAGAGAAATTCCTCATTGATGCGGTGCAACGTATTTTGAATGCGGAACGCCAGTGTATTGTTGGAGGAGTTTCGGCCAAGCGAAGGAAGTTATTGACAGTCATGGCTGCCACGTTCCCTGACAATGTACGCTATCACATTTTCGATTTTATTATGCTGGATATCAAGCAGAGAATTGATTTGGCTTTTTCATGGTTGTATGAAGAGTACTGCCTGTTGCAGGGTTTTACCCGACACTCGTATGTCAAATCTGAAAATCGACCTGACCATGCCTACAATGAGCTGTTGATGAAGTTGGTCCAGGGCATTATTGCCAAATGTGAATTTCGCGATAAGGTGCTGCTTATGCGTCGTGTCTACTTGGAAGCTCCCATAATAACAGATGAGGTTTTGAAACCTTTTCTAAGCTTAATCTTGTTGGAAGATTATACTCCACATGGCTTGGAGTTGTTAAAGGATTTATGTATCTTGAGACCACCCAGAAGGGCTAAATGTCTGAGACATTTGCTTAATTTTAGTGTACACGAACGTAGCGACTTACGAGACAAGGCCATGGAACATGTTTTGTCCCTGTACCATAGTCAAAAGTTGCTGCCACCACGGATTAATGAATTTGCCTTGGAGTGGTGCACTTTTTTGGAAAAGGAAATACCACCAGCTGCCATTTTTGGAGAAGAATTCGGCCGTCCCGAGGTGGAGACAGCCTGGCGTGAAGAAACTGCCAAAATATGTTTAACCGTCATGTTGGCCCTTGTGCCCCATAAACCGGAATTGTTTTTGGAGAAAATGACTCAAATTTATGCCAACACCTCGGCCGACTTGAAAAGAACAATCTTGCGTTCCATTGATCCGGCCATCAAGAGTTTGGGTGCGGAAAATCCCATACTTCTGAAACTTATTGAAGATTGTCCCAAAGGTTGTGAAACTTTGATAATTCGCATTATTTACATTCTCACCGAAAGACAGCCAACACCCCATCCAGAGCTGGTATTCAGAGTGCGGGAGCTCTACACCCACAAGATAAAGGATGTACGTGTTCTAATACCTATTCTAAGTGGTCTCAATCGAACGGAAATACTGGCAGCATTACCGAAGCTAATAAAACTCAATCAGGTGGTGGTGAAGGAGGTTTTCAATCGTCTTTTGGGTATTGGCCCGGAATTTGCCAGCCAGACTATAGCCACAACGCCGGCTGATATTTTGGTGGCTCTGCACAACATTGATGTGAATGAATGTGATTTGAAATTTATTGTCAAAGCCACATCGATGTGTTTGGCCGAAAAGGAGGTATTCACTCAAGATGTTTTGATTGGAGTGCTCCAGCAGCTGGTCGAAGTTGTTCCCATTCCAACACTGCTAATGCGTACGATAATTCAGAGTTTAACCCTGTATCCTCGTTTGGGTAATAGTTTTGTAATAAATCTCCTGCAAAGACTTATTCTCAAGCAAGTTTGGCGCCACAAGGTTATCTGGGAGGGTTTTCTCAAGTGTATACAACGCCTGAAGCCTACCTCGTTATCGGTGCTACTGCAATTGCCGCCTCAGCAACTGCATTTAGCTTTGGAACAGTGTCCTGATTTGAGACAACCCCTCTTGGAATATGCCCAAAGTATCCAGGATGAACCAATGTCGGGAGTAACACCACAAATTATGGATATAATAACGGGTAATGCGGTGGATGTCTTCATTACGGTAAGATTTTGTGGGGTTCTTAGTGCGATGACGATTTTCATTTGTTTTATTTGACAGGATGACAGCGGCGGTTTTATATCTGTGGAAAATATCAAAAAGGAAGTCGAAGAGCCAATGGAAATATCCACCATATCCACGGTATCTAGCGTGCCGGTTATAAGCACAGTGGTAACTGCCGCAGCCCAGCCTCCCACGGCTTTGTTGCCAGATGTCAATCAGCCCCTGCCTCCAGGAGAGGATTAAGTCAAGAATTATTTTAAGGAATACCAATGAAAAACTCCCTCAGCTGTTAGAAAAATAAAGGAATACAACGTTTATGTTACAAGGATAAAAGTATATTAGATTTATCCTTTTACAGGCCTGCTACGGATTCGAGGATTTATATATGTCTAGAATAATAATCAGGACTTCTATAAATTGAAGATCCACTTAAGGTATTTTTGGGTAGGCGAATCTTCAGAGGCCTTAGTTTGAACTCCTATACTTCCTTCAGAGACATCTTCTAGAGCTTCTCTATATATGAAAACATCCTCCAGTGGTCCAATATATATTTGGAATAACTGATAAAGTTCTACCACAAATTTCGGGTAGCACCTAGAAGACTTCTAAATATAATGACACCTGATATGTGTTAATTGAAGACAGAGTTCTTTCATGGAGGAACCCACAATAAAGATTATCCTTGCATAGAAGACCTTCAATTTGTTGCAGATAAAATTACCTTCTAAAGTCCTTTCAAAAATGTTATAGAGGTCATATGAATCGTTTTCGTCCATAGAAAGAAGAGCATATTCTGTAAAATACCTCTGCGGTGGCCTCCACATATGGACGAACTTCTAAAAGTCCCATATAAATTAAAGACCTTCTGATATGCCCCTATAGGTCCATATATGGAGGATTTTCTTCAGACCTTCTCTTTAGATATGAACCCTACAAGTCTTTTTTAAGATGTGTTAACAAACCCACAGTGGACCATTTAAACTTCATCTACAAAGCCACACACGCAGCGTCTTTACTTCCAACTTTGGGATATTATTTTTATTAGTTAAAAAACCTTTATTGTTCTTCAAAAAATGGGCAGGAGTGAAATATGTCTTTCAAGCAGTTTGCGTCTTCTTAACAACAACCATATATTTTTTGTAACTTTTTAACTAAGCATTTTGTTGTTAAAACTTTGTTTTTTTTCAATAAAAAAAAACTTCAATTTAAATCTCCACCTCCGATATCATTGGACTACCATTTAGACCAGCCAATACATTCATGGCTGTTATGCGTGACATTTCAGTTCGAGTGTGCGTCTCTGCACTACCAATATGTGGCAATATCACAATGTTATCCAACTTCAGCAGGGCATCATCTAGAGGCAATGGTTCGGGTGTGGTTACATCCAACCCCGCAGCCAATATACGTTTCTCTTTTAAGGCACTATATAAGGCAGATTGATCGACCACAGCTCCTCGTGATATATTTATAAAAATACAATTACTTTTCATTTTATCAAAGGCTGAGCTATTGAATATTTCCTTGGTGTCGGGTGTTAGGGCACAACAGACAATAATAAAATCAGATTCGGTTAACATTTTCTCAAACGAAACATGTACGGCATTGACTTTCTTTGCTTCGGCAGGACGTTGGGTCCGTGTGGTGTAGGTAATTAGGGACGGTTTGAAAGGTACCAAACGACTGGCAATTTCTTGACCAATACGGCCAAAACCGAAGAGACCAACCCGGGAGCCTTTCAACCCCTGACCACACATCCAACTGGGGGCCCAGGATTTCCAACCACCATTGTAAACCTCCTTATTGGCTTCCAGCAAACGACGATTGGTGGCCAACAGCAAGGCCATTGTAAGCTCCGCCGTGGCATCGGTCAACACATCTGGGGTATATCCCACTCTTATGCCACGCTTTTTACATTCTTTCAAATCGATGTGTTCATAACCCACCGATATGGTGGCAATACATTTCAATTGAGGACCAGCCTTTTCAATAACCTCTGCATCGATTTTATCCGTTAGAGCACAAAATAAGGCGTCCTTGCCCTCGATTTGTTTAAGTAATTCGTCGCGTGGCACCGGTCTGGCCTCGGACCATATCGTAACATTACACCTGTTTATATAGTATATGATTTGATTAATCACTTCTTTTAAGTTGAATCCTTTACCACTTACTCTTTTCGCAAAATATCTAATCCTACACCGGCCACATCAGGTCTTGTTACATATACGGTTTTACTGTTCTTCAGATTCATATTGCTGGAGGAAAATGTATGTTTCGGAATGTTTTTTAAGTATGAAACTTGTTCCAGTTGGTTGCGTAGCAAAGGCAAAGTAACCTGCAAACTTCTTTTCAAATGCCTTGTAAAATGAAACGACGTCGATATCATATTGGATAGCTGGAGTTGGAGATGTGTAAATGTGTGCGTGTGCTTCTCAGTTGCTAAAAACAGCTGTTATTTGCAATTAAAAAAAAGTGTGCAAGGGGGGTTCTCATGACATGAAATGCTATGAGAGTGAAATGTGGTAAATGTCACTTTTTCTTTGGCCTTTTCTCCTAAATATTATCTTTTCCTCTCGGAAAACTTAAAACAAAAAGAGAAACCATAATAAAACAAATATTTCTATGTAAATTTGTACAAATCCTTGTTAAACACGAGCAACAAGACTGCTAAGAATGTATGTTAACCATTTACTGTGAATGCCATCTTAAAAGGAAGATGCAGTCGCCCGCGTTATGAATTGGCAACCCTATGCAAACAGTTGTGTTTGTAAACAAAACCAAGCAAAACGTTTACCTCCTCGCTCTTCAAAACCAAACATGTGATTTTAAAAACCAAGTTAATTTTGAAACAACATTAAATATGAATTTAAAAACCCAAGAAGTACTTAGTAATAGTGAAAATGAAATTAAGGAACATACAAGTAATAAAAGAAAATGCAGTGATGATGAATCCGGGGACATCCCGCAATGTAAAAAGAATGCCTATGCCGAAGAAGGCATTATCAAGCCGGTGGAAGATGTAAAGGAATTTTTAAATCAAGAGCAATTTATAGAATCAAAGGAAGTCGCAAATGAAGTTTTAAAGAATGGAGCTACCAGGAGCCCATGCAGAACGGGGGACGCTGTAACAAATATAGTTTCTGAGAAAGGACATGAAGCGAAACCGGTAGAAAATGTAAATAAAAGTCCAAGTTTAAGAGGTGAAATTGTAGACAGTGGTGTAAATAATGAAGCAACAGAAAATGCCACAAAAAGCCTTGAGAATAATTTAGACTCCAAAATAGCCGCATGTAATACAGAAAATGCCAATATTGTGGAAGATGAAGAGGAACCTTCGGGCACAAAAAAGGCAAAACATCGACAGGAAGATGCTACCAAGAGCACACAAGCCGAAAATTCCACAAAAAGTCCCGACAAAACAAAAAAGCCACCCAACACATTCGTGCCTCAAAGTCCCAAGAAACGTTTAGAGTTCGAGGGCAAAGCGAATGACACAACAAAGAAGAAAGCCAAATTCATTTATGGCAATTATTCCCAATACTATGGCTATCGTAATAAGGACAAAGATTTCCACGACATACGATTGGATGTTTTTGCAGAGCATCGAGAATTATTTGCAAATAAACAAATATTAGATATTGGCTGTAATAGTGGCTTCATAACAATGGAAGTGGCCAAAAGGTTCGAGGTCAAGTCCATTGCAGGTTTAGATATTGATAAACATTTAATAAATCAAGCAATAAAGCAGCTTACGCGTCACAAGAAATCTCTGCCCTTGAATAATGAATTGAGAAAACAACACAAGTTCCCATTCAATGTCACCTTTGTTCATGGTAACTATGTGCTGAGAGATGCGGTGCTTTTGGAAATTGAAAGGCCACAATTTGATGTCATACTATGTCTATCCATAACAAAATGGATTCATTTGAATTTTGGTGATGATGGTTTAAAGTTGGCCTTTAAGAGAATGTATTTGCAATTGAAGCCAAAGGGCATATTGATCCTGGAGGCCCAGCCATTTGATAATTATTCACGGCGCAAGAAAATGACGGTAAGTAGTTCGTTTTTTAGATCGTTAGCATTATCGTTTAATTGCATTCATTTCGTTTCTTTCATTTCACAGGAACAAATATTTACAAACTACAAAAATATGAAATTTTTCCCCAACAACTTTGAGGAGTATCTGTTGTCTTCCGAAGTGGGTTTTACAAAAGTGCAGTTAATGGGTGTACCTGATCATTGTGAAAAAGGATTTAAGAGACCAATACAAATATTCTATAAAAATTAGAATAACAAAAAAGAACAAATGAATTAAAATACTTAAATGAATTCCAACTTAACTCGCTCTTAATTTGTGGTTTTCATTTTCTTATTGGAGGGTGATTGTATGGGAGATTTTAGGCTTTCCAAAACCTTGGGTAAATGTTTATCCAGTAGCTCCTCAGCACTTAGGGTGAAACTACTTTCGGCCCATATTATTTTCAGTTGTGTTAGAATGTTGCCCATTTTCTTCGACTTGGGACAGCCACGTTCGTTTAACATATTACCGGTGACGGGAAATTTCGGAATTACCAAGGATTTAAGGATGTTGTAAAATTCCGTTTTGTGTTTGTATTTTAGGAGCTGTTCCACATATTCCTTTATCGTATATGGTTGCACACACAATTTATAGTAGTCTGTTAGTTTTGTGTATTCCGTGTCCACCTGGAAGAAAGGAAATCGAAATTAAATCAAATGTTAAAAAATCATGTTTTCCTATTTTACCTTATCCCGGTGTTGTGTTACAAACAAAGCCAGGTCTCTCTCAAATGCCGATAATTTTAATCTCTCATGCATTTTTATGGCATCTTCAACAGAATTTAGCAGGGATGTCATTAGCAATATCGGTTTGTGGGGCTTTTCAAAATCTTTTAGAGCACCACACAAACGCTTAAACTCATCTATATTTGGTTCATTGGGTAAACCACAATAGGGAGCCAAACCACATTTGACAATTTGCAAAACCAAGTCCTCGGCAAAATTACCCACAACTATTTTCTGCAGTTCCGACCAAATGCGTTCACCACTAATACCGGCCAAACCATTGCCATTATTGCGTATCGCCTCCAGTGTGGCTTCATCATGAGCATTCGCTTCACGGGCAATACGTCCATAGAAACGGAAATATCGCAAAATTCTTAAATAATCCTCTTGGATGCGTACAGCCGGATCGCCAACAAAAACCACACGACGTTTCTGTAAATCTTCATAGCCAAAGAAATAGTCATAGACAGTGCCATCAAAGCCCAAGAACATGGAATTTATTGTCAAGTCCCTACGATTGGCATCCAATTGCCAGTCGGTTGTAAATTGCACTTCAGCATGGCGTCCATCCGTTCGCACATCTATTCTCAATGTTGTCACCTCAAAGTTTTCCTTATTGTCAATGCGTGGTGTAATGGTACCATGTTTTTCACCCTTTGTATTTATCATTCGTACATTTTCCGCTGTAAACATTTCCTTCATTTGGTCTGGAGTGGCCGTTGTGGCAAAATCAATATCTTTGGGTTTGATATTCATCAAAATATCTCGAACCGCTCCACCTGCTATGCGCAATTCATAATTGTATTTTTTAAACAAATCCACCAGTGTCTCAAGTTCGGCTGTGAAAATACTCCGAAATTCTGGAGTATCAATCTTTTTAACAATTGGATTTTCACGCATCTTTTCCGGTACTCCTTGAACTTTTAATTTGAATTGTTTTACTGGCTTGCTTTGTGTTACTGCTGCAGCCGCTGACATGTGCCGCCGCCGAACGCCTTCGATTCCAATGAACTGCCGACTTATGTTTCTCACCAAGCAGAAGTTCTTTATCAACATAACTTTCGATTCCAATAATGGTTTTAAAACATTTAAATACAGTGATCTCCCGAACCAAACCGGAATAGATCTAATACATCTGCCTTGGTATGTTCCTTGATTGAACTATTCACTAAAAGAAATACCAGGAACTAGTTCCTAAAAGGAATAATCAAAACAAATGCTTCTTCATAGCTTCACTTAGCAGAGAATTGATAGCTTCACATTATTTATTAATTTATTATATTTTTTTTGTAATTATAATTTAAACGCATTCATTATAATCGAACGTTTCGGGTAAAAAGCTATGACTACTAGTTTGATAAAAATATTCACTGACAAAGAAAGCGAACTAGTTTCAAATGAAAAAGAGGTATTCACTAAAATTGATAGCTTCATGAATTTGTTTAGTTTGACAATATATAATTTTGAATATATTTAGTTATTTTAACTTATTGACATTCATAATTGTTGATATTACTTATTTAACATATAAAAACAGTTTTGATAAACATTCGAATTATTGCAAATACGTCTCTTTGGCTTTCTAAAGTAAAATATGGCAATTCAAGTAGAATAATCGTAGGCCGAAATCTTCGACTTATAGCTATAGAATATTACATAATAATGAAAATCATAGCCCTGCCTTAATTTTATTGTACCATGTGTGAAATTGTGTTATTTACTTGTGAAAGCCTTCCAAAGAAAAGGGTGCAACGCCAAGTGAATTGATAACAAATTAAATATTTATGAGTTGATCTTATAAAAAGGAATTTCTATGACTGATTTAAAGGTTTGGGTATTGGCTACAACTTACTAAACCCATAAACCTTCCAATGAATTACAAATTTTATAACAAAGAAAAGTATTTCGATTTTATGCCAACAAAAAAAAACTTCCTTCTTTTATATCCTTCTTCTATAAAAAAACATATATATTATATGAACAAGTAAAAAAGCAGTAAGTTCGACCATTTGGTGATTTTTGTACCCAAAACCGTCAAAATACCGAATATCGGAAGGTGCCGTTATATGGGGGCTATACAAAGACGTGGATCTGCACAGGCAATTTTCTGTCTCAGGCTGTAGTATCCATCACGAACATCAAATAGCAAATTTGAATTCCGGTGTATAATGTCGCTTAAATAACCAAAATACCGAAAATAGGGAGGTACCGTTATGTGGGGGCTATACGATATCGTGGAACTTTATAGACATTTTTCTTCCAGGGGGAAAAGTGCTTAGAACTATAGAAGGAACTCTTTTTGTGGATTTTCAGACAGTTTGATTGAAAAATGTAGCTAAAATCTTGTAAATACCGAATATAGGGAGGTAATATATGGGGGATATACGATATCGTGGACAATACACTTTCAGGGGGTAAAGTACTTAGAAGAAACTCCTTTTTTGGATTAGCCTCCGAATGTCGTAGTATAAGAAAACATATAAAAATCTACTTATATTTGAAAAAACATTTAATTTTTTTGACATATCAATGCTCCCAAGCGTTGATGCATCTACCTGTATTCTTCTTTTTTTACATATCAATGTTCCCTGTATTCTTCTACCATGGGATGGTACAAAAAACTTCTTCATTCCAGAAGGAGAGAACACGTTCTTTGGTTTATGTATTAACTTTTCTTATCTTTAGGAGATTTTCTTTACTTCTATGTACAGGCATTCTTGTCTTCTTCATAATTGTTACAATTTTAATATTTCAGGTATTAGACGTGTATTGTAATGAGAAGAATATTTAAAATGTAATATAAATCAAGCCTCATAAAGAAAAATGTGTCACGCCAAGTGAATTGATAACAGCTGTTTAAAAATAGGTATCATTAAGTGCGACCTTAAAAAAATTCGTGCGTAATTTCTGTGAATGGATTTGAGGTTTGTGTATTGGATAAGATTTTATACAGCCACAAACCTAACAATAAACCACAGATTTTACTCCAGGGAAAAATATTTGGATTTTTCGCTGAAAAATACAGTTTTTTTTTTATAAAAAATATATGTCTTTTGAGATCAGATTTGCTTACCTTATATAAAAAGACACTGTGGACTCTTATGAGAAGAATTCCTGGGGTTATTAAAGTAATTTTTTTACTTTTATAAGCGGATTTCCCTGACGCCTATATATCGACTTTATGTTTTCTATAGAAAAACAAATTTTCGATTAAAAAATTAAAACTAAATTTTCGTAGAAGATATTCCAAAGTTTGCGGATATGATTTCACTTTCTCTCTTAAATGATATTCTCTTAATGTCCTGTCTATTTTTTCTCTTTTTGTTAAATTTATTGCAATACTTGGTGGCCAGCACAAATCCTACTCTCTTTCCTGCAAAAAAAGCAAACGGGGTTGTTATGATATCTCCCCCCACAGTGTCCTTTCATTATGTATTGTAGTTGTTTTTGCTCTTGTTCGTATGAAATGTACTTTTAATGTATTTTTTTCTATGGGATTTATGTGCCCATTTCATCCCTTAATTTTTGTGCCTCATAATAAGGTTAGGTTTTGGGTTGTTTTTTTTTTTGGTTTTGTCTATTTTTTCCATTCCCGTCTGGGACTCTTCGTTATCCCGACAGCCATCCAACCAATGATGATGAGGAAAAATGCAAATTTTTTGTTCAAAAACATATTTTTTTGCTAAAAACCCGAAGTGTTTTTACCAATGAGAGTGCGAGGATTTTTTGGGTATATAGAACTGTTATGTATTTCGTGGAATGAGAGTGAAGTTATATATTTTTGTGTTTTCCTTTGTGTGAGGAAATAGTGGAAGGGGATTTTCGGGGGTATTTGAGTTGAGGAATCTTTTTTTGGTAGAATTTTGTATAGCTATTTTGAGGGAGTTTATTGCTTTTTTTGTAGATGAAGGTCAGTGATTAGGACATGGGTAAAATGGAGGTGAGGGTGAGTATGGGAAGGTGTTTATTAGGTGCAAGTGTAAAATAATCTTTTAGAGGTGTTGTGAGTTTTGTAAGGGATTTTCACCTGTGATGCCCTACTGAAAAACACAACGGAATAAACTATGGGCGGATTGATAATATATTTATAAGCAAGTTGAACTTGACGCCCAATGGTCATTGATTTGTTTTTAATGTCTTGGCAAGCCATAGATAAAAACGGGTCGGCTTTTCTTGAAATTTCTGTATTCTCAGCCTCGTGGAAAGGGTTAATAATTACAACCTTTGCATTAGACAACAGGCCAATAGGACTTTTTCTAATATTTATAGGCTAGCACGAGGGATTGCTTTGGAAATCACCAAATTTAACTCCTTTAAAGTTCGTTGTCAAAAAAAGTATTTCTGTAATGCATTTTTACATGTGAGCCGTAGTAGACTAATATTTTTACTCTTCTTTCTTCAGATAATACGAATGTGGCGCCCAATTGATATTTAAAGGCAGAAAGCACATGGTTTGTCAAAACAAATTGGAATCATTTCCCATTTTGCTACTTAAGAAAAAACAAAAAAAAAAAAAACCTAGACATGTGTGGAAGCCATTCCGTCTGATAGCGCCTCCGACAACCCAAAACTTCTTATTTTTGAATTCAAAGTGGTTTCAAGCCTGTCTTTTTGACTCAAAATCAAGGACATTTGTTTGGGCGTTTCGTCTTCGCTGAGAAGACCTCTACTCTAAGAAGACTTTCTCTCCACTATGAAAAAATCTTCTAGTCTACAGCGAGGAGATCTTCCGCACTTCTGTGAGAAGAATTCCGTTCATCTATAAGAAGACCTTCCGCTCGTCTTCTATTAGAAGACCTCATCATCTTCTATGAGAAGACCTTCTCGTCTGCTATGAGAAGACCTTCTCGCCTAATATGGGGAAGACCTTCTCGTCTTCTATGGTGAAGACATTCTCGCCTTCTATGAGAGGACCTCCTCGTCTTCTATGAGAAGACCTCTTTATCTTCTATGAGAAGACCTTTTCGTCTTCCATGAGAAGACCTTTTCGACTTTTACGAGAAGACATTCTCGTCTTCTACGAGAAGACCTTCATCCACATAATCTTCTATGTGGAGACCTCCTCGTCTTCTATGAGAAGACCTCATCGTCTTCTATGAGAAGACCTTCTCGTCTTCCATGGGAAGACCTTCGGCTCTTCTCCGAGAAGACCTTCTTGTTTTCTCTGAGAATACCTACTCGTCCTCTATGAGAAGACCTCCTCGTCTTCTATGAGAAGACGTTCTCGCCTTCTACGAGAGGACCTTATCGCATTCTACGAGAAGACCTTCTCGCCTTCCGTGGGACGACATCCTCGTCTTCTATGGCGAAGAAGACCTTCTTCAGCTCTTCTATGGAGAAGAAGACCTTCAGCTCTTTTATGGAGAAGAAGACTTTCAGCTCTTCTATGGCGAAGAAGACCTTCAGCTCCGCTTCTATGGAGAAGAAGAAGACCTTCAGCTCCGCTTCTATGAAGAAGAAGACCTTCAGCTCTTCTATGGCGAAGAAGAAGACCTTCAGCTCTTCTATGGCGAAGAAGACCTTCTCAGCTCTTCTATGGAGAAGAAGAAGACCTTCAGCTCTTCTATGGAGAAGAACTTCGGCTCGTCTATGAGAGAACCTTCGGCTATTCTGTGAGAGGACCTTCAGCTCTTCTGTGAGAAGACCTTCAGCTCCTTCTCCTATTCGCCGAGCAGTGCTTCTACTCTTCTCTAAGAAGAGCTTTTGTTTTGTTCATGAGCTTCTCCTCTTCTCTGAGAAAAGTCTCTACTCTGCTTGAGTAGAGTAGAGGCCTTCTTGTCTTCCATGAGAACGCCTTCAGAGTATCTGCTGTGTTGTGGGAAGATCTTCATCTCTTTCTCTGCTCTTCTCTCATAGGAGACCCCTTCTCCGAAATTTTTTTCTTAATTTTTTCTGTCACAGTAAAATCCCTTTCTATCTTCTTAAAGAAAATTAATGATCCTTCTTGACCAGTTGCCACCTTGTCTTAAGCATCCTTTCCATCGGAGAAGATAGGAAATGGCACACGACACCAATCCTTTATCTGCTATGGTCAAGTTTGAAAATCCGGTTTGGTCACTACATTCACACCATCAAAGTGAGATGTGAATTTGAAGGGGGATTTAGAAATCTAGGAGTGTTTACATTGTTTCACAGTGGTCAGTCAATCAGTCAGTCAGTCTGTCGGCCAGTTAATGGTCAGTGACATCGGGGAAAAGGGTTAAATGGATGGTTGGACACGCGGTGGCACACTTTGTGTGTTAAAGGCTGAAGCTGAGGACAATTGGAGGGGATGATGGGCAATTAAGAAAATAGGGGGTAAATAATTGAAGTGGAGGCATAAAATATTGAAGGGGTTTTTATTTGAAAACTTTCTCTAAATTAAACTATGTTTTCAAAATTTGACTTGATTTTCAGGTAGTTTGTCAAGGAAAAGGATTAAATATTGCGTAAATAAAATCTGGATAAAATCCTTTTTAACTTATCATAACGGTTGCTTTCGTTTAGCCAGGCAATTATTTTCCCATAGCTTGGGCGCCACGCCAAGTGATCTTCGGGATTTTTGATTTTTTTTTCTTCAAAAAAATTATCCTTAAAAACTATCTTTGTTGGAAATAAAAGAAGTCTTCTCGGGTTGGACAAGGGAAGCTACTCGGAGGTGTTGTTGTTGTTGTTGTTGCTGGTGATTAGCATAACAATGGGGATGAAACTTCTTAACCGGACTCTGGAGGGACGAATAACCCTTTTTGGGTTATTCAGCAATGTTGCTGCTGCTGCTGCTGTGAAAATCTTGTCTACAACCGCGATCTGTCAAGTCATGAATGGGAATGGGACAGGCCAGGCCGAACAATGAAAGGGGTCAGAACCGGTTTGGACATAACAAACAACAAACATTAATTTTGTTGCCTAACGACAACGGCGAAGCTTAGCGTAACAAAATTCCCCGAATGCAGGGAGCGGCAAAATCCTACCTTTTGTCCATCATCGGCATACCTTTCATATGGATGCCGGGTTGGATGGTGGCCATATGTTTGTAGCAACAACAAAACTACTTTTTTTTATTAAAGAGAGGTTATCTGAAACGGTCCAGAGGGCAAATAAGAAACTAACGGACACGTCATCAACTCGACAATTTGGTCACTGGCATGGAGGACGGATGCGAATACCTAAAAAACAGTTGGTATAACAAAATGTAAGCTATGATTTGCATTTTAAGCGTAAATTAAATATTATTTACAACTACAATGAAATATTGCTATTATCTGTGTGAGTGTGTGTGAGAGTGTAGCTGGTATTCCTTAATGGGACAAAAGGGGAGTTTTTGTCCATTGAGTGCTGGCTGTAAGTTGATATCCGGCTCATAATGTGAAAAGGGGTTTTCTACGCATGACCAAAGGATACCAATACCTTGACACTCACACACACACACACACTGGCACAAACCATATGTATGCAAATGTCCATTAACATGGACATGTGACCAATTGCTGAATGAAGTCGAATGGTGTTGTTGTTGGTGTTTTTTTAGCCCTTTTGGGGAGGAGTAGAGAAGCCAGCCATTTTGTAAAGTCCTCATGAAGTTCTCTACAAGCTTCCATGTTTTGGATTCAATGCTAACCGTTAATTTGTATTGTTTTCTGTTTGATTTCACCCCCCGAACTTGGGGATGTAATTTTAAGAAAAAAATCATTTCAATGCGGGCGTCTTAAATTATGGCTGTACTCAGTGAAAAAATTAAAGACAAAAGTATTTTTTATGTCACCCGAAAGGGTATAAATTAATGAGGCCATAGATTTTTGCTGAATTGCAAACTGTACTCATTACACCCCCATTCAAATCTCGGTTCAATTTTCGTTTTTTAGACTTTTAAAAGCCCAAAGGAATTACTTTAAGAATCCATTTTTTTTAAAAAGACTAAAAAAATAAAACTTTTTTGTATTAAAGACTAGGAAAAAGCGTCTTCTCAGAGAAGATATAAAAGTTCCTTCAGAGGGGACGATAAGGTCTCTTCAGAAAAGATGAAAAGTTTTTCTCAGAGAAAATGAGAAGGACTTCACAGAGAATAGCAGAAGGTCTTCTCAAAGAAGTGAAAAAGGTCTTCACAGAAAAAAATAAAAGTTCTTCTCATAGAAGGTGTTCCATAGAAGGCGAGAAGGTCTTCAAGAGAAGGCGAGAAAGTCTTCTCATAGAAGAGAGCAGAAGGTCTTCTCTTAGATGAGACGAGAAGGTCTTTTCATAGAAGAGAGCAAAAGGTCTTCTCAGAGAAGATGAGAAATTCTCAGAGAAGACAAGAAGGTCTTCTTCACTGAAGAGCAGAAGGTCGTCTCTCTATAGAAGAGCAGAAGGTCGTCTCTCCCTAGAAGAGCAGAAGGTCGTCTCTCCTATCTCCTCATAGAATCATAGTCTTCTCATAGCACACGAGGAGGTCTTCGCCATAGAAGAGCTGAAAGTCTTCTTCTCCATAGAAGAGCTGAAGGTCTTCTTCTTCTCCATAGAAGAGCTGAAGGTCTCCTTCTTCTCCATAGAAAAGCTGAAGGGCTTCTTCTTCTCCATAGAAGAGCTGAAGGTCTTCTTCTTCTTCGCCATAGAAGAGCTGAAAGTCTTCTTCTCCATAGAAGAGCTGAAGGTCTTCTTCTTCTCCATAGAAGAGCTGAAGGTCTTCTTCTTCTCCATAGAAAAGCTGAAGGGCTTCTTCGCCATAAAAGAGCTGAAGGTCTTCTTCTTCTCCATAGAAGAGCTGAAGAAGGTCTTCTTCGCCATAGAAGAGCTGATAAAGGTCTTCTTCTTCGCCATAGAAGAGCTGACGGATGGTCTTCTTCTCCATAGAAGAGCTGACGGATGGTCTTCTTCTCCATAGAAGAGCAGATGAAGGTCTTCTTCGCCAAAGAAGAGCTGATGAAGGTCTTCTTCGCCATAGAAGAACTGATGAAGGTCTTCTTTGCCATAGAAGAGCTGACGGAAGGTCTTCTTCGCCATAGAAGAGCTGACGGAAGGTCTTCTTCGCCATAGAAGAGAGCAGAAGGTATCCTATTAGAAGAACGGAAGGTCTTCGCAGAGAAGGGCAGAAAGTCTTCTCAGAGAAGAGCAGAAGATTTTCTCCTAGAAGACGAGAAAGTCTTCTCAGAGAAGACGAGAAGGTCTTCTCATAGAAGAGGCGAAAGTCTTCACCTAAAAGAGCCGAAGGTCTTCTCCTAAAAGAGCAGAAAGTCTTCTCAAGACTTTCAAGACGACGGGAAGGCCTTCTGTTGGAAGACGCAAATTTCTTCTCCTAGAAGACGGGAGGGTCTTCTGGCAGAAGACTAGAAGGTCTTCTGGTAGAAAACGGGAAGGTCTTCTGGTAGAAGACAGAAAACCTTCTCATAAAAGAGCGGAAGGTATTTTTTAATAGAATATGAACAGTTTTTATCATAGAAGAACAGTAGCTCTTCTTAGAAAAGAGCAGAAACTTCCATAGAAGAGCGATAGCTTTCTCAGAGAAGAACTGAAACTATCTTCAGAGAAGAGCAAAAGCTTTCCTCAAAGGAGTGCAATAGTATCTCAGATAAAAGGTATAGATTTTTCCAGAGAAGGCCACCAGCTTTTGCACCAGAACAGAATAAACTCTTCCCATAGAAGGCAAAGGGTCTACTCTGGACCAGAAGATCGTTTCACAGCACATCAGAAAATGAGAAGGGGTTTTCTCAAAGGATGACAAGGACTTCTCATAGAAAGCGAGAACTAAATCTCATGGAAGGCTGGAAGTTTTTTCTCATAGAAAAACTCTAAGTCTTCTATAAACGACGATTTTTTTCTCTGAGAGTAGTACAAAGGTTCTTCTCAGAGAGGACAAGAAAACGTATGTATTCTCATAATTCGAAATTATCTTCTTTGTCCAAAGGGTTTGAGTACTGTTTTCTATGCAATTCTCTATTTTCTATCCTTGGCAATTTGAAATCTTTTCTAATTAAAAACCAAATATAAAGATCTTCAAAACTTCATATCCTTTTTTCCATTGGACATTTTTTGTTTAAATAACCTTTGACCGTTAAATTGTCACAAAAGGCCATTGTCCATTTTTCTCTTCCGCATTGTTTTGCTAATTAAAAAACAATTATTTTCATTTGTAACTTCAAAACGAATGAATATGAAAATTTCATTATAACAACCTTAAGCCTACCAAAACAAGGATATGCCCAAATAACAAAACTTTAAATAAAAAAATACAAAGAATGGAAAAAAAGTCCTAACTGATTGAAATGTCCAAAAACAATCAGCCCGGCAATGGCAGTTTCATGTCAGAAAAAAAGAAAGAGATTGCCTCTAAATACGAATAACAAATAGTCGTTCTTTGAAAAAATATTCGCTTAGTCCTGCCGGCGAATTAAAATAACAATGGCAAAAATAAAAAAATACAAAAGTCGAGCAAAAAGGATAACATGCAAATTACAAGGCGACTACGACTTATTCCGCCATTGATCGAACTGACATTTGTTACAAGTTCGTGCATGTTTCTCTTTTTGTTTCGTTTTTGTTACAAATCAATTCCTAATCGAAACAATGCCCATTGAAATAGGATACGCTGGTCTAGTTTTGATTTTGTTACTCTGTCTCTCTCTCTCGTTCTCTTTTTCTCCCCGTTACAGCTGAGTTGCCATTGTGCAAATATGCAAATTTCTCGGATGAAAAGAAGGTGACACAAATACCTTGTTGCAATCATTGTTCCAGGTTGCCATGGTAGGCTGATTGTAAAAATATGCACACATTATTACTAGAGTGGTAAGGGTTGCCATCATGTTGGAATTGAAATGATATGAGATTTTTTTTGATTTTGAAAATTTAGTCACTACATGTAATGGCATTGGTCTTCACAATTAAAAAATAATTAGAAAAAAAAAAATAATTGGAAATTTGGTCGATTTTTTATTTTGGCCAATTTTGACTAAAAATCCTGATAAATATTTCAGTTTTTGAATTTTAATAAACTTTCGAAGAAACTTGGTTTTTATCCCCAAATTTCTTCGAAAATTTATTACAATTCAAAAACTTAAATATTTATGAGGAATTTTAGTCAAAATGGGCCAAAATATTTTTTATTTTGGCCCATTTTGACTAAAAATCCTCGACCAAATTTCCGATTATTTTTTTTTTCTAACTATGTTTTTAATTGTGAAGACCAAAAGACCACAAAAATACATATTAGAATTTTTATTCCGATCTTATTTTGACCTAATATACAGGGTGAGATAAAAAACGGCAACAAAATCAAACGCGAAAATTTTTACATTTTTTTTTAAATTTTATTGCATGAAATCAAAAAAGATCGGAAATAGCTTCAAATTTCAGAATAAGTTTAGATTAGTACGAATTGGTCACCTTGGGCACGAATTATGGCCTTCAAATGGCCAATAAAACCGTCACACCCTGCCCAAATGTTGCTCTGCGATATTTTGGTCCATTCCCTGCGAAGCGCTTATATGAGGTGATCAACACTTTGTTATTTTTTAGTGTCAACCTTGCTTTCCAAAATATTCCAGACACAATAGTCCAACGGATTGGTATCTGGAGATTTTGGGGACATTGTGTGCTGGAAATGAAGCCAGGAACCTCATTGAATTGGTCACCTTTGGCACGAATTATGGCCTTCAAATGGCCAATGAAACCGTCACACGCGAAGCGCTTGCTTGAGGTGATCGACACTTTGGTATTTTTTAGTGCCAAACTTGCTTTCCAAAAATACTCCAGACACAATAGTCCAACGGATTGGTATCTGGAGAATTTTGAGGAATTGTGTGCTGGAAATGAAGCGAGGAACCTCATTGAATTGGTCAACTTTGGCCTTCAAACGGCCAATGAAACCGTCACACGCGCTGCAAGAATGTTGCTCTGCGGAATTTTGGCCAATTCCCGGCGAAACGCTTGCTTGAGGTGATCTACACTTTTGTAGTTTTTAGAGCCAACCTTGCTTTCCAAAATACTCCGGACACAATAGGCCACGGCCATTGTGCGCTGGAAATGAAGCGAGGAACCTTATTTCGTAACCGTTCTTGGGCGGCGCGTGCTGAGTGCGATGGTGCTGAGTCCTGGTGGAATGTCCAAGGTCTGCGGCCAAAATGTTTGCGTGCCCAATGCTTTAATACACCCTCCAGAATAATTTAGCGATAATATTTGGCATATATTCTGATGCCACGGTCGATTAATACGAGCGGAGAGCGACCATCGCTAGTTATGATGATCAACACAACACTGTGGCCGGCGCTTGAGTTCTGGTGGCCAACCAAAGGTGCGAATTTTCAGCAATATTTGCCAAATGGAATATTGCGATATGTTCAATTCTCGAGAAATTGGGCAACGAATGTTTTCTCATCAGAGAAATTCGGCAGTTCATCATCCCACTTTTGGCCAGGCGAAGCAACTCTTTAGCTCTTTTGAGTCTATTTTTCTTTATTTTTTTCTATTGCGGTGTAAGTTCTTGCACTTTTTGGAATTTCAATGGCTTTACCCCGAGTTCATTTCTCAATATTTGCCGAATGGAATATTGCGATATGTTTAGCTCACGAGTCATTTTTCGGCCACTGCGACGCGGTTTTCTATCAAGTCGCTTCTTTACTTTTCCAACCATTTCTGCTGATGTTGCTATTTTCTTCCGTCCACTTCCTTAATGGCAGTTCACCACTTTCGGCCAACAACTTTCGAAGCAACTCTTTAGCTCTATTGAGTCTATTTTCTTTCTGTTGCGGTGTAAGTTCTTGCACTTTTTGGAATTTAAATGGCTTTATCTCGAGTTCATTTTTCAATATTTGTCGAATGGAATATTGCGATATGTTCAGCTCACGAGCCATTTTTCGGTCACTGCAACGTGCGTTTCGATCAAGTCGCTTCTTAACTTTTCAAACAATTTCTTCTGATGTTGCTGTTTTCTTCCGTCCACTTTCTTGATGGTAGTTCAGCACTTTCGGCCAAGCGAAACAACTCTTTAGCTCTTTTGAGTCTCTTTTCTTTCTGTTGCGGTGTAAGTTCTTGGACTTTTTTGGAATTTCAATGGCTTTACCCCGAATGGAATATGGTGATATGTTCAGCTCACGAGCCATTTTTTGGCCACTGCGACACGGGTTTCGATCAAGTCGCTTCTTGACATTTCGAAGCATTTCTGCTGATGTTGCTGTTTTCTTCCGTCCACTTTTTTGACGGAAATGCACCACTTTCAGCCAAGCGAAGAAACTCTTTAGAGTCCATTTTCTTCCTGTTGCGGTGTAAGTTCTTGCACTTTTTGCAATTTCAATGGCTTTACCCCGAGCTCATTTCTCAATATTTACCGAATGGAATATTGTGATATGTTCAGCTCACGAGCCATTTTTCGGCCACTGCGAGGCGGGTTTCGATCAAGTCGCTTCTTTACTTTTCGAATAATTTCTGCTGATATTGCTGTTTTCTTCCGTCCACTTTCTTGATGGCAGTTCAGCACTTTCGGCCAAGCGAAGCAACTCTTTAGCTCTTTCGAGTCTTTTTTTCTATATTTCTTTCTATTGCGGTGTAAGTTCTTGTACTTTTTGGAATTTCAATGGCTTTATTCAATATTTCAATATTTGCCGAATGGAATATTGCGATATGTTCAGCTCACGAGCCATTTTTTGGCCACTGCTACGCGGGTTTCGATCAAGTCGCTTCTTTACTTTTCGAAGCATTTCCATTTCTGCTGATGTTGCTGTTTTCTTCTGTCCACTTCCTTGACTGCAGTTCGGCACTTTCAGCCAAGCGAAGCAACTCTTTAGCTCTTTTGAGTCTATTTTCTTTCAGTTGCGGTGTAAGTCCTTGCGCTTTTTGGAATTTCAATGGCTTTACCCCGAGCTCATTTCTCAGTATTTGCCGAATGGAATATTGTGATATGTTCAGCTCACGAGCCATTTTTCGGCCACTGCAAGGTGGGTTTCGTTCAAGTCGCTTCTTTACTTTTCGAACAATTTCTGCTGATGTTGCTGTTTTTTTCCGTCCACTTTTTTCACGGCAGTTCGCCACTTTCGGCCAAGCGAAGCAACTCTTTAGCTCTTTTGAGTCTATTTTCTTTCTGTTGCGGTGTAAGTTCTTGGACTTTTTTGGCATTTCAATGGTTTTACTCCGAGCTTATTTCTCAATATTTGCCGAATGGAATATTGCGATATGTTCAGCTCACGAGCCATTTTTCGGGCACTGCGAGGCGGGTTTCGATCAAGTCGCTTCTTTACATTTCGAAGCATTTCTGCTGATGTTCCTGTTTTTTTCCGTCCACTTTTTTCACGGCAGTTCGCCACTTTCAACCAAGCGAAGCAGCTCTTTAGTCTATTTACTTTCTGTTGCGGTGTAAGTTCTTGCATTTTTTTTTGGAATTTCTATGGCGTTATTTGCCGAATAGAATATTGCAGTTTGTTCAGCTCTCGAGCGGGTTTCGATCAAATCGCTTCTTTTCATTTTTCGAACCATTTCTGCTGATGTTGCTGTTTTCTTCCGTTCACTTCCACTTCCGTCCTTGACTTTGGGCTACGCTGCCAGTATCGCCAGGTAACGAGCGATGGTACGAGACACAAAAGATTTATTTACATTTAAATGCTGTAGTGTTCTGTGGTTTTCCAGGCAAATTTAAAGAAATCACACTATCCCGCTTGAATTCCCATCCATCACCAATAACTTTTTTTCTGGAAAATTTTCACCAAAATCCTTTGGCCTGCTTGTAAACAATATAATGAGCTGTCACTGGACTAATTTTAACAGCTGCAGGACGTGTGGCTTAGAAATGACAGCAGTCTGAAGTTGGTTGCAGTTTTTCTCATCTCTCCCTGTATATATACTGTTTAGGGTCTATTATGAATATTTTGAGGAGTTACAAAAGGAATGATAAAGTTAATATATCCTCCATGGAGGATATAAAACTATGGCCGCTTTACTCTATTTTGGACAATTTTCGACCAAATTTGCACTTTTGCATGGGTTTGTGCAAAATATGTAATTTTACTGTTGTGCTTTGCCGCTATACACCACAAATGCAAGCTGGCAACTCTAGTCTCCTTTATAACTGAGAAAAGTGAGTGAGAGAAACAGTGAGAGAGAGCACAAAATGAATGATATTTCTTTTCTAATGAAGGAGAACATATGAATGAATTAAATAGTAAATGAATTAAAATAATCATTGAATGAATGACTGACTGACTGATTTTTTTTTTTGACTAGTATTTTTATGCAAATTTTGCTTGACGTTGTTGTTGCTGCTGTCATTTTGCCATTTTATGCAACGAACAAACCTCCGTTGCTCTTGTTCTCCATTCATTATTTCTTTCCCTTTTCACAGAAAGTCACAATGAATATCGGAGTAAGTATTTTTTTGCTGGGGGTGGGGGTTCGTATCGATTGCCAAACATGTCGTTCGTTTAAAACCGTTAAACCGAAAAATGTAAATTACAAATCAATTGAAATGGCATTCGCTGATCAATACATGCAATATTCATGTTACGTTCTGCCGCCACTGCCGCCACAGCGACTTTTCCGCAATTTGCATAAATTTACATTGGATCGCGCACACACACTCCTCGTTGGCCAGAGGGTTGGAAGTATGTGTTTGACTTGGGATTGTCGTAGTCATGTCCTTGCAATTATCGTTTGCTTTTGTAATGACTTGGAGACTAGGAGAATGACTGAGTGACTGACTGACTGGTGACTAGTTGCGAACAAATTGAATCAATTTGAAATCGATTTTTCAAATCTGTTATTGTTGTGCCATAGCACTTGGAGGCGAAAAAGTATTATCACACTCTTGTTTGTTTTTCTTCACTCCTTCAAGGATCTTTCCATGTTGACAAAAATTTTTAGGAGGGGATTTTAGAAGGAGGGGTTTTATTAGAGAAAAAAATAAATACAAAAATAATACATTTTCAGGGCCATAATCGTGGCTTCTTAAAAATATATTTTCCAAGAGCCGTCCGTAGTAAAATTCCGATTTCCAAGGACTATCAAGGATATACAAGTGGATTTGAAAAAATCGGACTGACCTAGAATCTACTCACAGACAAAAGGGTATAATCTAAAAATTTTGCACGAGCATCAGTCTAGCGATTTGAGAATTCGTACTAAAAGGGTACGAAAAGTACTAAAATGTACTAAAAATTGAATACTTTGTATTGGACAAACGGAAGAAGCTAGAACTGAGCTGAAATTTGGAGTGAGAGTCACTGACAGGATTGCAGGCAGGATTGTGTTACCAAAGGGTTTTTGGAGATTCGAACTTTAAGAATACGAAATTATCTAAAATGGTACTAAATTTCTAAAATGGTACCATTTGGTACTATGTGAACGGATAAAGCTAAAAACTTGAAATTTGGTATGAAAACCAAGTTTTGAAAATAAGTTCGATATATGAAGGTGGTTTTGGAAATGTGTACCAAGTGTGCGAACTGTACTAAATGGTACTAAATTTGGACCGGTTTGGTTTAGGGTGAACGGATAAAACTGGAATTTTGAAATTTTGTATTGGGGTCCCTGTTTGTGGTAGGTTTGTGATAAAGAGGTGATTTTGGAAATTTGTACTACAAGGGCACAAAATGTACCAAATAGTACTATATTTGGTACAATTTGATATTGGGTGAACAATATTCAAATGCGAAACTTACAAAAAAAAATCTGTTTATATCATCAAAATACCAAATGTAAGGAGATACCATGGGGGTTATAAAACGTGGACCTGCACAGACAATTAATGATACCCTACACCACTATGCTAATTTAGTAGAGCTCCGCATAACAATTAAAAGTTTTTATGGGAGAATTCAATCATACACGCCATGATTATAATTATAATTTAAAGTTCAAAGGATTAAATATGCCGAAGCATTTGTATCTCTTAAATTCGGACTTGTATTGCCAATATGGTGCACAAATCACTTTAAATCGGATAAAGATATATATGGGAGCAATATCCAAATCGAAACCGATCTTGATAAAATTTGGCAAAGATATTTCTAAGCTTTATTTGATAGATTTCCCTGAATATCGTTGTTACGGAGTGCATATTACGGCTGTGGGTAACAAATATAACAAATCGGATGAACAATATATATGGGAGCTATAGCTATATCTTAACCGATCTTCACCAAATTTAACATAATGGCTTGTAGACTCAACTCGGACGTAAATGCCAAATTCCATCCCATTTGGACAAATATTAGACGTTTGGTGCACAATAAAAGGTTAGTCGGACGAAGTTATATATGGGAGCTATATCTAAATCTGAACCGATCTCGATAAAATTTAGCAATGGTATTTCTGAGCTGTATTTGATATATTTCCCCAAATATTGTTGTTACAGAGTGCATATTACGGCTGCGGAGGACAAAAATAACAAATCGGATGAAAAATATATATAGGAGCTATGGCTATATCTGAACCGATCTTTACCAAATTTGACATACTAGCTTCTAGACTCAATTCGGTAGTAAGTGCCAAATTCCATCCCATTTGGACAAATATTAGACGTTTGGTGCACAATCATAGGTAAATCGGACGAAGTTATATATGGGAGCTATATCCAAATCTGAACCGATCTCGATAAAATTTAGCAAATGTATTTCTGTATTGATATTTTTCCCAAATATTGTTGTTACAGAGTGCATATTACGGCTGTGGGTAACAAATACAACAAATCGGATGAACAATATATATGTGAGCTATAGCTATATCTGAACCGATCTTCACCAAATTTGCTATACTAGCTTCTAGACTCATTTCGGCCGTAAGTGCCAAATCCCATCCCATTTGGACAAATATTAGACGTTTGGTGCACAATAAAAGGTAAATCGGACGAAGTTATATGTGGGAGCTATATCCAAATTTGAACCGATCTCGATAAAATTTAGGAAATGTGTTTCTGAGCTGTATTTGATATATTTCCCTAAATATTGTTGTTGCAGAGTGCATATTACGGCGGCGGTGGACAAAAATAACAAATCGGATGAACAATATATATGGGAGCTATAGCTATATCTGAACCGATTTCGATCAAATTTGGCATACATATTTTCAGGCCTAATTTGGTTGTATGTGCAAAATTCCATACAATTCGTGCTGATATTACACGTTTGGTGCACAATAAAAGGCAAATCGGTCGAAGTTATATATGGGAGCTATATCTAAATTTTTACCGATTAACTCCAATTTCAATAGGGTTCGTCCTTGGGCCAAACAAATGATTTGTGAAAAATTTCATCTCAATCGGTTAATAAATGCGACCTGCATTTTTTCACAAGAATACGTGGACAGACGGACGGACAGACGGACTGACATGTATAAATCAACTCAGAAAGTAATTCTATGCAGATCATCAAAAAGAACTATGGGTCTATCTCGTTTCCTTTTGCCTGTTACAAACAAATGCACAAAGACATAATACCCTGACCACCTTGTGGTGTAGGGTATAAAAAATATATATATTTAGGAACATAATTGTGGATTTTGAAAAAAATATTTTCCAGTAGCAGTCCGGATTTTAATTTCGGGGACTATCAAGGCTATTATCGCGAATTTTTTTAAATATTAGTTTTCAAGGGCAAGGACACATTAGAACCCATTAGGACCCACAAATACCAATTTTTAGACAAATTCGTGGGAAAATGTGCCAAAAGTCATCAAAATACCGAATATCGGGAGGTACCGTTATATGGGGGCTATACCAAAAACGTGGACAAATACATACAATGTTTCGCCACCGGAGCGAGAACCCATTATGACCAACAAATACCAATTTTTACACAAATCCGCGAAGAAATGTGGCAAAAACCATTACCGAATATCAGGAGGTACCGTTATATGGGGCTATACCAAATCGGAGACCTATAAATGCAATGTTTCGCCAAGGGAGCTAGAACCCATTATGACCAACAAATACCAATTTTTAGACAAATCCATGAAAAAATGTGTCAAAAATCATCAAAATACCGAATATCGGGAGATACCTTTATATGGAGGCTATACAAAAACGTGAACCTATAATTACAATGATTCGCCACACGAACTGGGACTCCTTATGACCTACAACTACCAATTTTCAGAGAAATCCGTGCACAAATGTGGCAAAAATAATCAAAATACCGAATATCGGGAGGTACCGTTATATGGGGGCTATACCAAAAACGTGGACCTATACGTGCAATATTTTGCCACACGAACTGGGATCCGTTATGATCTACAAATACCAATTTTTAGACAAATCCATGAAAAAATGTGTCAAAAATCATAAAAATACCGAATATGTGGGGGCTATACCAAAACGTGGACCGGTATATCTCATTTTCAATACCATCCATCCATTCTAGGCACAAACCAAATTTTTCTCCTACATCCTGACGCTCTACGTCAAATAATGTAGGCTGTATCATGATTTCAATAGACAGAAGGACAGACAGACAGACGGACAGACAGACAGGCGGACATCATTAAATAGACTTAGAATTTTATGCTGATTATGAATATATATACTTTATGGGGTCTACGACGAATATTTAGG
Organism: Musca domestica; assembly: GCF_030504385.1. Taxonomy (NCBI): domain Eukaryota; kingdom Metazoa; phylum Arthropoda; class Insecta; order Diptera; family Muscidae; genus Musca; species Musca domestica. Next base: position 506,422 of record NW_026712239.1, on the reverse strand, counting down.
GATTTTACAAACGGAATGACAAAGTTAATATACCCTCCTTTCCAAGGTGGAGGGTATAAAAATTTAAGGACAATTCAGCCTAAAAACGTGAAGTTTTAAATATTATTTCTAAGGACTATCAAGCCAATAAATTTGTTTTTTTCCTATCTAGGCTATAAAAGTGAAATTAAAAAGAAAAACTTTCCTTGGCATATCGGAGCATCAATCTTGAATTTTGTAAAAAATTATTTCCTTACAAAAAATTTATGCAAATTTCCTTGACATGCATTTGACAGTTGCAATACAAAATAAAATTAAAAATTTTTATTTTTGCATGCCTGTCAACTTTCGTTTGACATTTGCAATTTTACATGAATTTAATTAAGATCCCTTCCTCTCATTTTGGTTTCTCTCTATCTCTATCTCTCTCTCCCTCTCTAATAAAATATTCAATATTTTTGTTTGCCATATCATTCAAAAATCAATCTCGAAGAATATGCAAATTTTTATGACCTTCTTAGAGGTTTTCTTTTTGTAAAACAACAAAATTTCCACTAAGCCACTAATTTTCACCATGTAACCCTCTTCACAGCCGCCTTGCCAATTTTCTTTAGTCTCATTGCGAATTGGGAATTTTTCTCACGTTTATTTCGTTGGTGACACAAATTTGCACAGATATCAAATTTCTGCATCAAAGGGTTGGAGAAGGGGTTGGGGGAACCGTTACACTATCCTTTGTTACACAACTGTCATGGAAAAGGATTATTTTGTTGCCTAATGTAGGGACCTTCGTCTTTAAGTAGGTCGGCCAGTTCTCCTGCTGGGTTCACAGAAAATCTAAATTAGAAATGCAAAAATCGATGCAATTTTGTTTTCGGGAAATTACAAGGGTTGACATTTTTGCATGTTACACCAGGAGAAAATTGCCAATTTCGACAAAAGATATTTGCAGAAATATCTTTGAAGAAATGATTTTGTGCACAGGTAGTGGAGAGAGTACGAAACCTTCTAATGCAAAACAACCCTTTTCACCCCATTTTTCTTCGTGCATCATATTTAGGTAACTCTTTTTCTCTCTTCCACTCCACTTTCTTTTGTTTTGTAAATATTGCCAAAAAATGTGCAAAAAAGATTACGAAATACCGTTGCGTCCTTATAAAAGTATTGAATTTCCAAAAAAAAAAAAAAACTCCAAAAACCCTTTCAGTTTTCTTTTGTTGTGTCAAAGAAAGTATCCTTTTACATTCTGCCAAGATTTTGCAAATTTTCTAATTTATCATTTTTTGGGTGTTAAATGTCCTGATTTTCCATTAAATTGGAGTTTTTTTTTATTTCCTGACATTTGATATGGCTTTGCAACCCTTACGAAAATTCGTTGACATTTTTCTTAAGAAGTTTTCTTTGAGAAACACGGGAAAAGGTTTAATGTTACATAAAATAATCAATCACTGCTCCAAGGAGTTATTCAGCATTGGCTACCTTAGGACAATATCAAATTTCAGGCTTCGAAGTTGACTTTAAAATTAGATTCTTAAAAAAAATGTAAATCCATGATCTGTAGATAGATCTTTAAAAAATCCACGATTAAGAACACAAACTTAATTTTGAAAATTTTTTAAATATTTTGTCTAAAAATTTTGATCCAAAAATTGTAATTAGCATTCAATTGGTGGCCACAAAATTGTCAATATCCTTTGTGTCCTAATTAAACATTGAAAAATCGATAGCTAAAATTCATCATCCGACCAATCGTGTGCTACCCTAAGGCCAGACTACAAAACAAGAGATACATTGTCTTCGGTGTCCTTGCACAGGTCCCTATGCTAATGAAGATGATTGTAGATAGCACGCGTCCTTTTTTGTTTTTTCGATGAGATAGCCTCCCTCTGTGTGTGTGTGTCTTATGGATTATGCAAATTTTTTTCTCTCCGGAGTGTGAATGAGAGAGAGGAAGAGAGTAAGACAATAAATGGCAAAATGATCAACAGGGAATTGAACAACTTAAGAATGAAGATTAATGGTGGCATTGTGGTATTGAATGGGGAAATAAATTGAATTCTTAAACAGGGACTCTTTGGATCTTGAGAAAATAAAAAAAATAAATAAATAAAATAAAAAAAATTATATTAAAAATATTTTTTTAAAAGATTTAAAAAATAAATTACCAAGGACCTAAGATATGGTCCTTGAAAAAATATATTTAAAATTTCGTGCTTCGAAAGTCTTTAAAAATATTTAAAAATATATGTATAAAAAAATATATATATATATATAAAAATAAAAAAAAATATTTAAAAATATATACGGAAAGTCATTAAAAAGTCATTGGAAATATATTCAAAAACTCAAACTGAATAACCGTAGGCATTGAAAATAGTTCAAAAAAAAATATAAAAATCTTACTCTAATAGTCGTTGAAATTGTTTTATTTAAAAAAATCCACCTTTTTGTGACATTGAAAATCTTCAAAAAATATATTAATTTAACATTTAACATTTTAACATTTTAAATAATTCAATTTTGTTGCTTTGGAAGTCCTCGAAAAAAAAAAACAGTAAGAAATCCAATCTGAAAGTCTGAAAGAAATAATATTAAAAAATTACCTTAATTGGTGTTGTATTGAAAGTTCCGAAAGTATTACGAAAATATTTTAAAGAAAATAAATTTTAGTGACTACGAAATTTTCAAAAAATATTTTATATTTTTTTTTCAAAAAATAAGAGTCCTTGGAAATTCAAAAAGATATCGGAAAATCTATTATTAAATTCCATAAAAATATTTGTATACCCTCCACCATACACAAGATGGAGGGTATATTAAGTTCGTCATTCCGTTTGTAGCTCATCGAAATAATAATGTTAGACCTAACAAAGTATATATATTCTCGATCAGCGTAAAATTCTAAGGCAATTTAGACCTGCCCGTCCGTCTGTCTGTCTGTCCATCTGACCGTCCGGACGTCTGTTGTAATCACGCTGGAGTCAAAAAGGAATAAATATACGAAGCTAACATTTGGCACATATCATTCTTTCTGCAGGCAGGTCATGTTCGAAGATGGGTTATATCGATCCACGATATCGTATAGCCCTCATACAACGGTACCCCCCGGTATTCGGTATTTTGATGATTGTAGCCGAATTTTTTAATGAAATTGTCTGAAATTCCACAAAAGGAGTTTCTTCTGAGAAGTTCTTTCTAAGCACTTTATCCCCTGGAAGAGAAACATATATATAGGTCGACGATATCATATAGGCCCCATACAACGGTACCCCCCGATATTCAATATTTTTTACGATTTTAGGGATATTATACACGGAGTTGTTCACAATTTCGTATTTTAAAATTTTAACGGATACTACAGCCTATGACAAAAAATTGTGTATGCAGTCCCACGTCTTCCTATAGCCTCCATATAACGGCACCTCCCAATAGTCGTTATTTTGATGATTTAAGCGGCATTATTTCCCGGAGTTGTATCAAATTTCGTATTTAGAGTTCGTAATGGAAACTACAGCCTGTAACAGAAAATTGTCTATGCAGGTCCAGGTCTTTGTATAAGCTCCATTTAGCAGTACCTCCCTATATTCGGTATTTTGATGATTTTAGCTACATTGTTCACCGGATTTTTTCTACAAGTTTCGTAGTTGAATATTGTAATTTCTTATGACAAAAGTTACCTATGCAGGTCCACATCTTCGTATAGACCCCAATATAACGGCTATATTCGGTATTTTTAAGATTTTAATAGAATTTTTAACGGATATTATTTTTTTTTAAATTTCCAACTTCGTTCCATATCATGGAAGGCCGAACTTACTGCCTTTTCATTTGTTAAAAAGCACCCTCTTTGAAACCTATACAAATATCTGTAAAAAATCCTCGAAAAAATTATTGAAATTTTCTTGTTTGTAGCTCTGCTGGTCCTGGAAAAAAATCTCCTTCAAAATAAAAATTAAGAAAATTTATTTTTTTTTTCACAAAAATTGCAATTTTTTCTCTCCCAAATTCCTTGAAAAAGATATCGGAAAACCTATCCTTAAAGGTTTTTGAAAATAATATTTACAAAAATCAACTCTTGCAGCCATGGTAGAACTAAAAAGGTAAAGTCATGTAATCATATGTTTAGAATTTTTTCAAATTTATACTTTTGACAACATCTCATTGCCAAAAACCTATATTCATAAATCTATTGTATGCACAGAAAATCAGAGATGGGAACTGTTTTTTTATGCATTGAAATTTAATAAGGTAAATTACAGAAAATGCAGAGCTGGGAATGCTAATTTGAGGAGGTAACCTCATTACCTTTATATCATAGTACCATGATTGGAGCATTGAATTTAAAGTTCCCAATGTCTTAAGAAAATATTTTGAAATCAATTTTCGCGACTACGTAATCCTTCAATAAAGTGTTTTGAAAGTCTCTTCAAGAGCCTTTGAAAAAAAAAACATTCAGAAATGGACAATTGTGTTTCCAAAACTCCTCAGAAAATCTACTCTTCAATTCCATAACAATCTTTTAAATCTCTCCCTCTCTTTCTGAGAGCACTTGAAAAAATGTCTTTGAAATATCTTCTAAAAAAAGTATTGAAAACAACAGATTTGTAGTTCTGTTGGTCCTTGAAAAAATATTCTTTAAAAAAATCAATAAAAAAATTGTTATTTATTTTTTCACAAAAATCTAATCTATTCGGAAAACAATTAATCAAATTTTGGTTTTCTTCTTTGCATTCTTTCCATTCATCAAGTTTTTCGAAAAATATCTCAAAGAAAGAAATTCAAGTGTGAAAATCGAAAAATCATCAATTACGATTTGGAAGAGAGCCAACGATAGAGAGAGAGAGGGAGATAATAATTGAAGAGGTGTTCGTTTGTAGCATGCAATGCTTGACAACAGTGATCAGCCTGCCAAGGAGGAAATTATTTGAAAAGAGGAAACTCTCCAAAACAAACATTAATCATTTACTACAGCTGTCAATCGAAATCGGACGAAAACGGATCTGAGACATTGCAAGTTTTTTCTTTAATTGATGAAAAGCAAGCCAAAGGAATTTGGCATTTTGCAAAAGGACGAAATTCCGCTAATTATCCTTCTTCACTTTGAACTTTGTCAATATTTCCCAGAAATCTCGAGAAAAATTAGTGAAGCGTAAAAAAATACGTTACAATTTTTTTCTTTCACATTCAAAGGATAACCCTTGCAGAAATAGAAAACGAACAAAGGATCAATACTTTTTTGCCAATATTCGAAATTTATTGAATTTGAAACATTTTATTTGTTTATTTTGCATATTTGTGTTTGGCAAAAAGTCGTTCCAGGAAATTTACATAAATTATTGAAGACACTCTTGAAGTCATCCCCCTTCGGAGAGTGTGTGTAGTCGCGCTCTCCGACTTGTGCCAATGTTATGCAAATTATCTCCTTGTTGCTCTTAGGGGTTATCCCTGAATTTTGCCAACTCATTTGCATATTAAGACATCTTTGCTCACTTTAACCGGAGCAAATCAATTGCAATTGATCTTCGGCGATGGAAGAAAGAAAGGAAGGAAGGGGGTAAACAAAAAGGGTTGGGAGTTAAAAAAGGATATTCATGCAGATCAATTGTTTGTTTTCGAAGTAAGAGTATTTAAATTAAGATTTTTCAAAAAAAAAGGAAAAAATAAATATAATAATAATAATAATAATAATAAATAATAATAAATAATAATAATAATAATAATAATAATAATAATAATAATAATAATAATAATAATAACAATAATAATAATAATAATAATAATAATAATAATAATAATAATAATAATAATAATAATAATAATAATAATAATAATAATAATAATAATAATAATAATAATAATAATAATAATATATAATAATAATATTATAATAATAATAATAATATAATAATAATATAATAATAATAATAATAATAATAATAATAATAATAATAATAATAATAATAATAATAATAATAATAATATAATAATAATAATAATAATAATAATAATAATAATAATAAAATAATAATAATAATAGTTTAAAGTTCAAATAGTCCTTGAGGAAAATTTTTGAACATTTTCCTTTCCCATAATATTTCTTTTTGGATTCCACAACCCTTGCGACTTTTACAAAAATATTTTTTATACAAAACGAAGTAATGACCCTTGAAAATAATATAAAATGAAATAAAAAATTATAAAAAAATTCCTGCTTGTCCTTGAAAATGACCACGATTCCAAAAATATTTTTTTAGAAACATTGGTGCTTCAAAAAAAAAAAAAAAAATTAAATAAATAAAATAAAATAAACTATCTCACAACTTTTTGTCGAAATACTCTCAAAATCTTTGAAAAAATATTTTACAAAATAAACACGGAAAATCATCAGAAATATATTCAAAAAAACCCACTCTGAAAGATCAATGGCATTGAAATCCTTGAAAAAAAAATATAAATCTTGATAGTCACTGAAAATTTTTAAGTAAAAATTCATGTTTTTGGCTTTGATAAATTTTGAAAAAAATATAAGTAATATTACGCTAACAGTTCTTGAAAAAATATTTATTTAAAATTCCAGGATTTTTGGCATTGAAAATATTTGGAGAAAAAAATCCCTGGAAAAAAATAAACAAAACCACAATGAAGGTTCAAAAAAACAATGTTTCGAAATCTACGTTTGTGGTATTTAAAAGCATTCAAAAATATTTTTAATAATCCATGTTTGTGATATTAAAATATTGAAACCCCATGAAAAATGTATCTTCCAAAAATATTTTAAAAATCTACGTCTGTGGCTCTGAAAGTCCTTAAAAAATTTCAAAGAGATATTATTATGGATAAATAATAAATATAAATAAATAATATAATAAAAATATGTTTGTAGTATTTAAAATCCTTGAAAAAAAAAAAAAAAAACAAAAAAATTGTACTCGAAAGAATATTTTAAAAATCCACTTTTCGAAGCCATAAAAGTCTGTGAAAAAAAAAACAAGTAAAAAAGCAGTTAATTCGGTTGGGACGAACTTTAAATACCCTATACCATTTGGAACAAATTTGGAAATTTTCAAAAAAAAAAAAAAAAAATCCGTTAAAAATTCCGTTAAATTTAAAAAAATACCGAATATAGCCGTTATATTGGGGTCCATACGACGACGTGGACCTGTATAGGCAACTTTTGTCATTAGCCATTACAACATTCAAATACGAAACTTAAAAAAATCCAGTGAATAATGTAGCTAACATCATCGAAATATCGGATATAGGAAGGTTTCAATATATGGGGGCTATACGAAGATTTGGACCGGCATAGGCAAGTTTCTGTCACAGGCTGTAGTTCCCATTACGAACTCTAAATACGTAGTTTGAAACAATTCCGGTGAATAATGTCGCTAAAATCATGAAAATACCAAATATTGGGAGGTTCTGATAAAGACCTGGACCTGCATAGACAATTTTCTGTCACAGGCTGTAGTAGCTATTACGAACTTCCAATTTGAAATTTCAAACAATTTCGGCGAATAATGTAGCTAAAATCATCAAAATTCCGAATATTGGGAGGTACTGATATATGGGGCCTTTACGAAGAACTGGACCTGCATACACAATTTTCTGTCATAGGCTGTAGTTCCCATTACGAACTCTAAATACGTAATTTGAAACAATTCCGGTGAATAATGTCGCTAAAATCATGAAAATACCAAATATTGGGAAGTACCGTTATGCGGAGGCTATGCGAAGCAGGGGCCTTCATACGCAATTTTTTGTCATAGGCTGTAGTACCCAAATGCAAAATGATAAACGTCTTCGGTAAGTAATGTCCCTAAAGTCATCAAAATACCGGAAATGGGGGGGGTTAGTATTGTATGTGGGCTATACGATATCTTCCAAAGGGTAAAGTACTCAGAAGAACTCCAATTGTGGAATTTCAGACAATTTCATTGAAACATTTGGCTACAATCATCAAAATACCGAACACCGTTATATGAAGATTATATGATATCGTGGATCGATATAGCCCATCATCGAACTTGACCTTTTTTTAACATTTTTTCCAAAAGTTTATTTTGAAATGGCTTCAAAAAAAGTTATATAAAAACGCTTTAGCTTAGCACTGCGAATCCTTCAAATAATACCAGATTACAGCTCTCTTTATCCTTTCCTTCAAAAAATTCAAGATTCAGACTTCAACCCTTGCAATTTCCGAAAACAAAATTGCATCAAATTTTGCATTTCTAATTTAGATTTATTAACACAGCAGAAATGGCCGGCCTACTTAGAGACGAAGATCCTTTCATTAGCCAACAAAATTAATCCTTTTCTGTTACAGTTGTGTAACAAAAGATAATGTAACGGTACCCCCCAACCCCTTCTCCAGCCCTTTGATGCAGAAATTTGATATCTGTGCAAATTTGTGTCACCAGCGAAATAAACGTGAGAAAAATTCTGAAATTGCAAAGAAAATTGGCAAGGAGGCTGCTGTGAAGAGGGTTACATGGTGAAAATTAGTGGCTTAGTGGAAATTATGTTGTTTTTCTGAAAAGAAAACCTCTAAGAAGGTCATAAAAATTTGCATATTCTTCGAGATTGATTTTTGAATGATACGGCAAACAAACGAATGAATATTTAATTAGAGAGGAAGATCGGGATCTTAATTAAATTCACGCAAAATTGCAAATGTCAAATAAAAGTTGACAAGGCAGCCATAAACAAACTGCAAAATCTTATTTTGCATTGTAGCTGCCAAATGCATGTCAAAGAAATTTGCATAACTTTTTGAAACGAAAAAGGATTCTTCAAGGATCTAATTTTTGCTAAAATTTTTTTCTAAACCATTTTAATGAAATTTATTCAGAACGTTATATTTTGCTTGAAATTTAATATTCTGTTTCTAGAATGAAGAATTTTCAAACCCCAGGCTATCCTTGTCTCCTTGCAAAAGTTTGCCTTAATCCTTTGTGCAGAATTTCCCTTAAAATGCAATTTTTCCGCAAAGTATCCTTAAATCTACATTGTTTTTAATCGCTTGAAATAAGTTTCAGACCTCAAATAATTTTGAATTATTTTCTAGACCAGCCTAAATAAATACAGCTTAGTCCTTTCCCATTATCCTGGACCGCAAAAAGTTAGTTTCAATGAAAAGAAAAATCCAAATAACGTCTTTATGTTTCCTTAAAAAAGAGAATCTGCAAAGCAAACATTTTCAATTTGATCTGCAATTGTTGTTTCAAAAAATAGAACGAACGAAAGAATTCTGAAGATGATGCAGGAGATGAACAAAAAAGGACTTCTTCTTCGTCCAAAAAAAAACCAAGCTACGAAGCACACATTGCTTTAATGCCATAAAAAATGGGTGGTTGGCGTTCTACCTGGCGCCCAAGCGGATGGCAAGAATGATGATAATGATTTTGATATCATCTCTCGGGGTCGTCTTTAAATTTCCTTAAAATAAATAAATTGATTTTTTTTCGCAATACCAACCTTCAAGGCAGGGGGTGAAATGCCAGGACAATGACTAGAAGATCATTGATCATCTTCCTTCATTTTTTTAATGTTTTTTTTTCACCCAAAAAAGAAAAAATATTCTCACATTTAAATGCCTTGCAAATCTTCAATTTTTTATCTGTTTTTGGGGGGGATGAAAATTTCCAATTGAAATGTTATTTTTTCATTTAAATTTCGGCCAGGGAAATTAGTTAATTGGAAACGTTAATTGAGCAATTAAAAGGAATTATGCAAAAACAACAGTGAAGGACATTTTAAATGCCTCCCGCAGGGATTTGTGTTGACAGGATTTTGAAAAGGAAATTATTTAAGGTGGTTAATTGATAAAAGAGGGGGACATAGATTGAGAACAAAATTTGGAAATTGAATTTGAAAATATTTAAAAAATAAATTTCGATCTTTTTAGAAGACCAACACAAACATTTGGAGTTAAAAAAACAACATTTTTCAAGGACTAACAAAAATAAGTGAATTTAAAACCAATAAGGACTAAATAATTCTTGTTTCTATAAATTATATTTTTTCAAGGATTGAAAAAATGGATTTTTAAAATAATAATTCAAAGAACTAACTATGTCGAGATGTTAAGAACATTTTAAAAAATATTTTTTTTTCAAGATCCAATTAAATGAAATATTCAAGGACATAAATATTGAATTTCTTGAAAAAAATGTTAAAAGGGAAATAGTGAATTAAAAAAATAATGAGAAGCTTAAAAATTGGATTGCCTTAAAAAATGAGACTTTTAAAGGACATAAAAGTAGATTCTTTAAAAAACATTTTTCAAGGACGACAACAGTGGATTTCTTAAAAAAAGATTTGTTTTCAGGCACCAACCAACTTTTGTCGGTAGATTTTTTTGAACCAAAATTTCCCAGATCAGCTAAAAAATATATTTTTTTAAATTCAATTTTTAAAAAACTATTTTTTTAGGACTAAATAGCAAAGTTAAACCACGCCTGGGCAACACAATAAATAATTACGATGAAAATCCCGCAGGTTATGAAAGTAGAGCTAACCAAGTACAAAGAAAAAATATTTAAGTTCGGCAGGACCAAACTTTTTATAACCTTCAACATTTGGAAGAAACTTGAAATTTTTCAAAAAAAAAAAAAACTTTCGAAAAATACCTCTCAAATGACTATGGGGACTATCCGAAGGTCCTGGTTCCGAACTTTATATACGAAATTTGAAACAATTCCTGTGAATAATGTCGCAAAAATCATGAAAATACGGAATATCTGGGGGTACGGTAATATGGGCGCTACACTAAAACGTGGACTTATTTAGACAATTATCTTCTAGGGGGTAAAATACTCAGCGAGGAACTCCTTGTGCGGATTTTACAACAATTCCGTTAAAAAAATTTGGGTAAAGTCATCAGAATACCGAATATTGGGAGGTACCATTACAGGGTTGCCCATATTCGATTCGACCATCTGGCAACGCCATAACATACCGCGTTTGAAGCGTCAGTCCAAGCAGATTTTTACCATGAACCAATACACGCCACGCGAGCTCTCTGGAATAGTTGAAATTTATAAGAAGTCAATTGTGAAAACTCAACGTGCTTTTAAAACATTAAAAAATGTGAGAAGTGTGCCTTCTAAGAACACCATTAAGCGTTTATACGAAAAATTTTCGACTGGTAAGGCTCTTTCCATATAAAAGTCGACCAAGGCGATCGGCCGAGAATATCGCTGCCGTACGAGCCAGTGTTGAAAGGTCCCCAAGAACATCCCAAAAACGCCGTTCTCAGCAGTTGGGCATGGTTCGGGCCACTTTACAACGGATTATTCGCATTGATTTGCATTTGTTCCCGTACAAAATTCAATTGACGCAAAGAATGTTGCCTGCGGACAAGCCTCGTCGATTGGAATGGACCCAAAGAGTCATGGGTCCGTCGAATATGGGCAACCCTGTATATGGGGGCTATACGAAGATCTGGATCTGCACAGACAATCTTCTGTCATAGGCTGTAGTATCCACTTCGAACTTCAAATACCAAATTTGAAACAATTCCGGTGAATAAAGTCGGTAGAATCATCAAAATACCGAATATGGGAGGGGGGGTTACCGTTATATGGGGGCTATACCAAAACGTGAATCTACATGGTCCATTTTCAATACCAAAAGTCCTGCACACATAGTATACATTTGAGTAAAATGTTATCAATCTACTTCATTTCGTTCGGAGGCTAGAGTGATTTTCACAGACGGACAGACGGACATCGCTAAAATGTATATTTCGATGTGCTACAAATGGAATGGCAAACTTAATATACCCTCCATATTATGGTGGAGGGTACAAAAATATAACCAATTCTATACTTTCCATTAAAATTCATTTGAAAAGAATTGGCAAAAATTGATCTTTAAAGGATCCTTTCTTAACTCCAAGAAATGCAAATTTTGCATTGACAAGCATTTGACAGCTACAATGCAAAATACAATTTTGCATTTTGTTTATGGTGGCCTTGTCAACTTTCGTTTGACATTTGCAATTTTGCGTGAATTTAATTAAGATTCCGATCTTCCTCTCTCCCTCTCTAATTAAATATTCATTCGTTTGTTTGCCATATCATTCAAAATGCAATCTTCGATATGCAAATTTTTATGACCCTCTTAGAGGTTTTCCTTTGTAGAACAAGAAAATTTCCACTAAGTCACTAATTTTCACCATGTTACCCTCTTCACCCTCCACGCTTTTCTTGCCAATTTTCTTTACTCTCCTTTTGCGAATTAGGAATTTTTCTCACGTCTATCTTGACGGTGACATAATTTTGCACAGATATCAAATTTCTGCATTAAAGGGTTGGGGAGGGGCAGGGGTTCTGTAATTTTCCTTTGTTATTGTCAAGAAAAAGGATTCATGAAAGAGTGAAAGGAAAAGTTACGTATAAGCAGGCTGGGTAAAAAAAGAGAACAAACTAAGGGAAAAATATTTGGAGTTGAAACGAAGATTAAAACAAGTAAGCAAAGGCTATAGTCATATGGGGCCGACCCTGTGATACCCTACAACACTATAATATATGGGACATATAACTGGATTTTTTTATAGAACACATTGTAATTTTCGATTAAATGAATAGGATTTTGTCATAATTGCATTCTTCCGTTCAAATCTCTAACCTTATGCAACATTCCGTGTCGATTGTTTTTTAATTGTTACTCCTAGAATTGTTGATGCCTTTCCACCCCAAAATAGTTTGCGATCATCTCCAAAATAAATAGGTTCTTATTCTGACCCTAATTCTACACCCATGCAAAATTTCGTAAAGATCGATCGATAATTGGTCTATTTCAGCCTCTAAATTTTTTAGCCTCTAAAACTTTCAGCCTCTAAATATTATCCTATGACCATCCAAATTGGTAGACAAATTTCCAAAATTAGCAAAATTCCAAATTTTTTTAAATTATTTTTTTTTCAATGTTTCAAAAAAAGTAAAAAGTAAACGTAAAAAAAATTAAGCTCCAATAGACAAACGCTAATTTTTTCAAAATAATATTTTTTTCCAAAAATCACAAACAGGTTTTTTTTTTTTAATTTTTTCTCAATAATTCGGCAGGAGTGGATTTTTTAAAATTATTTTTCCGATTTTTAAAAAATATTTTTTTTAAAGAATGAAGAGTTTTTTTTTCAATTTTTTTAAGAACCCAACATTTTTTTGAATTATATGTTTTTATACCCTTAGCCATTTGGCTACAAGGGGGTATATACATATCATTTGATGCGGCCAAAACGTGCCTCATCCAAATAACGATTTTAGACCCTAGATCTCTTTTAGAACCAAATCTGTTTCTGTGTGAAGATAGGATATATCGGTCCAATCCTTCCGGGACTCTCCTCCACAAAAGGGTCCAGATTTTCAATATCTATGAGGTTTATAAAACGCGAAATTAACATCCTATTCCAATAATACAAGATCTGTAATAAAGATTGTAGAGATGGGACCATTTCGTGTGGTACCTCCCCCACAATGGGTCAACGTTTTGAAGAACCAAATCGTAAATCATAAAATCCGAAATAAGCATCCGGTTCTCTTGATATTTCACACATCCCATTATTTCTACTAACACAAGATCTGATGTGAAAATGGGATATATTGGTTCACTCCTTCTGGTACCTCCCCCACAAAGGGTCAAAATTTGGAATAATTAAAGCTCTTATAAAATGTGAAATAAGTATCCGATTGTGCTCAAATTTCACACATCACAATACTTCTGTTAACCCAAGGTCAGGTGTGATGATGGGATATATCGGTCCACTCCTTCTGGTACCTCCCTCACAAAGTGGTAAAAAATTTGAATAATTATATCTCTCATAAAATGGGACATAAGCATTCGACTCTCTTCAAATTTCACACATCCCAACAATTTTGATAACACAACATCCGAGGCGAAGAAGGGGCCAATCGGTCCACTCCTTCAGGTACCTCCCTCACAAAGAGGTTAAAATTTTCAAAAACCAAACAGCTCATAAAATGCGAAATGAACATCAGATTATTTCAATATTTCTTTCAAAACGACATCTGGTGTGAAAATGGGATATATCGGTCCATTCCTTCTGGTACATAACTATGCCAAAGCCTAAATTTTTAATAATTTTATCTCTCATAAAATCGAAAATAAGCATCCGACTCTCTTCAAATTTCACACATCTCAATATATCTACTAACATAAGATATGGTGTGAAGATTATGGATATCGGCCTACCTCTTCCGATACCTCCCCCACAAAAGATAATTATATCTTTCAAAATATGCGAAACAAGTCAGAGATTCAAAACCTGGTATATTTAAATATTTCTCTCAACCAAGCAACTTATGTGAATATGGAATTGATCGACCCAATCCTTCTGGTAACCTGCCTATAAAAGGTTAAAATTTTAATAATTACATATTCGCATAACATTCGAAATAAACATTCGATTTTCTTTAAAATTTTCTCATTTTAATATTTTTACCAGTATTAGATAAAGTGGAATACTTGAGTCCTCTCTATCTCCTCACCTCACACACATTTAAATACTTTCCAAAAATGGTCATATATCTGACATAAGTTGAAGGAAGCTGACGATATATTCACAATTTGGCATGTTTTAATATTCATATCAGACTTAGGTCAGATACGAAATGGACAATATTGGCCCACTCCATTGGAACCTCCCTCCCAAAGGGTCAAGAGGCTGAAAACGACTGATGTTCTTATACCCTTCACCATGGTATGGAGGGTATATGAAGTTTAGCATTCCGTTTGTAACACCTCGAAATATACATTTTAGACCCTACAAAGTATATATATTCTTGATCAGCATAAAATTCTATGCCGAATTAGCAATACCCATCCGTCTATCCGTCTGTGGAAATCACTCTAGCTTCCGAACGAATTGAAGTAGATTGATAAAAGTTTACTCAAATGTATATTATGTCTGCAGGATTTTTGGTATTGAAAATGGGCCATGTAGGTCCACATTTTGGTATAGCCCCCATATAACGGTACCTCCCGATATTCGGTACTTTGATTTAAGCGACATTATTCACCGAAAATGTTTCAAATTTGGTATTTGAAGTTCGTAATGGATACAACAGCCTATGACAGAAAATTGTCTGTGCAGGTCCACGTCTTCGTATAGCCCCCATATGGCGGTACCTCTCGATATTCGGTATTTTAATGATTTTATGAACATTTTCCACCAGAATTGTTTCAAATTTGGTATTTGAAGTTCCAAAGGAATATTACAGCCTAAGACAGAAAATTTACTGTGCAGGTCCACGACTTCGTATAGCCCCCATATACCGGTACCTCCCAAAATTCGGTATTTTGGTGATTTTAGCGTCATTATTCGCCGGAATTGTTTCAAATTTGGTATTTGAAATTCGTGATGGATACTACAGCCTATGACAGAAAATTGTCTATGCAGGTCCAAGTCTTCGTACAGTCCCATATAACGATACCCCCCTATTTTCGGTATTTAGACGAGTTTAAGTACAATACCCACTGAAATTGTTTGAGATATCGTATTTGACGTTAGTAATGGATGCTATAGCCTGTGACAGAAAATTGTCTATGCTGGTCCAGGTCTTCACACAGCTCCGATATAACGGTACCTCCCTACGTACGATATTTTGATGATTTTAGCTACATTATTCACCGTTTATTTCAGGTTTTCGAATCTGAATATGGTAATGACTTATGACAAACAATGCCTATGTAGGTCCACGTCGTATAGACCCCAATAAAACGGCTATATTCGGTATTTTTAAAATTTAAACATAATTTTTTAAGGATTTTATTTTTTGAACATTTCCAAATTCGTTCCAAATGGTGGAGGGTATTCAAAGTTCGGCCTGGCCGAACTTTCTGCTTTTTACTTGTTAAATGTTTATTTGGAAAATTTTAAAATTTTTTTCCAAATGGTGGAGGGTATAAAAAGTTCGGCCCGGCCGAATTTAGCTGATTTATTACTTGTTTAAATTGTTATTTTATTTTTAAAATGATTTTTTAAAAATATTTTTTTCAAGAAACGTGAATTTTTCTTAATATTTTCAAAATTTCAAAAACTTGAATTTTTTATATTTTTTTTTCTAGAAACAATAGACAAACCTATTTTTTTTTTCAAAACAAATTTCCCAAAGAAACAATTTTTTTATTGGTCCAACTTTTATTTTAGAAATTTTCAGGAACTCAAATTTGAATTTAATGTTTTAAAATAATTTTTGCCTCTCTTAAAAATATTTTTAAATATTATCAACTGTCACATTAGCCCCTATAACAGCTGCTAATAAATTCAACACTTTTTGCTTAAATATTGCAAATATTTTCCCTAACGGCCAATAAATCTGTCGCAATGAAATCTTTTTTCTCTTCTGTCCTGAGAAAATATCAAATTTCAATTTCTAGGCAAAATATTTCTCCCCAAAAAAACGAAAGGATTGCAATTTTTCCAATAAAAATGCCATGAATAAAAAGAAAACGAGAGGTAGACAATTGAAGCTCGAGGCAGGGCGGAACCCTTTCACACCGCGCTGCCATTGAGCAATGTTTCCGCAAACATTGCAAAAGAGAGAAAATTTGTAACGACGATTCCCAAGGATCCTTGCAGGACTTTTGCAAAAAAAACAAAAGGAAATTCGAATTTCTTATAAAACAATCGATTCCAGTGATCGATGAATGGGCGAAGAAATAAAAATTACAGGGATTCGTTTTTTTTTGTAAAGGAAGAATTTACGAGCGCTCAAATATCCTTTTTGCTCTGCAAGACACACACACTCACACAACAACCACAGGTATCAAAGGGTGCAAAAATCGTGAAGGAAATCCTTATACATTGCCAAAAAATACGTACAAAAATATTGCAGACTAAGGACTAAGTGAGAGGAAAGGTGAGGCAGAGGAAGAAGAAGAAGAGTTGATCCCTTTTTTCGGGAAAGGGGAAAAGTGGTTCGGTACAATGTGTCACGTCTTATGATGTCATTTTGCTTACTTAGGAGCAATTCTTAGCGACATTAGGCCAATGTGCGGAAAATCAACCCCCGATTACTTTGGGTTCATTGGAAATTGTGGGCAAAGGTGACGTTTGTCTGTCTGCCCGTCCCTGTGGCCTGTGTGTGTGTGTGCCATCGAAGACAGCATCAGGATTAATGTGATGATTATTTTGTATTTTTCTACCAAAAAATGAGATCCTTTTTCTCCCAAAAGAAAAAAGGAAAAACTCCTTGAAGGCTAATAAGAAAAATGCATGATCACCTTTTGCCGGGGGTTGGTTGTTGGCCCTCTAACCCTTGCAGCAATACTTTTTCGATTTTCTTTTGTACGAAAACTCAATGATTTTACCTCAAAAATCCTTTATTTTTTTGCTTTCCTGTTTGTCTCTAAGGATTACATTCGCTTGGGCAAGGATTTGCAATAATTTATTGCCTTCGGGACGAGGAAATGTGGAAAAATATTTCATCCACCCGTAAAACGAACTTTGCCACAAAAATTTCGATCATTTATTTTTGTCTTGGTGAGAAAAACCATGACGACCTTTCGAAGAGGAAAGAGGAGAAGCGAAGACACATCTGGTTTGAACTCATTTCTCATCTCATTAAGCCTTAATTTATGAACTCTGAGGGTCAAATGGTCATCTGCAAAGAAAATTCAGGGCAAGGATTTTATGACCATAACGAATGGCAGATCATTGGAGGTCAGTTAACAGGATTTTGTCTGAAAAAAAATTGTCTCATCGAAATAGCGGTTTAAGACTCTGGGTTTCTTTGGACCAAAGCCGTTTCAGGATATTTAGAGTCAATAAAGCGATGTCCGTCCGTCCATCCGTCTGTCTGAATGATGAGCACGATAACTCTCGAATGGAGTATCCGATTTGATCCAAACTTGGTACATCGTAATATTATTATCAAACATAGATCGAGTTCGGAGATGGGCAATACTGGCGCACTACTTCTGGTACCTCCCACACAAAAGGTCGACATTTTCAAAGAAAATAATTTGCTGCACAGAAGGAGAAAGGATAATCCGATTTTGCTCCAACTTTGCAAATCCTAATATTTGCATTAGTGCTAGGTTAGGTGCGAAAATGGACAATATCGGTACACTCCATTAAGTACCTCCCCCACAAAGGGTCAAAATTTTGAATAATTATAACCCTTATAAAACGTGATGTAACTATCCGACTGCCTTTTAAAATTACACACATCGCAATATTTTTAGTAACCCAAGGTCTGGTGTGAAGATGGAATATATCGGTTTACTCCTTCTGATACCTCCCCCACAAAGGGTCCAAAATTTTGAATATCCATGAAGCTCATAAAACGCAAAATAAAGATCCGATTCCATTCAGACCTGGCACATCTCAAAATTTCCACCAAAACAAGATCTGTTATAAAGATGGTAGAGATCGGACCATTCCTTCTGGTACCTCCCCCACAGAGGGTCAAAATTTTGAATAACCAAAACGATCACAAAATCCGAAATAAGTATCCGGTTCTCTTCAAATTACACACATCACAATATTTTTATTAACCCAAGGTCTGGTGTGAATATGGGATGTATCGGTCCACTCCTTCTGGTACCTCTCCCACAAAAGGTCCAAAATTTTGAATATCCATGAAGCTCATAAAACGCAAAATAAAGATCCGATTCCATTCAGACTTGGCATATCTCAAAATTTCCACCAACACAAGATCTGTTATAAAAATGGTAAAAATCTGACCATTCCTTCTGGTACCTCCCCCACAGAGGGTCAAAATTTTGAATAACCAAAACGATCAAAAAACCCGAAATAAGTATCCGGTTCTCTTCGAATCACACACACGACAATATTTTTATTAACCGAAGGCCTGGTGGGAAGATGGCATATATCGATCCACTCCTTCTGGTACCTCTCACACAAAGGGTCCAAAATTCTGAATATCCATGAAGCTCATAAAACGCAAAATTAAGATCGGATTCCATTCAGGCTTGGCACATCTCAATATTTCCATCAGCCCAAGATCTGCTATAAAGATGGTAGCGATCGGACTATTCCTTCTGGTACCTCACCCACATAGGGTCTAATTTTTGAATAACCAAAACCATCATAAAATCCGAAATAAGTATCCGGTTCTCTTCAAATTACACACATCACAATTTTTTATTAACGCAGGGTCTGGTGTGAAGAAGTCTACGAATAGTCTTCTTCAAGAAGTGCTTCCAAAATCTCTTAAAAATGTCAATCCCCTCCTAATCTCCAACATTTGACTTTGAAATTTCCATAATTTTAAGCATTTAATGGCCTATTTAAAACACATTAACCAACTGACCACTCGCCTTAGCCATTCATCCCCTAATCTCACTGACCAACATCAAGTAAATATATCCGAACACACACACACACGCACACTTGCACACAACAATGACCAGACAGCATGGCCAATGGATTAACGAAGTAATAACCATAGAAGAATGAATGAATGAAAGGACAAAAGGACCTGGTGTGATTATGGCACGGGATACTTGAAATGACTTGAGTGACCCATAGACACCATGACGTCACGACTTGTTACGGCGGCTCGTTTTAAAATGGTGCTGGTCAAACGAGTCCTTCATTCATTCCCATTTCGGTCAACAAAACAACGAACCAAAAAAAAAGGGATAACCAATGGTCATTTTGATTGTTTGTTTACATTGTTGTTGTCGTTGTTGTTGTTGTAAGTCCTTAAGGCTCAAACATTGTTGTCATACCACGCTTGTCCAGACAATGACCGGTTAGTTGACTTAGTCACGTGCCCGCCACTTTATTTTTTGTTTTGATGACGAGTGAAAAATTTTTGGGTGAAAATAATAACAAGTTTATTATCCTTTTTCGTCCTTGTAATTTTTTGGATGGAATGGGAAGGGAATTTGTCTGGCCATTTGGTGTTAATATGTTTCAAAATACCCGAAAAAAGATATGTAAATTTTGTGGTGGTCACTCGGATGACTTTGGGAGAGAAAGGAGAGAGGAATTAGGGAAAGTCAAACCATTATTAAACCGTTGTTTTGAGTTGTTAATTTTTCCGGCTTTTCCGGTCAGTTGTTGAGTTTTTTGGGTTAGTTGGTTTTTAGAGGAAAAACTTGTTTTTATTTTGATTTGACAGATATGATCTGTTGAAAAATGTTAATGTGCTAAACGTGGACTTTTTTTAAATAATTTTTTTCAAAGGATCTCCAAATTGGGATTTTTTAAAAATTATTTTTTCAAAAGATCAAAACCTTTTTTGATTTTTTAAAAATTATGTATTTTTTAAACATTATTTTTTCAAAGGCTTAACAAAGGAGGACTAATTTTTTAAGGGATCTGCAAACGTAGATTTTTATAAAAAATATTTTTTTACAGGGCTAACAAAGGTTTTTTTTTTTAAAAAAAAAATATTTTTTTCACAGGTTTTCCAAACGTGGATTTAAAAAAAATGAACAGGGTTTCCAAACGTGGATTTTTTAAAAATATATATTTTTTTCACAGGGTTTCCAAACGTGGATTTAAAAAATATTTTTTTTAAGAAGGACTTCAAAAATATTTTTTCTAAGAAGGACTTCAAAATTTTTTTTTCAAAGGATCCCCAAAACTTGGATTTTTTATTTTTTTTTCCGCAGGATCCCGAAGCATGGACTTTTTAGAAATTATTTTTTTTCAAAGGATTCCTTTTTTTTAGAAATTATTTAAAAAATCTATGAACGTGGATTTTTTTTTAAAAATTATTATTTCAAAGGATCCATTTTTTTTAAATATATTTCACAGGGTTTCCAAACGTGTTTTTTTTTTCAAGAATATTTTTTTCACAGGGTTTCCAAACGTGGATTTTTTAAAAAAAATATTGTTTCTAAAAAGGATTCAAAAATTATTTTTTCTAAGGATCCCCAAAACTTGGATTTTTTAATTTTTTTTTCCCGAAGGATCCCCAAACATGGACTTTTTAAAAAATATTTTTTTTCAAAGGATTCCAATTTTTTTAGAAATTATTTAAAAAATCTAAGAACGTGGATTTTTTTAAAAATGATTTTTTTAAAGGATCCAATTTTTTTAATATTTTTTCATAGGGTTTCCAAACGTGTTTTTTTTGCAGAATATTTTTTTACAGGGTTTCCAAACGTGGAAATTTAAAAAAAAAAAATATTGTTTTTAAAAAGGACTCAAAAATTATATTTTCTAAGGATCCCCAAAACTTGGATTTTTTAATTTGTTTTCCCAAAGGTCCCCAAACATGGACTTTTTAAAAATTATTTTTTTTCAAAGAATTCCCATTTTTTTTAGAAATTATTTAAAAAATCTAAGAACGTGGATTTTTTTAAAAATGATTTTTTAATATTTTTTCACAGGGTTTCCAAACGTGGATTCTTAAAAAAAATATTTTTTTCACAGGGTTTCCAAACGTGGATTTTTTAAAAAAAAAATTTTTTTCATAGGTTCTCCAAACGTGGATTTTTTTAAAAAAACATTTTTTCTAAGAAGGACTTCAAAAATTATTTTCTCTAAGGATCTCCAAAACGTGGATTTTTTAATTTTTTCCCGAAGGATCCCCAAACATGGACTTTTTAAAAATTATAATTTTTTTTTCAAAGGATTCCATTTTTTAGAAATTATTTAAAAAATCTAAGAACCTGGATTTTTTTAAAAATTATTTTTCAAAGGATCCAATTTTTTTTTAAATAGTTTAAAACAAGTTTTCGGGTTTGCCGACAGGAGGTTCCGAAGCAGTTGACCAATATTGATCAATTCGTTGCTGACCTAAGACTGATATAAATATTAGAACGTGACAGATTTGGATTGTATCGAATACTTCCGGCACTTTATATGAGGTATGTGCAAATTTTTGGAAAATGTGGAAATATGTGTGCGGTAACCGTTATTTTGATGAGGCACGTTTTGACCGTATCAAATGATATATACCCCCTCTATGGCCGAGAGCATAAAAAGGCTAAACACGAACAGTTGAAACGAATCTAAAATTTTAAGGTGGACTTTTTTTCGTTGACAAAGTATCGGACACTCGCTAGTCCTTCTATAAAATAACGTGAAGGAAGTCGTCGAGTAATACTCGAGATTATTGATAGTCAAATTTTTAGTTTGGCTCCAAATGTTTATTCAAGGACTTCCTTCAGACACTTCACTCTTTGGAAGAAGGGAGTCTCACAATCCACAATTTTTGGGAATAGCGTTCTTATATTTATACCCTACACCACAAGGTGGTCAGGGTATTATGCCTTTGTGCATTTGTTTGTAACAGGCAAAAGGAAAAGAGATAGGTCCATACTTCCTTTTGATGATCTGCTCAGAATCACAGTCTGAGTCGATGTATGCATGTCCGTCCGTCCGTCTGTATGTCCGTCTGTCCACGTAAACAAAGTACAGTTCGCATTTATTTCCCTATCGAGATGAAATTTGGCACAAATCATTTGTTTGGCCCAAGGACGAACCCTATTGAAATTGGAGATAATCGGTCAAAATTTTGATATAGCTCCCATGTATATCTTCGTCCGATTTGCCTTTTTTTGGTGCACCAAACGTGTAATATCAACCCGAATAGTATGGAATTTTGCACATACAACCAAATTAGGCATGAAAATAGGTATGCTAAATTTGATCGAAATCGGTTCAGATATAGCTATAGCTCCCATATATATTGTTCATCCGATTTGTTATTTTTGTCCTCCGCAGCCGTAATATGCACTCTGTAACAACAATATTTGGGGAAATACAGCTCAGAAATATCTTTGCCAAAATTTTATCGAGATCGGTTCAGATTTAGATATAGCTCCCATATATAACTTCGTGCGATTTACCTTTTATTGTGCACCAAACGTCTAATATTTGTCCAAATGGAATGGAATTTGGCACTTACGACCGAATTGAGTCTAGAAGCTAGTATAGGAAATTTGGTGGAGATCGGTCCAGATATAGCTATAGCTCCCATACATACTGTTCATCCGATTTGTTATTTTTGTTACCCACAGCCGTAATATGCACTTCGTAACAACGACATTCAGGGAAATACAGCTCAGAAATTTCTTTGCCAAATTTTATCGAGATCGATTCCGATTTGGATATAGCTCCCATATATATCTTTATCCGATTTCAAATTACCTAGAAAAAGTCTTCAATATATATTTTTTGATCCCATATGCTATGTATTTTTTAAAGCCTAAGCGTATATTACTGTCGACAATCCGCTTGATATGTCCTAACTTATTTTAATCATAAATATGGTATACAGCTAGAAAGGAAGTCCCCAAAACCTTTCTTTATGACCCGCCGGAAAAACGAAATGTTTTCAAATTATGAAAACATTAACCTAAAAAGAGAAAATAAATAGTAATAGCAACAACAACAACTGCCACAAAAGTTCAAAACAATTTGAAGCTACATTAATTACAACCAGCCACCAAAAAAACCCCACCCAAAACAAAAAATCCATTAAAAACCCCTTCCTTGCTGGCCTTTGGTTAGTTCTCTCTTTGCTCTCTCTCTCATTTGTATGTCATTTCCCAGAGAAAAAGCGAAACATAAGTCAGATTGACCCGAAATTATGGAAATCACCGCGAAGAGTAATAAAATTTGTTATGCAACCCTTTTCCTTTGGTCTGGCTGCTGTAGATGGCCATGTAATGGACAAGCAAGGCTATACAACAACGAAGGCAAGGGGTAAATGCAGAGAGGACCGGCCGGCCACACAGCGTTATTTGTAATTTGAAATATGAATAAACAAATGTTGAAATTTGTCGCCGTATTTCAGGGATTGCCCAGCCTAGCCTAGCCTTGCCTCATCTAGCCTCGCCTGGTTAAGTAAACAATTCCCTTTGAATGGTTCGCTGCTGCTGCTGTTGGGCAGTGAAAACGACTGCGCAAAGTTTTTAACAATTATTACAAGGATGTTGGACAACAAATGTGTGAGTGTGTGTGTGAGTATCTTCATGGGTGTGTATGTGTTCCGTCATACGTGTATGTATGTGTGCCTCATAATCACTGACCAAATACCCTAAATCGTTCATTTAATCTGGACCATTCATTGCCCGGCTGACATGGCAAAAACTGGTTTTTTAATTTCCACCTTTTTCCAACTCTCCTGTGTCAGTCAGTCCATCATCCCGACAGTCATTCAGCCCAACCTCATGGCAATGCATTTTTATGCCACTAAAATTTTATTATAAAAATCTGCACGGATGCTGTTAACTGAAGTTTTATTTTTTCTAAACATAAAAGGATTCCCTTGGCGGTATTGTTGTTGCTGTTTTCTATAATAAATTCTGTTCATGGCAAAACTGGTTTTCTTAGATTTGTAATACAAAAAAGTAACAACAACAACAATGATGCCCATTTCCATTGTTCACTCATCTTTGCCCATAAATCTGGCCTTGGTCCAGCTCTCTTCACGGAGATGGAAGTTTTCAACCCTTTTTCTGCTGAACCAAAGCCTTAGAAAAATATCCTTTTTTTCAAGATTTGCTTGTCATCGTTGAGCGTTAGATTGCATTGCTGTTTGCGCAAGCGCTAATCTCTTGGCTTTTGTTTTTTTAGAAATCTGGTTTTCTTCATTGAAGTAAGTTAAAGGATTTTTAAGGAAAAAATAACGAATTTTTCCTTTAAGGATTTTTTGTGGAAAAAAAATAATCTGTTTATGCTTCCAGAGGACAAACAAAAGAATATCCCAGAAAGAGGGTTGAAGTGAGTAAATAAAATTTCTTTAGTGAGGCTGTTTTTTTGAATATGAAGTGGAATATAGTTTCTTGAAGAAAACTGATATAAAATTGGCAGATCGAGGATTAGGTTCTATACATAACCCACAGGGTCTCCTTGATATCTGGGAGATTTGGAAAAAAATAAATTCTTGAATTCTTTATGCATATGGAAAACCTCCAGATGTCTCCTGGCCGTGAATTTTAAAATAAGTGTTTTACAAAACCTTCTGAACAAAATTCGGGAATTTTCAAGAAAAAAATATTGAAGACCTCCCACATACACACGAAATTTTTCAATATTTTCAAAAACTAGGTTTTGCAAGCAAAAAAATCCACAGCAGGTCTTCTATATACAGAAAAACTTCGGGATTTTTTTTTTTTGGGAAAAATCCACATATCCAAAAATTTTGGATTTTATAAGGATTTTTTTTAAGTACCTCCTGACTAAAATTTATAGATTTTTGTAGCACATTTTTTTAATAAAAATCCTGGATTTTTTAAAGTAGGTTACTGGAAGGTCTTTGTTTAGAAGGCCTCCATAAGCACTTTATGTATAAAACTCCTGTGAAAGGCCTTTAGTGTATGGAAGATTTTGTGCGAGTGGACTATCCTTGGAAGATCTCCTGTGTACAAAACACCTTTGGAAGGTCATAGAAATGTTTTTTTAAGAAGGTCTTCAATGACCTTCTTAAGGTCTTATGGGTAAGGAAGGCCTGTGCAGGAATTCCATCGAACATCTCTGAAAGGTCTTCTATATGTGTAGAAAATTATGTTCTGGTGTGTACAGAAGACCTCTAGGAGGTTATCTGTCAGAAAGAAAGGGAACACCTATAGATAGATCCATGTAGAAGACCCCAAGAAGGTCTTCTGTGGCATTTAAATAGTTATCTTCGTACATAAAAAGTTTTAACAGCCTTCAGGTTTTAGAAGACCTCTAAAAGGCCCCTTTAAAGACTTATGAGTATAGAAGCTGTCTGGATTGTCAGAAGTGATATTTTTGTGTAAAAAGACCTCTACGATATACTGTGTATATATGTACTCTATGAGGTCTGGTAGAAGATCTCTGAAAGGTATTCTCTGGGTGGAAAACTCCTGGAAGCTTTCCTATATGTGGACGACCTCTAGATCTTCCATTTAATGAAGATCAGAGATAGATCTCCTTCGTATATGAGACGTCCAAAAAACCTTAGGTTCATAGAAGACTCCTGGGAGACACCTGGAAGGTTTTCGAGTAGAGAAGAAGGTCTGTTTCATATAGATGACCTAAAAACCTTCGTCTTTGTAAATAGAGTCTCTGGAAAGCCTCCGGAAGTCTTCCATGTATGGAAAACATCTTGACGGGCTGAAGACATGTGGAAGGTCCTTAATGTCTTGAATGTCTCGAGAGGACCTCTAGGAGGTATTTTCTGTAAAAAAGATCTGTGAAAAATTTCAATGTATAGAAAAACTGTGGGAAATATTCTCGGTATTGTAGGTCTCTGGAAGGTTTTCTGTGTATAGAAGACTTTCTTCTGTCCATTTCAGACCTTAAGGAGTTATTCAGTTCACCAAAAATGTGCTGAAAGGCCATCTGCATACAGAAGACATCTAGAAAGTCTCCTATCTATTGAAGTCTTGTGAAAGGTCGCATAGTTATCTTCTGGAGAGGTCCAAAAAGAGTTCCTGATAATTGCAAACTTATGGAAATTTTCCTGTTCATTGATGACTTGAGCAAGATTTTATGTTCACTGTAGATATCAGGAAGTTCTTCTGGACATAGAAGGCTTTGGAATGTCTGCTGTGAGGAAGACTTTGAGAGGTCTTCTTTGTCTAGTAATTTAAAAACATTTATTAATTTATTCCATCTTTAATTACTTATTCTTATTAAAACTCTTTAATGTCTCTTCTAAGAGAGCTATTGAAATTCTCTCTCTTCTTTTTCTGTTACAACATGTAAAAGAGAAAGTTGGCGTGAGTGATTCCCAACACTTGTAAAGAGAAATTTCCTATAGATCACACAAAGTTAAGAGAGCGAACAACCCACTCTTGTTTTCAACCCTTATCGAAAGTGTCGTAAAAACCCATTCGCAAAAATGCGTCTATTGCAATTATTGGACAGTTGCTGCATCCGAAATGAAATTATGCTGGTCACACATAAATTGCAATAAAAAATCCTTCATATTTTCATGGTTGTTTTATTTTTGTGTAACGCTTTTTTTGTGCGTAAAACGCGACAAAAACATGCGCCATTTTTGATTTCCTTTCATGGCTGTTGTTTATTTTTTCGAAGTATTGAACACATGTTTTCCAATCAAAAAATTCACTGCGAAATTCCTTTTTCCTATCAAACTCGGAAAAAAAATTATGCAAATGACCTGTTGTTGTTCCAAATATTGATTTTTGGTTGTTGTTTTTGTTTGTTTGTTGATCCTGCTTTTTCGGCTGTGCAAAGTATGGAACTGCAACCCCCTCAGTTTACTCCGTTGTTTTTGGTGCTAAGCGGAAATGTTGCAGATTATTTTTGTTTGGCACTTTGTGCGCCCGCATTACCCATGTCAAAATATGCAAATTTCAATTTGAATTGAAAATCGCTTTGTTGCTGTGATCGGAATCTGGAGCGAGATTGGCAATTGTATTGATTGAGAGTTGGTATTTTCAAGGACAAAATGCTCGACCAATCAGCTGCAGAAATATGATTTTTTGACGTTTTTTAAGGTAAAAATCAAATTTCTTAGAAAAATCTAATTTTTAGGAAAAACGTTTTTTTTATAATTTTAAAAAATCCATGCTTGTGAGATTATTGAAAACTAATTTTTAAAAAATATGCGACTGTGGATTTCTGGAAAAAATATTTTTTAAAAAATTGACGTCCGTAGATTTTTTGAAAAAATATTTTAAAAAATCCACTTTTGTTGGATTATTGAAAAATATATTTTCAAATAGTCTATGTCTGTGGATTTGTTGAAAAAGTATTTGTTAAAAAAATCTACTTTTGTTGGATTATTGAAACAAATAATTTTTAAAAAATCTATGTTTATTGGATTATTGAAAAAATAATTTGTAAAAAATCCACGTTTGTGAATTTGTTGAAAAAAAAAATATTTTTTTAAAAATCTACGAATGCGGATTTGTTTGAAAAAATCACCTTTGTGAAATGTTGAATATTTTTGAATTTTTAGAAAAAATTATTAAAAAATCTAAGTCTGTTTATTCTTCGAAAAATATATTTTTTTAAAAAATATCTGTGATTTTTTTGGAAAAAAAAATATATATTTTTTAAATCCACGTTTGTGGATAATTTAAAATTTTTTGAAAAAAAGATATTTTTTAAATCCACGTTTGTGAATAAATTCAAATTTTTTGAAAAAAATATTTTTTTGAAAAATCCACGTTTTTGGATAATTTCAATTTTTTTGAAAAAAAAAATATTTTTAAAAAATCCATATTTGTGGAAAATTGAAATTTTTGGAAAAAAAATATTTTTAAAAGTATTCACGTTTGTGGATTCTTTGAAAAAAATAATTTTTAAAAAATCCACGATTGTGGATTCTTTGAAAAAAATAATTTTTAAAAAATCCACGTTTGTAGATTCTTTGAAAAAATAATTTTTAAAAAATCCACGTTTGTGGATTCTTTGAAAAAATAATTTTTAAAAAATCTACATTTGTGGTTTCTTTTAAAAAAAATAATTTTTAAAAAATCCACGTTTGTGGATTCTTTGAAAAAATAATTTTTAAAAAATCCACGTTTGTAGATTGTTTGAAAAAATAATTTTTTAAAAAATCCACGTTTGTGGATTCTTTGAAAAAATAATTTTTAAAAAATCCACTTTTGTGGTTTTTTAGAAAAAATAATATTTAAATAATTCACGTTTGTGGATTCTTTGAAAAAATAATTTTTAAAAAATCCACGTTTGTGGATTGTTTGAAAAAATAATTTTTAAAAAATCCACGTTTGTGGATTGTTTGAAAAAATAATTTTTAAAAAATCCACGTTTGTGGATTCTTTGAAAAAATAATTTTTAAAAAATCCACGTTTGTGGATTCTTTGAAAAAATAATTTTTAAAAAATCCACGTTTGTGGATTCTTTGAAAAAATAATTTTTAAAAAATCCACGTTTGTGGATTCTTTGAAAAAATAATTTTTAAAAAATCCACGTTTGTGGATTTTAAAAAATCCACGTTTGTGGAATCTTTAAAAAAATAATTTTAAAAAATCCACGTTTGTGGAATCTTTAAAAAAATAATTTTAAAAAATCCACGTTTGTGGAATCTTTAAAAAAATAATTTATAAAAAGTCCACGTTTGTGGATTCTTTGAAAAAATAATTTTAAAAAATCCACGTTTGTGGAATCTTTAAAAAAATAATTTATAAAAAGTCCACGTTTGTGGATTTTAAAAAATCCACGTTTGTGGAATCTTTAAAAAAATAATTTTTAAAAAATCCACGTTTGTGGAATATTTAAAAAAATAATTTTTAAAACATCCACGTTTGTGGAATATTTAAAAAAATAATTTTTAAAAAATCCACGTTTGTGGAATCTTTAAAAAAAATAATTTTTAAAAAATCCACGTTTGTGGATTCTTTGAAAAAATACTTTTTAAAAAATCCACGTTTGTGGATTCTTTGAAAAAATAATTTTTAAAAAATCCACGTTTGTGGATTCTTTGAAAAAATAATTTTTAAAAAATCCACGTTTGTGGATTCTTTGAAAAAATAATTTTTAAAAAATCCACGTTTGTGGATTCTTTGAAAAAATAATTTTTAAAAAATCCACGTTTGTGGATTCTTTGAAAAAATAATTTTTAAAAAATCCACGTTTGTGGATTCTTTGAAAAAATAATTTTTAAAAAATCCACGTTTGTGGATTCTTTGAAAAAATAATTTTTAAAAAATCCACGTTTGTGGATTCTTTGAAAAAATAATTTTTAAAAAATCCACGTTTGTGGATTCTTTGAAAAAATAATTTTTAAAAAATCCACGTTTGTGGATTCTTTGAAAAAATAATTTTTAAAAAATCCACGTTTGTGGATTCTTTGAAAAAATAATTTTTAAAAAATCCACGTTTGTGGATTCTGTGAAAAAATAATTTTTAAAAAATCCACGTTTGTGGATTCTTTGAAAAAATATTTTTTTAAAAAATCCTGAAAATACACTTCTGTTGGTCCTTTGAAAAATTTTATATTTTTTGAAAAATCCATGTTCTTTGTCCTTATGCAAATGACCTGTTGTTCGTCTCTACACTTCATCATCAGCATCCTCCAACAACCCTACGATAACACACAAAGTGTCATCAGAGATGTTGAGCATTTGCACATGCGCACTGATGTCGTCGTTGTTTTACACACCCTTGTCAAAAATATGCAAATTTCTTTTCAAAATTCTTAATTCTGCACTTTTGTCTTCGACTCTGCCGCTGCTCCGGCCTTTGTGATGGTGATTTGTTTCGTTTTCCCAATCGAATATCAATCCGAAGTAATTAAATTGATGAGGAATTGAATTCTGAATAAAAGCTGAACAGACAGGATACAAGGAGGAAACCAGCTGCACAAGGTGTGGGTTTCGATTTACCTCACACACCAACACACTCACGCACACGCACACCATGGCAGATACAGGCATTTGAAATTGTAAACCCCCGCGCTCGCAAATACGTTACAAATATTTGCATAACAAAACGAGGCTGAAACAAAAATTGTCACAGGATACAATGTTAATAGGAGTAGGAGATTTTTGTTAACAACAACAATTACAACAGCACCAGCAGAATATCCTTTTCTAATTAAAATCACGCGCCAAAAAAGCACGAGTGGTAACGAGTCAATGAATCGCCCAACTAACTGACCTCAACAACAAAGCGGAAAGGACAAAAAAAAGGATGCGCACGCATTATCCTCCTCTATGCCCGCTAGTGGTCAGTCGCTTGGTCAGTTATCATCTTCAGTGAATAAGGGGTAGATTGTGTTCGTGTTTGTCTCGTGCCTTGGTGTCTACCGATGTCCACGACATGGTCAAGTCGAAAGATTTTCAAACAATGAATCTTTCAGTCACTCAATTTCGCCCAAAGAAGACGGTCACTCGCCCTGAACAAAGGAAGAAGGACAAGGATTTATTAGTGGATTAACGGATTTTTGTGGCAATGAAGTTGAAAAAGGATGGAGAAAAATTCAATTCGGCAAAGTAAACAACAATAGAGGTATTTTAATATCAGACGATACATAAGGACCTCTTGAAAGCAAATCCTGCAAAGAAGACCTCCAAAAGAGGATTTTTTTTGTAGCAGAAATTCCAAGCTTGTATGCAGGTGATCGGCTGTGGATAAGAAACCAGTTTCGGAGGCCTTCCACACAGAAGGTGTAAAACAAGAAATTTGAAAAAATTCCGGAGAACAATGTCGCTAAAATCATAAAAATACCGAATATAGAGAGATAATGTTATATGGGGGCTATACGAAGACGTAGACCTGTACAGACAATTTTCTGTCTTAGGCTGTAGTGTCCATTACGAACTTCAAATACCAAATTTGAAACAATTCCGGCGAATAATTTCGCTAAAATCATCAAAATACCGAATATCGGGAGGTACCGTTATATGGGGGGCTATACCACAACGTTGTCCTTCATGGTCCATTTGCAATACGAAAAGTCCTGCAGACATAACATACATTTGAGAAAAATTTTATCAACCTTCTTCAATTCATTCGTTAGCTAGAGTAATTTCCACAGACGGACAGACCGTGGACGGAATTCATAAAAAACCCCACTCTAGGAGCCTTTTAAAATTCTGTAAAAAAATCTTCGATTTAAGTTGCTTTGCGAAACTCGTTTTAGAATTTGCTTATAAATCCAAAATCTGAAAATCTTTTCAGATTCCTTAGAGATACGCGCCTGGAGTTGTCTGGAAATCCTTTAAAACATTTTTAATCCACGTCTGGAGATATGCGTGGCCTCAAACCGGCCAATGAAACCGCCACACGCTGCCCAAATGTTGTTCTGTGGTATTTTGGCCCATTCCCGGCGAAGCGCTTGCTTGAGGTGATCGACACTTTGGTATTTTTTAGTGCCAACCTTGCAAGGTTGTCGATCAAAATACTCCAGACACAATAGTCCAACGGATTGGTATCCGGAGATTTTGGTGGCCATTGTGCGCTGTTGAAGCGAGGAAACTCATTTTGTAACCATTCTTGGGTGGCGCGTGTTGAGTGCAATGGTGCTGAGTCCTGTTGAAATGTCCAAGGTCTGAGGCCAAAATGTTTGCATGCCCAAGGCTTGAATACACCCTCCAGAATATTTTCGCGATAATATTCGGCATTTATTCGGATGCCACGGTCAATTAATACGAGCAGAGAGCGACCATGGGCTGTTATGGCGGCCCACACCATCACTTGAGTCCATCGCTTCTGGTGGTCTGGTGGTGGTTAGCTCACCTTTTTGGCAGGTAAACACGATCATTTTGATTGTTTGACGTCTCCCATAGAGGGTTCGATTTTAGTGCTAATGTTCCACCTCGTAAGGAGTAGGATTTTGGGATGTTTGCATGGCCAGTTTTAGACGATGAGTGGGTAACCACCAGCCCTTCAGGCAGATCAATATTTGTTTTTTTTTTTTCACAAATACTTTCTTTTCGCATTTCTCCCTTTAAAATTTCCCATGAAAAAACTGACCTTTAAAAACCTTAGCAAATCCCCAAAATGGCCAAACAAATTATTTACATAATTTCTTGTTTTGACTTTTTTGGACAACAACAACACCAAACCAGTAAAGAAAGTCTTAAAGTCGGGCGGGGCCGACTTTATGATACCCTACACCACTTTGCTAATTAAGTAGAGCTCCATATAACAATTAAAAGTTTTTATGGGAGAATTCAATCATACATGCTATGATTTTGATTATAATTTAAAGTTCAAAGGACTAAATATGCCAAAGCATTTGTATCTTTTAAATTCGGAATTGTATTGCCCATTTGGTGCACAATTAATTTGAAATCGGATAAAGATATATATGGGAGCTATATCCAAATCTGAACCGATCGTGGTAAAATTTGGGAAAGATATTTCTGATCTGTATTTGATATATTTCCCTGAATATCGTTGTTACGAAGTGCATATTACGGTTGTGGGTAAAAAATATAACAAATCAGATGAATAATATATATGGAAGCTATAGCTATATCTGAACCGATCTTCACCAAATTTGACATACTAGCTTCTAGACTCAATTCGGTCGTAAGTGCCAAATTCCATCCCATTTGGACAAATATTAGACGTTTGGTGCAGAATAAAAAAGTAAATCGGATGAAGTTATATATGGGAGCTATATCCAAATCTGAACCGATCTCGATAAAATTTAGCAAATGTATTTCTGAGCTGTATTTGATATATTTCCCCAAATATTGTTGTTCCATAGTGCATATTACGGCGGCGGTGGACAAAAATAAGAAATTGGATGAACAATATATATGGGAGCTATAGCTATATCTGAACCGATTTCGATCAAATCTGGCATACATATTTTTAGGCCTAATTTGGGTGTATATGCAAAATTCCATACAATTCGGGCTGATATTACACGTTTGGTGCACAATAAAAGGTAAATCGGACGAAGATATATATGGGAGCTATATCTAAATTTTGACCGAGTATCTCCAATTTCAATAGGGTTCGTCCTTGGGCCAAACAAAAGATCTTTGTAAAATTTCATCTGGATCGGGCAATAAATGCGACCTGTACTTTGTTTACAAAAATACATGGACAGACGGACAGACGGACGGACGGACAGACGGACGGACGGACAGACGGACGGACGGACATGCATAAATCGACTCAGAATGTGATTCTATGCAGATCATCAAAAGGAACTATGGGTCTATCTCGTTTCCTTCTGCCTGTTACAAACAAATGCACAAAGACATAATACCCTGACCACCATGTGGTGTAGGGTATAAAAAAATTACCATAAAATTTCCTGCAAATGACCGATGTTCGTTTCCGACAATTTTATTCTGGCAACTTGAAACGGCACGTGACCAACTGACCAAGTGACTTGGAAAACCGGTTGATGTTGTTTATTTATTTCAAATAACATTAAAAAGAATGAGAACAGCAAAGAGGATAAGAGACAATAGAGAGTGACCACTGGCTATTCTTTTGTAAATATCTCTAAAAAAATGAAATGACGTATCTCATTTGGTAACCTTGCATCTTGTGACCATTAAATGTCCTCTCATTTAAGATAAATTATTTAAAACAAAAAAATAAAGACAAAAAACATAATCTCTAATTGGATTAGAGATTGATGGCAGAAAAATATTTACAAAATGTGGCAGAAGTGACCCTAAAATTTATTTCAATTTTATTTAAAAAAAATACGTTTTCTGAAATACGTTAACATCGCAGGCCTATTTTCGTCTTAAAATCCTTCTGAAAAATTCCACCTGGGGTCCTCTTGAAGTTCTAAAATAATTCTTTAAAAATATTTTATAAAAAATATAAATATTTTTTTCAAAATTCCATACTAGAGGCGTTTTGAAATCTCTGAAAATATTTTTAAAAATATTCAAAATCCATATTTGGAGTACTTTTCTGTAAATTTCTTAAAAAATTGTCATTAAATTCGTTTTAAAATTCATTTAAATATTTTAGAATTTTTCAAAAAAAAAACCTTGAAGAATTTACCTGGGCGGAAGATATATAATACTTTTAGCTATGAAATATTTTTGTGAGAAAACTCCTCAAAACTTGTTACCGAGGGTGACAAGTGGCCTTCTCCTTGAAAAAAAAGAAATACAAATGCCCGATAATATTCTTCAGGTACAAAGAAATTATTTCCCTTCTGTTTTGGGTTGTTTATTATCAATTTCCTCATCTCTCGAATGTCATTAAATTAAATTCCACACAAAAACTTGTTTACCCTTTTTAATTTATCCTTTATTCCTTTATCCTTTAAAAATATTCTACACACAAAATTGAAGATTATTTTTCCAAAAAAGTCATTTCTTAAAATTCAAAAATAGTCCTTTGAAGAAAAATGAAAAATGGATAAGAAAGGTAGCTTCCTTTTTAAGGATATTTAAGTAACATTTTTAGTGGAAAGTAAGGCGAAATTAAGATTGGAAGATTGTTTAAAAATCCTCAAAAAAAATGCCACAATTGTCTCAACATCCATGTAACAATCCATGTCTGAACTCGTTGTAAAATCCCTTGAAATTTTCAAAACTCCTGTAAAAATTCATGGCAGAAGTGAAGTGTATCTCAAATCAATCAAATCTACGTCTTCCAAAAATACGTTAACATCACACGCCTATAATCTCCTTAAGATCCTTCGGAAAAATCCCACTTGGGGTCATCTTGCAGTTCTAAAATAATTCTTTAAAAATATTTTATAAAAAAATGTATATTTTTTTTTCAAAATTTCATACTACTACTTTTGAAATCTCTGAAAATATTTTTAAAAATATTCAAAATCCATGTTTGGAGTAAATTTCTGTAAAATTCATTAAAAAAATTGTCATAAAATCCTTTTAATATTCATTTAAATATTCTAGAATCTTTCAAAAAAAGCCTTCAGAAATTTACCTGGGCGGAAAATATATAATACTTTTAGCTATGAAATATTTTTGTGAGGAGACTCCTCAAAACTTGTTACCGTGGGTGACCCGATGATATCCTTCAGGTACAAAGAGTATATTTTCTCTTATATTTTGGGTTGTTTGTGGTAATTACGTATCTCCTCATATTCCTTGTGTTAAAATTTATTATCATTTTCTTCATCTCTCGAATGTCCTTAAATTATTTTTTCACACAAAAACTTGTTTATCCCTTTTATCCTTTGAGAAAAATCCCGACATCAAATTGAAGAAATTTTTATGCCAAAAAGAAGGGTTATTTTTCAAAAATTGTCTCTTAAAAATAGATAAGAAATGTTAAAGGTAGCATCCTTTTTAAGGATATTTATAATTTTTTTTTTCTTTAGTGGAAAGTGACAAACATAAAATTTGAAGGCAAAAAAAGGATTCGGTAAAGTTTCGAAAATGATCACTTAAATTTTTCAGCTAGAAAAAGGGTTGAAAGCATTTTTTTTTTGAAAATGGACCAAGGCCAGATTTACGAAAACAATGCTGCAAGGATGGGCATTGTTGTTTCGAGCATCTATAAGAAAACCAGTTTTGGCACGTAAATTAATAATTTGAAAAAAAGAAAAACAATGCGTATGAAACTCTACGCAGCTTCCA
This sequence comes from Musca domestica, assembly GCF_030504385.1. Classification (NCBI taxonomy): domain Eukaryota; kingdom Metazoa; phylum Arthropoda; class Insecta; order Diptera; family Muscidae; genus Musca; species Musca domestica. Next base: position 470,539 of record NW_026712239.1, on the reverse strand, counting down.
AATCTCATATGACCAGCTTCCGCGCAATAGTTCCGGCGATGAGGAGGATGAATTCTATCATGAAATGCATTAACTCGTTAGCATAACCCTTTGGGCAAAGGACCGCCAGACGACTGCCTTTCAAATTGGAAATTTAAAACCAGTTTTTAAAATAACTAATTTCATTGAAAATACGAAAAAAGCAACAACAACATCAAAAACAATTGCAGCAGCCAAAACGACCAGTGGTCCAGATCACAAAATCCTCTAAACGAAGTAGAAAAAGGGGTATTTGGTCAATGTTTACGCATCACATGCTCACTTACAAACACACATGTACACACACACACATACAGATACACCCATGTATGTTTGTGTATGGAATTATCCTTACAAAATTTTCAAATGCTGCTGTTGCTGCTGAAACCCTTGGCGCAGGCGCAGCATCAATCATTTGTTCGCCCAGCAGAGCCACGATGTGACACATTTGTAGCTTCCATTCCACGTGTGTGTGTGTGTTAGAACAACCTATACGTCCATCTGTTATATTATCATGAGCCTTTGGCCGCTCTGGGCTTGGTCCATTGCATGGCTAGTCTGTACACCGTGTCTCCTTTCAGATTTCATTAAAAAACGAAAAAAGGGTTGAACGGATGCGCGATTACCTTTCGTGGTGATTTTCATAATTTAAGGTCATCCTTGCGTTTTATGTTGTCACAGTGACACATTAACGACAGAGAAAATTAGAAAATCTGAAAAAAGAGGAAAAATTCGCTATGACCTCGGATTGGTGAGGTGGCTTTTTAATTGTTTTTGGAATTTAAATATTTTTTTTTTTGGCTGGAAAAATTATCCATCATTTGGGTAATATTTTGTGCATATATTTTTCCGTCATCAATCTCTAATCCCATTAGAGGTTACATTTTTTCTCTTTAATTTTTTTCTAAATAATTTCTCTTAAATGAGAGGACATTTAATGGTCGAATGATGTAAGGTTGCCAAATGAGATACGTCAATTCATTTTTTTTTTTTGAGAGATATTTACAGACAAAAAATAGGATAACCAATGGTCACTCTCTATTGTCTCTTATCCTCTTTGCTGTTCTCATTCTTTTTAATGTTATTTGAAATAAATAAACAACATCAACCGGTTTTCCAAGTCACTTGGTCAGTTGGTCACGTGCCGTTTCAAGTTGCCAGAATAAAATAGTCGGAAACGAACATCGGTCATTTGTGGGAAATTTTATGATAATTTTTTTCGTGTTGTTGCTGATGTTGTTGTCCGAAAAAGTCAAAACATGAAAATATGTTAATAATTTGTTTGGTCATTTTAGGGATTTAAAGGACGAAATATGAGAAAATAATGAACAAATAATGAATGTAAAAATTGAACGAAATATTGAAAAGGAGTTGTTAAACTACACCTTTTTCGTTTGATAAGCTCGCAGTGATGATGCTCCCGAAGATGTGATTGCACATCCATGGTCTGGTCCAATGCAAAAAAATAAACGAAGTCCCATTTCTTACGAAGCTGCACAACAAAACGGAAATCGAACTCCCAATGGGCGGCACAAGGCTAAATACGAAGTGGTGTTTGGTCTTCAGCACGTTTATAGAGAGAATCTTTGGTAGTTCAGAACGCCTGTAGGGAGTCCCTTCTTTGGCACAGGAAACTCCCATCCCTAATGCTTTAGACTTTATTCCCTGATGCTCGAGACTGCCTTCACTAGACTTCTTTCCTTGGTCTTTCAGTCTCCATTGTCTGGTCTCCTGAAATTTTTCCCTGGCCCTGCAGACTCCCTTCTTTGGCCTTCTAGACTGCCTTCGCTGACCTTCCAGACTACATTTGCTCAGACTCCCTTCTCTGACCCTGTACACTCCCTTTCTTGGGATTCCCCGATGATGACCCTGTACACTCCCTTTCTCAGATTCCCTTCCCTAAACTTGTAGATTGTCTTACTGGCCTTCCAAACTACGTTTGCGGAATCTTCACCTCATTTGGACTTTTAGTGTTCCATCCCTGGACCTCTAGCCACCTTTCTCTGGCACTGCAGATTGTTTTCGTATCTCTCTAGACTGTATTAGCTGGCCTTACAGACTGCCATTCTAGCCTTAACCCTCTAGCCCATTTTTTTGGCACTCCAGACTGTCTTCCTGGGCCTCTAGACTCCCTTCCCGGTACCAAAGGACTCCTTTAGCTTGCACTCCTGACTCACTTTCGCTGGTGTTCAGACCACTTCCCTAGCACTACAGAAACAATTTCCTGGCGCTCCAGATTGGCATTGCTGGCATTTTGACTTACTTCCCTGACCTCCAGACTCCCTATACAGGTCCTTTAGATTCCAACCTTTGCTTAATCTTCCCACCAACGGACCTTTGGAATCCCACCCCTAACCATTTTTCATTGGCACTCCAGACTGTCTTCCCGGCCCTTTAGACTCCCTTCCCTGTATTATTGGACTCCATTACCTGGCACTCCTGAATTCCCAGACCTCTTCCTTGGCACTCCAGAAACCTTTTGCAGGCCCTCCAGACTACCATCCCTAACCTCATAGACTGGTCATCTATATTCCCATCCCTAGTCATTCAGACTCCCTTCCCTGTTCCTCCAATCTTTCTTCTCTCCATACTCTCTTTTCTGGCTCTCGACACCACCCGCTTCTTGGCCCTCCAAACTCCCATCCCTGCTTAATTCAGCCCGTCTATATTGAATCACTTCCTTGCTCAACTCAGCTCGTCTATTTAGACTCCCTTCCCTGGCTGGCCCTTTAGCTCGTCTATATAGATTTCCTTATCTGGCTGGCTCTTCGGCTCGTCAGTATAGAAGTTACCCGGCTGATGGTCCAGCTCGTCTATATAGACTCCCTTCTCAGGCCCTTCTGATCGTCTATACGGACTCTCTTTTCCGGCCCGTCAACTCGTCTATGTACACTCCCTTCCCTGGCTGTCGCTTCAGCTCGTCTATTCAGACTCCCTTATCTGGCCTTTCAACTCGTCTGTATAGACTCCCTTCCCTAGATGACTCTTCAGTTCATCTATAGAGTATCTTTTTCTTGACTCTTGAGCTCATTTGTGTAGAGATTCCATCCCCTGGTCCTTCACCTCGTCTGTGTAGAGACTCCCTTTCCTGTCTCTCCTTTAACTTGTCTATATCGGCTTCCTTTCTTGGCTGGTGCTTCAGTTCGCTCATATTGATCCCCATGCTTGGCTCTCGGTTCAGTTCTTCTATATATACGCCTTCCATCGCTGACGCTTAAGCTCGTCAATATTGACGACCATCTCCGCACCTTCAACTCGCCTATGGGGACTTCCATTCTTATCTACCCTCTCTCTCCTTCATTTCTTCTGAATAGACTTCCTTCCCTGCCTACCCTATGCTTATCTACCCTTACCCCCTTACCTTCCACATTCCCTCCCAGCATCCTGGCAGTTGAGCTCGTCTCTGAGAAAACCCATCCACGTACCCTTTCAGCTCATCTATGGAGATTCGTAGGCATCCAGCTGTCTTTGAAGTCTTCTTAGGCTACAGCTATACTTTGGAGACTCCTAGCTCTACTTTGGGGACATCCTGTGCCTTCAGCTCGACGAAAGAGACTCCTTGCCCTTAAGCTCATTATTGGAAACCTCCTTACCCGACCACTCTTTTCCTGGTATCTTTCAGACTCCCTTTTTCTCCCACTAGTCCATGGAAACCTCTTTCCCTGGCCCTTCAGCTTTTCTATAGAGAGTTTGTATTTTTCCTTCAGCTCGACCATAAGGCCTTCCTTAACTGACTCTTCAACTCGTATATAAAGACTCAAGGTCTCTTGGTCCCTCTATAGCGGCTACCTGGTAGTCAACCTGTCTATGGATTCTCCCAGGCTTCCAGCTGGTCTGTAGAGCCTTTCTGGTCACCAGCTCGTCTATGGAGACTCCCTGTTCTTCAGCTCTTTACTGGAAACCCTCTGCCCCTCAAGCTCATTCATAGATACCCCCTTCCTGACACCTTTCAGTCTCCCTTTTCCTCCATCAGTCCATGGAAACTACATTGCCTGGTCCTTCAGCTTTTCTATAGAGAGTTTGTCTTTCGTGCCTTCGTCTTTCCCTGATTCTCCAGCTCGTATATAGAGACTCAAGGTCCCGCTATAGCGGCAACCTGGTAGTCAACTTGTCTATGGATACTTTCAGGCTTCCAGCTGGTCTGTAGAGACTTTCTGGCCCCAGCTCGTCTATGGAGACTCCCAGTCTTTCAGCTGATTATTGGAGACCCTCTATCCCTCCAGGTCGTCAATAGATACCTCCTTCCTGACTCCTTTCAGCCTCCCTTTCCTCTCAATTAGTCCATGGGGACTACTTTCCCTGGCCCTTCAGCTTTTCTATAGAGAGTGTTCTTTCGTGCCTTCGTCTTTCCCTTTTTGCCTTTCCCTTCGTCTCGACCATAAGGACTTCCTTCCCTGATTCTCCAGCTTGTATATAGAGACTCAAGGTCTCGCTATAGCGACTACCTGGTAGTCAACTTGTCTATGGATACTCCCAGGCTCCCAGCTGGTCTGTAGAGACTTTCTGGCCACCATCTCGTCTATGGAGACCACCTTTCTTTCAGCTGATTACTGGAAACCCTCTGCCCCTCAAGCTCGTTCATGAAATACCTCCTTCCTGACACCTTTCAGCCTCCCTTTTCCTCAATCGGTCCATGGAGACTACTTTCCCTGGCCCTTCAGCTTTTCTATAGAGAGTTTGTCTTTCGTGCCTTCGTCTTTCTCTTTTTGCCTTTCCCTTCGTCTCGACCATAAGGACTTCCTTCCCTGATTCTCCAGCTCGTCTATAGAGGCTCAAGGTCCCTTGGTTCCTCTATAGCGGCTACCTGGTAGTCAACTTGTCTATGGATACTCGCAGGCTCCCAGCTGGTCTGTAGAGACTTTCTGGCCACCAGCTCGTCTATGGAGCCTCCCTGTCTTTCAGCTGATTATTGGAGACCCTTTGTCCCTCCAGCTCGTTTGTAGATACTCCCTTCCTGACACCTTTCAGACTCCCTTTCCTCCCAACTAGTCCATGGAGACTATTTTCCCTGGCCCTTCAATTTTTCTATAAAAAATTTGTCTTTCCTGCCCTTCAGATCGTTCTCAAGGACTTCTTTCCACACTCTCCAGCTCGTATATAGTTATTCAAGGTCCCTTGATTCCTCTCTGGGTGCTTTCTGGTAGTCAACTTGCCTTTAAGATTGCCTTGCATAGTCCTTCAAAATATCATCAGCTGTCATATTAGCGAACAAACACAGCTGCCAATAAATAAAAAATCCAAACAAAATTATTGAATCCTTTTATGCTCCTCCGAATAAAATAAATCTCCCCTTCCCCCTTTCAAAAAAAAAAAAAAAATCCGGAAAAAATAAACAAAAAATCCTGCAAACATCGCAGCTAAAATTGCCTGGCAAAATATCAAATTTCGCAACAACAACAACACCGCCAACAAAAAAAGGATTGGAATTTTTCCAATAAAAATCGAACGAATAAAAGAAAGGATGAAAAAGAAACGAAAGATAAATTAAATTGCTTTTTAAGATCGTTGATCAATAGTTCTTCTTGGCAAAATAGCGGAAAAAAAAGGAGGAACCCTTTCGCACTGCGATTTAATCCTTCCATCGATCAGGAGTTCCGTAAACATTCCAAAAAAAATGAAAAAGCAAATGTAACAACAAAAACCAAAGGATGAACCAGTTTTGCACAAGATTGCTCAAAGGATTGCAAAATCCATGGCAGCACAGAATCGATACAAAAACAAAGAAATCTCCCCGATATTGATCTTTGAATGGCCCAGGGGATTCTATTTTAAAAATAAAAAAAGAAAAATTTACGAGTCTCCGTAGCCAGGTACAAGGAAAGGGTGCAAAAAAGAAGAGGAATCACACATTGCCAAATCCAACCAGGATATCTGCAAAGAGTTGATCCCTTCCTTTCTTCTGGTCACAGACGAAGCCAGCGAAGAAAGGGGAGAAGGGTCATCACACACAGTTCAATATGTCACGTCTTATGATGTCATTTTTCCGACTTAAATTCCGAAACTGAATGCCAAAACAACCCCCATTTGCCTTGGGCCAAAAGGTCCTCGAGGCGCATGCGCAAAGAGATAAATGACAGTCATCGGCTTCATTGTTGAATTGCCAAGGAAAGGTGAGCCAACGGGCACACAAATAATAAATCTTATGAGCATTTCTAATGTCTTTACGTGGCTGTGTGTGTGTGTGTGAGTGTGTTTGCAGAAAGTCTTAAGATTTCGGGTTTTCTTATTTTGTCCCAAAAAAAGAATCCTTTTTTCCTCAAAAATTCTTCTCAAATTTGGCTGCAATTTTTTTGGGGGTTGTTGTATGGCCTTGTAACCCTTGCCTTGAAATTCCTCCACATTTCGTAATTTTTCTTTCGTTTTTTACCTCAAAACGTGTTTAATTTTTTATTGCCAGGATGTGTACGGCTGAAGGATTAAAACAAATGCATGGCCATTAATTCTTCCTTTGTTTTGTGGCAGAGATCGAAAATTTCTATTCCATTAACCCGTAAAGAATGTCTTTGCCACAACTGCAGTTCTTTTCTGAATAAAAACCGTAACGACCCAGGCAGACAGACAGCCTGACATCTGGTTTGAACTCATTTCATCTCATTACCGGTAATTTATGAACTCCAGGTCATCTTCGGTCATTTGGAGTTTAATGACCATATTAAATGGGAATTATTGGAAGAAAAAAAGGACACGCGAGGAAGACAACATTTACAGAAGACACTTGGAAGGTCTTTAAGGCACAGAAAATCTTTTGGAGATCTTTAAAGTCTGGAGGACCCATGGAATTTCATATATGTCCAAATGACCGCCGAAAGATCTTCTATTTTAGAAGAATTTTGGAAGGACTTTTATTGCCAGTAAGCCTCTAGAAGTTCTTTTCTGTGCCTTAAAGACCTTGAAGGTCTTTAAGGCACAGAAAATGCTTAGGAGATCTTCAAAGTCCTGGAGTCCTTCTAGGGGTCCTTTAGAAAGACCTCCAAGTCGAGAGGACCTAAGCAAAGACTTGCATCTCCAAATGACCGCCGAAAGATCTTCTATTTTAGAAGTATTTGGGAGGGACTTGTATTGTCAGTAGGCCTCTAGAAGTTCCTTGAAATAGAAAATCTCGGAACAAGGTTCCTTGCTTAGAAACCAAACAAAATATGCTCTAATCCTGAAAGACCTCAGGAAAGTTTTCTAGATTTTGTAGAACCCCTGGAAGGTCTTCTTCGTTGAAAAGAGTTTCCAGACGAGCTAAAGGTAAAGGTAATAATCTATAGAGGAACAGTAGTGCCAATTAAGGGAGGCTCTCTGCATAGACGAGCTGAAGCGGGAGTCTATATTACATTAGAGAATAGTGACTATTTAAACGAGTTGAAGGGCCGGGGAAGGGAGTCTCCTTAGTTCTCTTAGCTGGAGTGCCAGTCATTTAAGAGAGAATCTCTATAAAATAACTAAAATGCCAGCCAGGGAAGGGAGTATCTCTATAGAAGGGATAAAAGTCAGTCGAGGTAGGGAGTCTCCTACGAGATGTACGGTCAGTCAGGGAAGAGAAGATCTAAAGCGCGAGGGAAGAGTTTCTACATAGACGAGCTGAAGGTCCAGCCAGGGAAGGGAGTCTATATGGACGAGTTGAAGCAACAGCAAGGGAAGGTATTCTATATAGAAGAGCTGAAGCGACAGTCAGGGAAGGGAGTTTATATAGACGACTAAAGGACCAGGGAAGTGAGTCTTTATAGACGTGCTGAAGCGACTGCCAGGGAAGGGGTGCAGACGGGCAAAGATGCTAGCCAGGGATCGGAAGATCTCTATAGACTCGATGAAGCCACAGCCAGAGAAGGGAGTCGATAAAGACGAGCTGAAGCGACAGCCAGGGAAGGGAGTCTATATAGACAAGCTAATGGGCCAAACAGGGATGGGAGTATCTCTATATACTAAATGAAGGTAAAGTGAAGGTAATCAATTATCCTTATGGACGAGTTGACAGGCCAGCCAGAGACGGGACTATCTCAATAGACAAGATATAAGGCTAGGGAAGAGAGTATATATGTAGACTAACTGAAGGCCGTACCTCCACAGATAAACTGGAGGGCCAGCGAAGGGGGTATATATAGGTGAAATGGAGGGCTTGTCAAGGAAGGGAGTCTATATAGGCCAGCTGATGGGTGTGGCATGGAGGGAAGTACATTTATAAACGAACTACATGACCAGTCAGGGGAGGAAGTACCTCCATAAAATAGCTGTAGGCCCGCAGAGAAGGAAGTATATATAGATGAAATGGAGGGCTAGTCAAGAGAGGAAGTATCTCTATAGCTAAAAAGCCAATCAGGAAAGGGAGTCTGTATAGACGAGCTGAAGGGCCCGGGAAGGGAGTCTATATAGAAGAACTGAAAAGTCCATCAGTTAAGGAGTATCTCTATAGAAGAACTGAAGATCTACTCAGGGAAGAGAGTATCGCTATAGAGGAGCTAAGGGACCAGCCAGGGAAGAAAGTGTCCCTATAGACGAGCTGAAGAGCCAGCGAGGGGAATGGAGTCCATACAGACGAGCTGGAACAAAAATATGTTTCAATAATATGTTTGAAAGAGTTCCTCCGTTAAAAAGGCCCCCGAAAGACGTGGTATGTCTCCGAAGAGTCTTGCTTCAGAATATTTATGAGTCTCCAACATCTATTCGACCTCTACAATGCCAGCTAAATTAATAGGATATATTAAAGGTCTTCTTTATCCAAAATCATTGAAGAAGGTCTTCAATATCCAGACAAAAACCCTGGAGGGTTTTGTATATCCCGAAAGCTCCCAGAAAAATCTTCTTAATCCGAAATAACGCCAAAAGGTCTTCAATATAAAGAAAATCTCTAAAGGATTTTGTGTATGCCGAAATCTTCCAGAGAGGTCTTCAATGTCCACAAGACCTCAGTAGAGCCTTATATATACAGAAGACCTTTGGTGGAGGTTTTAAGGCGTCTTCCTTGTCCAAAATATATAAAAAATTATTTTTTTTTTAATTCTACTAGACTTCTGGAAGGGCTTCTATGTCGCGAGGACCTCTGGGGGTATTCTCCATTATTTTTGAGTGGAATAAATGTTCGAATTTCAATTGAATAAATAATTGAAGGAAAATTCACATGAATTACAAAATTATAAGTTCTTCTATGCCCAGATTAATTCTGGAACTCCTTTGGGGATATTTCCAAGGCTTTAAGACCTTTAGTAAGCCATTTCTCAAAAAAAAAAAAATAATAATAATAATAATAAATAAATAAATAAATAAAATAAAAAAGGGGCATAGAACGTATTCTCCATCTAGAATGTTTTTTTATATATCAAGGTGTAGCCGAAAATCTTCCTCTAATAGAAGACTCTTTATTTGCCCAGAATCGAACATCCTTTCATCTTTCCAGCCGAATGGCCAAAAGGGTTGATAAAAATGATTGTCAACATCCACTTGAAAAAAAAAAACGACACAAAATTATCAACTCGAGATAACGAGTGTCAAAAAGAAAGGATTGAAAACAGCAACTTCTAAAAACGACAAATAGAAACAGCAGTTGGTTTTGCAGATTTAAATGCTCAAATCTTTGAAAAAAAAAAACATAAAAGAAGAAATTACAAAAAAATTGAACCAAAAAAGGATTTGAGATGCTATCGGCAATATTTGTACAAAATTATCACAAACACCACTTACTTGACAAACAACTGAAATACCGGTTAGGGCTGTTATCCTGGAAAATCTACAACAACCATTGAAAACGTGATGAAAATGTTGATGATCATAACCATGATCCTGTTGTTGTGTAGATCCTTGAGTTACCTCGCACTGTGTTGGCGTTACACACATCATTGCACATTCAATGAGGCTGAGGAAAACAATCGCCTTGGATTCCTTTGAAAAAAAAAAATATCCTGATGTTCCTGATGGGAAAAACACCCTCAAAACGAGTTGTTTTTTTTTCGAATTTTTTTTTCTTGAAAATTGAAAAGCAATTTAAAGTAAAACACACGTTTTTCTCTTGATTGGATTTTGTGTAGCTACGCTCCCCCTCAAAGAAATAGAGGACTGGTGTCCTGTGATGTGATGTGACGACGACGATGATATGTGCTTTTTGTAAAAATAACAAGATCGTTTAAGACGAAGAAAAGGGTATTGTTTTATCCTCATCCTTTGTGTTTCTATTATTTTTGTTGGAGTCTGGTATTGCTGTAATGCTTACATAATCCTTTTATGTTGTCTAAGGACATGTTGTGTGTGTGTTTTTTTACAAGAAATTCTTATCCTTCTACCCACACACTCTCACTCACACACGTTTACTGATGTCTTCCATAGACATTATGGCATACTTCCGCACAAACAGCCGCACATTGCGAAAGGATTGGCGTTGTGCTCCTTCGAAATGCGAGGACTCTGGTATTGATCCTTTGTAAGGGAATTTAGGACAACTGTCAGCATATCTCCGGCCGATGCGCAGTTTCGTTGAAGATTATTTCATAATTGTGTTATTTTTTTTTGCTGTGGCAGCTGATCGGGTTTTGTATTTGGGAATTTTTGGGAGCGTTCTTTGAAGGAAAATAAAAAATCGAAATAATTTTATTTGTACAGAAGAACCTCGGTATGTCCTCTAGGTATGGAGAAACAATTGAAAGTTCCTTTCCAAAAAAATTCCAATAGACCAGCACTCCAATTGCCCACCTCCGAACTCGAGCTAAGTTTGACAATGATATTACGATGTACCAAGTTTGGACCAAATCGGATACTCCCTTCGAGAGTTATCGTGCGCACAAGCCAGAAAGACAGACGGAAGGACGGACATCGCTAGATCGACTCCAAATGTTCTGAGACGGATTTGGTCCAAGGAGATCTAAAACCTTTATTTCGACTGGGCACGTTTTGACCTATCAAATTGTATATACCCTCTGTAGCCATATGGCTGAGGGTATAAAAAGTGTATCGAGTGGTTTCATCTAAAGTCGCAGAACTCCTTTTAATATTCTAGGAGTCGGAACTTTTTATTATTTTTAAAAGAACCTTAAAGGGAGAGAAAGTCCTACATTTGTATACCCTCCACCATAGTGAGGAACTAGTTTTTGCTTTTTTATATATTTCGAAGGTCCCGAAGGGGAAAAAAGTTCTGAATTTATTAACATTTTTAGAAGGACCTTAATGGGAGAAAGACTTTTCAAATTCTTTAGGAGAACTCAAATGGGAAAAGGATGTGGAATTTTACAAATATTTCTTTAAAAAAACAAGTAAAAAAAGCTATAAGTTCGGCTGGGCCGAACTTTGAATACGCTCCACCATTTGGTACAAATTTGGCAATTTTCAAAAAAAATTAAAATCCATTAAAAATTCTGTTAAAATCTTAAAAAAATCTGTTTATAATGTAGCTAAAATAAATAAAATACCGAATATAGGGAGGTACAATACGTGGACCTGCACAGACAATTTTCTGACATAGGCTGTAGTATCCATTACGAACTTCAAATACAAAATTTAAAATAATTCCGGTAAATAATTTCGCTAAAATCATCAAAATACCGAATATCGGGAGGTACCGTTATATGGGGGCTTTACGAACAGGTGGACCTGCACAGACAATTTTCTGGCATGGGCTGAAGTATCCATTAGGAACTTCACATGCGAAATTTGAAACAATCCCGGTAAATAGTGTCGCTAAAATCATCAAAATACCGAATATCGGGGGGGGGGGGGGGGATACGGTATATGGGGCTATATGAAGACGTAGACCTACATGGCTCTTTTTCTGTCTTATGCTGTGGTACCCATTGCGAACTTCAAATACCAAATTTGAAACAATCCCGGTAAATAGTGTCGCTAAAATCATCAAAATACCGCAAAACCGGGAGGTACCGTTATATGGGGGCTTTACGAACAGGTGGATCTGCCCAGACAATTTTCTGTCTTAGGCTGTTGTATCCATTACGAACTTCAAATACAACATTTAAAGTAATTCCGGTAAATAATATCGCTAAAATCATCAAAATACCGAATATCGGGAGGTACCGTTATATGGGGGCTATACCAAGGTGCGGACCTACATGGCCCATTTTCAATACCAAAAGTCCTGCAGACATAATATACATTTGAGCAAAATTTTATCAATCTACTTCAATTCGTTCGGAAGCTAGAGTGACTTCCACAGACGGACAGACGGATAGACCGACAGACGGACAGACGGACGGACACGCTAAATCGACATAGAATGATCAAGATTAAGAATATATGTATACTTTGTGGGGTCTAAAATGTGTATTTCGAGGTGTTACAAACGGAATGACAAACTTAATATACCCTCCATACTATGGTGGAGGGTATAAAAAGGAACCCATAATTGATTTTATTAGGACCTAGAAATGAACCAGGCAAGTATTTTTTTTTAACATTGTTAGAAGGATAAAATAGAAATCAATGCGGTTATTTTTCAAATATTTTGAGAGAACCACCAAGGAAATATGGACATACTTAATTACCAAAGCGGAGAAAGGCGGGTTTTTTTTTAATCCTCTAAGAGCACTCGAAAAAGTATTTGGATTTGAAAATATTTTCCGAAGCGAATTTTTAGGTATTTTCAGAGGAACAAATGATTTAATAAATATTTTTAGAAGCATCCAAAGGGGACTACAAAGCTAATTTTTATACCCTCGGCAATATGGCTCCATCGAAATAACAGAGTTGAGGCCCTAAGTTTTTTTTAGAAATTTTGAACAAATACATTTCAGGACATTTGAAGACGATCTAGGGGTGTCCGTCCCTCTGTCTGGCTGGTACACATGTTAACTTTCGAAGAGAGTATCCGATTTGTTACAAACTTGGTACTTCATAATATTATTATCAAAATTAGATCCAGTTCGGAGATGGGTAATATCGACCCTCTTCTTCTGGTATATCCCCACAAAAGGTCGAAATTTCCATAGAGAATATTTTTTTATGGAGGAGATTTAAAAATCTTAAAAGTGCTTGGTCAGGTGCGAATATGGACAATATTGACCCACTCTATCTAGTAACTGCCTCACGAAGGGGGGATCATAACTTTTACAAAATGTGAAATAAGAGCCTGATTCTATTCAAAATTCACATCTCTCAATATATCTAATAACACATGATCTGGTGTGAAGATGAGATAAATGGACCCACTCATTTTTCCACCTCCCCCACAAAAGATGAAGATTCAGAAAAACGAAAATTCTCATAAAATCCGAAATAAATATTAAATGTTGGTTTTAACTCATCGCTCATAACACTCATTAACCTATACATTCACCTACTTTATGTATAGAGTGAATATGGAATGGGTCCATAGGATTTTTGAAAAACAAAAATATTGGAAGGTCCCAAATGGGACAATAAACATTGATTTTGAAACCAAAAAAATAATAATAATAATAACATTTTAATTTTAATAATATTTTTAAAACATAGATTTAGATTTTTTTTTGAACAATTTTACAATAAAAGTACAAGAGGGCAATAAATTTAGATTTTCAATAATTTTTCACTGAGGACTTAAAAAATGTGGATTGAATATTTTTTTGAAGGAGATTATAAAATTGGGGTTTTAACCAATTCTTGGCAGTACCCAAAGGGACATTAGTCATGGTTTATTTAGATTTTAACAGATCTCTATACAATATACTTTTATTATTCAAAGATTTCTGGATGGACCGAGAGTGGATTATAAATGTGTTCTTTTAAATATTTAAAGAAAGGCTTAGAGGGTTTTCTTTTTCTAAATATCCAAGGAGACCATTCGCGTCAATTTTTTAATATTGGAGACACAAATAGAACATAATCGTGCATATTTTATGTGAGTCAAAATGATTTTTTTTTTAATTTATTGAAAAAAAAAGAGTTGGTTGAGAGAGTAAATTTTAATAATATTAATAATTTTTTTAATATTTTTGGAGCATCCAAGTTCGGTTGTCTCATTTAATTTTTTTTTTTAATTTTGCAAACACCTTAACCACCAAGAAGAGACGTGAGAAGAATTTCAAAATTAAGATTATGCAACAGTAAAGTAAAATGAAAATTGGCCAGAAAATTGCAAGGAGTGAGGAAAGGTTGTTCCATTGCAAATTAGGGGACTATTTAGGGTTGTCCTCAAAAAACCATTACTGTCTTCTAGAAATTGCAACTAATTTGCATATTTAAGATTGTTTTCAAATGATACCAGGAAACAATGTAATGAATATTTAATTTAATTAAGGGGAGGTCAAGAGGGGAGGGATTAATCGAATTAAATGGAAAATTGCAAATATCGATTAATGTTAACATGAGGAGGGTAAACAATGATGTTGCAAATTTTCGCAAGACATGTCGCATGCATGTCACTGGGAATTTGCATAATTTTCTACAATTTTTGATTTTTCAGAATTTTTTAGGATTGAAAAAATTTTTGGAAAATAAAATCTTAAAAAGATGGATTTTTGAAAAAAAAAAAGGGAAATAGTCATAAAACACAAGTTGTACAAATGTTAAAATCAACGATTATTCCAATGATTTCTTTTGGTATTCAAAAAGTACGAAAGATCTCAAAAACCCATGGTAGAGTTGAGAAAGTAACCTCGGGCATTCATATGTTCAGGGGACGATAAATGGACTTCTTTAATATATTTTTTTAAATATTAAAAATAACTTTTTAATTTCTTTTAAATATTGCATTATTTAAATATATTTTTTTCGGAGGACGATATATGTGAGATTTTAAAATTAAAGTATTTTTTTATAGCCTCCACCATACATATTATGGAGGGTATATTGAGTTCATCATTCCCTTTTGTAACTCATCGAAATAATAATTTTAGACCTAACAAAGTTGATCTAATCTTGATCATGATTTTGCAAAGAAATTGTCTGAAAATCCACAAAAGGAGTACCTTCTAAGTACTTTACCCGCTGGAAGACTATTGTCTATATAGGTCCACGTTATCGTATATCCCCCATGTCACGGTACCTCCCTATATTCCGATTTGTTATGATTTCAGCTACATTTTTCAATGGAATTGTCCGAAGAGAAGCACGAGGAGTTCCTTCTGAGTACTTTACCCCCTGGAAGAGAATTGTCTATAAACGTCCTTGAATTGTCTATAAACGTCCAACGTAGCGACTTCATTTGGTATTTTTAAGATTTTAATAGATTTTTTAACGGATTGTATGTTTTGAATATTTCCAAATTCGTTCCAAATGGTGGAGGGTATTCAAAGTACGGGCCGTCCGAACCTACTGTTTTTTACTTGTTATACCCTCCACCATAGTATGGAGGGTATATTAAGTTTGTCACACCTCGAAATAAAAATTTTAGACCCCACAAAGTATATATATTCTTGATCAGCATAAAATTCTATGTCGATTTAGCGATGTCCGTCCGTCTGTCCGTCTGTGGAAATCACTCTAGCTTCCGAACGCAATGAAGTAGGTTGATAAAATTTTACTCAACTGTATGTTATGTCTGCAGGACTATTGGTATTGAAAATGGGCCATGTAGGTCCACGTCTTCGTATAGTCCCCATATTACGGTACCTCCCGATATTCGGTATTTTCATGATGTTAGCGAATTTGTTTACCGGAATCGTTTCAAATTTGGTATTCGAAGTTCGTAATGAATACTACAGTCTATGGCAGAAAATTGTCTGTGCAGGTTCACGTCTTCGTGTAGCCCCCATATAACGGTACCTCCCGATATTCGGTATTTTCATGATGTTAGCGAATTTATTTACCGGAATCGTTTCAAATTTGGTATTCGAAGTTCGTAATGAATACCACAGCCTATGGCAGAAAATTGTCTGTGCAGGTCCACGTCTTCGTATAGTCCCCATATTACGGTACCTCCCAATATTCGGTATTTTGATGATTGTAGCGACATTTTTAACCGGAATTGTTTCAAAATTCGAATTTAGAATTCATACTGAGTACTACAGCCTATGACAGAAAATTGTCTGTGCAGATCCACGTTTTCGTATAGCCCCAATATAATGGTACCTCCCTATATTCGGTATTTTGATGATTTTAGCGACATTATTCACCGAAATTGTTTCAAATTTGGTATTTGAAGTTCGTAATGGATACTACAGCCTATGACAAAAAATTGTCTGTGCAGGTCCACGTCTTCGTATAGCCCTCATATAACGGTACCTCCCAATATTCGGTATTTTGATGATTTTAGCTACATTATTCACCGGATTTTTTTCAAGTTTCGTATTTGAATATTGAAATGGCTTATGACAAAAGTTGCCTACGCATATATATAACGGCTATATTTGGTATTTGAAAAATTTTAGCAGAATTTTTAACGGATTTTATTATTTTTTTTTTTGAAAATTTCAAAATTTTTTCCAAATGGGGGTGGGTATTCAAAGTTCGGCCCGGCCGAACTTACTGCACTTTTCTTGTTTTTAAAATATTTTTGGATATTTTCAAATTCTGCATTACTTTAATATTTTTAGGGAGACTATAACAGACATTTGAGTAGTTATTTCAGAAGAGCTAAAGCAATTTTCTAAAATATTTTTTAGGAGACGCCAAAGAGAGAGAGTTTAAGGTAATTTTAAAAGAGAAAATATTTCGATTTCCTGTAATTTTATTGTTTTGGAAAAATCCAAAATGGAAGAGCCCCTAAGAATATTTTTTTTAATTCTGCATTATCTAAATATTTTTTTGGGAGAACCGTAAGCGGTTTTTTATAACTAACTTTAAAATGGTCAACAAAAAAGTTTTTAATATTTTAAGAGGACCAAAGAAGGATTTTGAAACTATTTTTAAAGACTCAAAATACGAAAATAATAAAATTTTGATTTTCATTTAATTAAAAAAAGTTGGTTGTAATCCTTTCGTATTCTCATTCGAATCGTCGCAATTAAATAGCTGATTTTTTTTATTTTTTTTTGAAAATATATTTGTCGATTTAAAAATAAATCCCAAAAATTAAAAATAAATCCAAAAATCCAAAACGGAAGAGCCTCTTAGAAAATTTTTTGTTAAATTCTGCATTATCTAAATATTTTTTGGGAGAACCGTAACTTTAAAATGGTCAACAAAAAAGTTTTTCAAATTTTTCAAAAGGACCAAAGAAGGATTTTGAAACTAATTTTAAAGACTCAAAAAAAAAAAAATAAAATTTTGATTTTCATTTAATTAAAAAATAGTTGGTTGTTTCCTTTCGTATTCTCTTTCGAATCGCCACAATGAAATGGCTGCATTCTCTTTTGAAAATATATCTGTCGATTTAAAAAAATCCCAAAATTTCTTAGCTGTCCATAAATCATGAAATTTATTTGTCCTTAAAAAACTCCATTTGTTGGCACTCCTGGTGGTCCTGTTTCTGACCATCCATCCATCTCTTAAAAATAAAAAAACTGTCATCAAAAATAAAAAATCTGCCAAATTATTTAAATATTTCCAATAAATGAAAGGTCACAGCAATTGCCAATTGACCTATGAAAATATCCCACCCGAAAAACTGTCAACACAAGACTTAATGTCTCAATTTTTCCTCTTCCATTTTTTTTTGCATAATTTCCAATACAAAAGGACGAATTAAGAAGCCAACGGATTTTTAAACAAAGCCAAGGTTTATTATTTTAATATCCTTAAAAAACCAAGGAAATTTAAATGAAAAAATAACAACTCAATTGAATGGCCAAAAGGAAAAGAAAAAAAAACGAAAACAATTAAAACAAAGAGAGATAGTGGACCCTGAGGGTGATGATAATGCGGGGAGAGGACAAAGGCAACATTTAAATGTGAGAAAGGTTTTTTTTTTCATAAAAAAAGAAAATTTTTTCGTTTTGTTTTTGTTGCCAAAAAATCGTTTCTGAAGATGATCAATGGTTATTGCCAGCCTTTGAGATAAGACATTTCACCCCCCGTCTTAAGCTGGGTATTAAAAAATCAAAAAAAACCACCCCATCATTGATAGTTTTTTTTTGGTCTTTCCAGGTAAGGCCAACTATTTTCAATTCTAGATAGACAAGACGATTTTTTTATTGCCAAAATGACCGGACCGTTTTGTAGGATTTTTGTTTTCGCACACAGAATGTGGATGTGAGCTCGTCTCATCAGCATCATCAGCGTCATCATTTAACCTAATGGATCCTGACCCCTGGCATTTATTGTCTGTCTATTTTTTTTTTCTTCAGAGATATCATTTTGTTGTTGTTAATTTGAGTTGGAAATTTTTTTAGGACGGCTGCATTCAATTTTTGCGAAATTATTTCTTGGGAGATCTTTTTTTCCTTATCGAGATATTGGGAAGCAATTTTGGGTAATTAAATTAATGTTTACGTTTTGGATCAATACTTTTTTAAATGGAATTAAAAATAAACATTAAAGGAATGAGGAAAAGTAGGCTATTTTCCTCCTTCCGAAAGTGATCACAAATAATAGCTAAAAACCCCGAAATGTCAATATTTAAGGAGTTATGGCCATTTTAAACTATGCTATTTTTCCTCCATCCGAAAGTGATCACAAATAGTAGCTAAAAACCCCGAAATGTCAATATTTAAGGAGTTATGGCCATTTTAAACTATGCTATTTTTCCTCCATCCGAAAGTGATCACAAATAGTAGCTAAAAACCCCGAAATGTCAATATTTAAGGAGTTATGGCCATTTTAAAGTATGCTATTTTTCCTCCTTCCGAAAGTGATCACAAATAGTAGCTAAAAACCCCGAAATGTCAATATTTAAGGAGTTATGGCCATTTTAAAGTATGCTATTTTTACTCCTTATAATAGTGATCACAAATAGTAGCTAAAAACCCCGAAATGTCAATATTTAAGGAGTTATGGCCATTTTAAAGTATGCTATTCTAACTCCTTTAAAAAGTGATCACAAATAATAGCTAAAAACCCCGAAATGTCAATATTTAAGGAGTTATGGCCATTTTAAAGTATGCTATTTTTCCTCCTTCCGAAAGTGATCACAAATAGTAGCTAAAAACCCCGAAATGTCAATATTTAAGGAGTTATGGCCATTTTAAAGTATGCTATTTTTACTCCTTATAATAGTGATCACAAATAGTAGCTAAAAACCCCGAAATGTCAATATTTAAGGAGTTATGGCCATTTTAAAGTATGCTATTCTAACTCCTTTAAAAAGTGATCACAAATAATAGCTAAAAACCCCGAAATGTCAATATTTAAGGAGTTATGGCCATTTTAAAGTATGCTATTTTTCCTCCTTCCGAAAGTGATCACAAATAATAGCTAAAAACCCCGAAATGTCAATATTTAAGGAGTTATGGCCATTTTAAATAATAGCTAAAAACCCCGAAATGTCAATATTTAAGGAGTTATGGCCATTTTAAAGTATGCTATTTTTCCTTCTCCAAAAAGTGATCACAAATAATAGCTAAAAACCCCGAAATGTCAATATTTAAGGAGTTATGGCCATTTTAAATAATAGCTAAAAACCCCGAAATGTCAATATTTAAGGAGTTATGGCCATTTTAAAGTATGCTATTTTTCCTTCTCCAAAAAGTGATCACAAATAATAGCTAAAAACCCCGAAATGTCAATATTTAAGGAGTTATGGCCATTTTAAATAATAGCTAAAAACCCCGAAATGTCAATATTTAAGGAGTTATGGCCATTTTAAAGTATGCTATCCTTCTCCAAAAAGTGATCACAAATAATAGCTAAAAACCCCGAAATGTCAATATTTAAGGAGTTATGGCCATTTTAAAGTATGCTATTTTTCCTCCTTCCGAAAGTGATCGCAAATAATAGCTAAAAATATTTAAGGAGTTATGGCCATTTTAACGTATGCTATTTTTCCTCCTTCCGAAAGTGATCACAAATAATAGCTAAAAACCCCGAAATGTCAATATTTAAGGAGTTATGGCCATTTTATATAATAGCTAAAAACCCCGAAATGTCAATATTTAAGGAGTTATGGCCATTTTAAAGTATGCTATCCTTCTCCAAAAAGTGATCACAAATAATAGCTAAAAACCCCGAAATGTCAATATTTAAGGAGTTATGGCCATTTTAAAGTATGCTATTTTTCCTCCTTTAAAAAGTGATCACAAATAATAGCTAAAAACCCCGAAATGTCAATATTTAAGGAGTTATGGCCATTTTAAAGTATGCTATTTTTCCTCCTTTAAAAAGTGATCACAAATAATAGCTAAAAACCCCGAAATGTCAATATTTAAGGAGTTATGGCCATTTTAAATAATAGCTAAAAACCCCGAAATGTCAATATTTAAGGAGTTATGGCCATTTTAAAGTATGCTATTTTTCCTTCTCCAAAAAGTGATCACAAATAATAGCTAAAAACCCCGAAATGTCAATATTTAAGGAGTTATGGCCATTTTAAAGTATGCTATTTTTCCTTCTCCAAAAAGTGATCACAAATAATAGCTAAAAACCCCGAAATGTCAATATTTAAGGAGTTATGGCCATTTTAAAGTATGCTATTCTAACTCCTTTAAAAAGTGATCACAAATAATAGCTAAAAACCCCGAAATGTCAATATTTAAGGAGTTATGGCCATTTTAAAGTATGCTATTTTTCCTCCTTCCGAAAGTGATCACAAATAATAGCTAAAAACCCCGAAATGTCAATATTTAAGGAGTTATGGCCATTTTAAAGTATGCTATTTTTCCTCCTTTAAAAAGTGATCACAAATAATAGCTAAAAACCCCGAAATGTCAATATTTAAGGAGTTATGGCCATTTTAAAGTATGCTATTTTTCCTCCTTCCGAAAGTGATCGCAAATAATAGCTAAAAATATTTAAGGAGTTATGGCCATTTTAACGTATGCTATTTTTCCTCCTTCCGAAAGTGATCACAAATAATAGCTAAAAACCCCGAAATGTCAATATTTAAGGAGTTATGGCCATTTTAAATAATAGCTAAAAACCCCGAAATGTCAATATTTAAGGAGTTATGGCCATTTTAAAGTATGCTATTTTTCCTTCTCCAAAAAGTGATCACAAATAATAGCTAAAAACCCCGAAATGTCAATATTTAAGGAGTTATGGCCATTTTAAAGTATGCTATTTTTCCTCCTTTAAAAAGTGATCACAAATAATACCTAAAAACCCCGAAATGTCAATATTTAAGGAGTTATGGCCATTTTAAAGTATGCTATTTTTCCTCCTTTAAAAAGTGATCACAAATAATAGCTAAAAACCCCGAAATGTCAATATTTAAGGAGTTATGGCCATTTTAAAGTATGCTATTTTTCCTCCTTCCGAAAGTGATCACAAATAATAGCTAAAAACCCCGAAATGTCAATATTTAAGGAGTTATGGCTATTTTAAAGTATGCTATTTTTCCTTCTCCAAAAAGTGATCACAAATAATAGCTAAAAACCCCGAAATGTCAATATTTAAGGAGTTATGGCCATTTTAAAGTATGCTATTTTTCCTTCTCCAAAAAGTGATCACAAATAATAGCTAAAAACCCCGAAATGTCAATATTTAAGGAGTTATAGCCATTTTACAGTATGCTATTTTTCCTCCTTTAAAAAGTGATCACAAATAATAGCTAAAAACCCCGAAATGTCAATATTTAAGGAGTTATGGCCATTTTAAAGTATGCTATTTTTCCTTCTCCAAAAAGTGATCACAAATAATACCTAAAAACCCCGAAATGTCAATATTTAAGGAGTTATGGCCATTTTAAAGTATGATATTTTTCCTTCTCCAAAAAGTGATTACGAATAATAGCTAAAAACCTCGAAATGTCAATATTTAAGGAGTTATGGCCATTTTAAAGTATGCTATTTTTCCTTCTCCAAAAAGTGATCACAAATAATAGCTAAAAACCCCGAAATGTCAATATTTAAGGAGTTATGGCCATTTTAAAGTATGCTATTTTTCCTTCTCCAAAAAGTGATCACAAATAATAGCTAAAAACCCCGAAATGTCAATATTTAAGGAGTTATGGCCATTTTAAAGTATGCTATTTTTCCTTCTCCAAAAGTGATCACAAATAATAGCTAAAAACCCCGAAATGTCAATATTTAAGGAGTTATGGCCATTTTAAAGTATGCTATTTTTCCTTCTCCAAAAGTGATCACAAATAATAGCTAAAAACCCCGAAATGTCAATATTTAAGGAGTTATGGCCATTTTAAAGTATGATATTTTTCCTTCTCCAAAAAGTGATTACGAATAATAGCTAAAAACCTCGAAATGTCAATATTTAAGGAGTTATGGCCATTTTAAAGTATGCTATTTTTCCTTCTCCAAAAAGTGATCACAAATAATAGCTAAAAACCCCGAAATGTCAATATTTAAGGAGTTATGGCCATTTTAAAGTATGCTATTTTTCCTCCTTTAAAAAGTGATCACAAATAATAGCTAAAAACCCCGAAATGTCAATATTTAAGGAGTTATGGCCATTTTAAAGTA
Source organism: Musca domestica (assembly GCF_030504385.1). Classification (NCBI taxonomy): domain Eukaryota; kingdom Metazoa; phylum Arthropoda; class Insecta; order Diptera; family Muscidae; genus Musca; species Musca domestica. The sequence continues at coordinate 448,175 of NW_026712239.1, read as the reverse complement.
TGCTATTTTTCCTTCTCCAAAAGTGATCACAAATAATAGCTAAAAACCCCGAAATGTCAATATTTAAGGAGTTATGGCCATTTTAAAGTATGATATTTTTCCTTCTCCAAAAAGTGATTACGAATAATAGCTAAAAACCTCGAAATGTCAATATTTAAGGAGTTATGGCCATTTTAAAGTATGCTATTTTTCCTCCTTCCGAAAGTGATCACAAATAATAGCTAAAAACCCCGAAATGTCAATATTTAAGGAGTTATGGCCATTTTAAAGTATGCTATTTTTCCTCCTTTAAAAAGTGATCACAAATAATAGCTAAAAACCCCGAAATGTCAATATTTAAGGAGTTATGGCCATTTTAAATAATAGCTAAAAACCCCGAAATGTCAATATTTAAGGAGTTATGGCCATTTTAAAGTATGCTATTTTTCCTCCTTCCGAAAGTGATCACAAATAATAGCTAAAAACCCCGAAATGTCAATATTTAAGGAGTTATGGCCATTTTAAATAATAGCTAAAAACCCCGAAATGTCAATATTTAAGGAGTTATGGCCATTTTAAAGTATGCTATTTTTCCTTCTCCAAAAAGTGATCACAAATAATAGCTAAAAACCCCGAAATGTCAATATTTAAGGAGTTATGGCCATTTTAAATAATAGCTAAAAACCCCGAAATGTCAATATTTAAGGAGTTATGGCCATTTTAAAGTATGCTATTTTTCCTTCTCCAAAAAGTGATCACAAATAATAGCTAAAAACCCCGAAATGTCAATATTTAAGGAGTTATGGCCATTTTAAATAATAGCTAAAAACCCCGAAATGTCAATATTTAAGGAGTTATGGCCATTTTAAAGTATGCTATTTTTCCTTCTCCAAAAAGTGATCACAAATAATAGCTAAAAACCCCGAAATGTCAATATTTAAGGAGTTATGGCCATTTTAAATAATAGCTAAAAACCCCGAAATGTCAATATTTAAGGAGTTATGGCCATTTTAAAGTATGCTATCCTTCTCCAAAAAGTGATCACAAATAATAGCTAAAAACCCCGAAATGTCAATATTTAAGGAGTTATGGCCATTTTAAAGTATGCTATTTTTCCTCCTTCCGAAAGTGATCGCAAATAATAGCTAAAAATATTTAAGGAGTTATGGCCATTTTAACGTATGCTATTTTTCCTCCTTCCGAAAGTGATCACAAATAATAGCTAAAAACCCCGAAATGTCAATATTTAAGGAGTTATGGCCATTTTATATAATAGCTAAAAACCCCGAAATGTCAATATTTAAGGAGTTATGGCCATTTTAAAGTATGCTATTTTTCCTTCTCCAAAAAGTGATCACAAATAATAGCTAAAAACCCCGAAATGTCAATATTTAAGGAGTTATGGCCATTTTAAAGTATGCTATCCTTCTCCAAAAAGTGATCACAAATAATAGCTAAAAACCCCGAAATGTCAATATTTAAGGAGTTATGGCCATTTTAAAGTATGCTATTTTTCCTCCTTTAAAAAGTGATCACAAATAATAGCTAAAAACCCCGAAATGTCAATATTTAAGGAGTTATGGCCATTTTAAAGTATGCTATTTTTCCTCCTTTAAAAAGTGATCACAAATAATAGCTAAAAACCCCGAAATGTCAATATTTAAGGAGTTATGGCCATTTTAAATAATAGCTAAAAACCCCGAAATGTCAATATTTAAGGAGTTATGGCCATTTTAAAGTATGCTATCCTTCTCCAAAAAGTGATCACAAATAATAGCTAAAAACCCCGAAATGTCAATATTTAAGGAGTTATGGCCATTTTAAAGTATGCTATTTTTCCTTCTCCAAAAAGTGATCACAAATAATAGCTAAAAACCCCGAAATGTCAATATTTAAGGAGTTATGGCCATTTTAAAGTATGCTATTTTTCCTTCTCCAAAAAGTGATCACAAATAATAGCTAAAAACCCCGAAATGTCAATATTTAAGGAGTTATGGCCATTTTAAAGTATGCTATTCTAACTCCTTTAAAAAGTGATCACAAATAATAGCTAAAAACCCCGAAATGTCAATATTTAAGGAGTTATGGCCATTTTAAAGTATGCTATTTTTACTCCTTATAATAGTGATCACAAATAGTAGCTAAAAACCCCGAAATGTCAATATTTAAGGAGTTATGGCCATTTTAAAGTATGCTATTCTAACTCCTTTAAAAAGTGATCACAAATAATAGCTAAAAACCCCGAAATGTCAATATTTAAGGAGTTATGGCCATTTTAAAGTATGCTATTTTTCCTCCTTCCGAAAGTGATCACAAATAATAGCTAAAAACCCCGAAATGTCAATATTTAAGGAGTTATGGCCATTTTAAAGTATGCTATTTTTCCTCCTTTAAAAAGTGATCACAAATAATAGCTAAAAACCCCGAAATGTCAATATTTAAGGAGTTATGGCCATTTTAAAGTATGCTATTTTTCCTCCTTCCGAAAGTGATCGCAAATAATAGCTAAAAATATTTAAGGAGTTATGGCCATTTTAACGTATGCTATTTTTCCTCCTTCCGAAAGTGATCACAAATAATAGCTAAAAACCCCGAAATGTCAATATTTAAGGAGTTATGGCCATTTTAAATAATAGCTAAAAACCCCGAAATGTCAATATTTAAGGAGTTATGGCCATTTTAAAGTATGCTATTTTTCCTTCTCCAAAAAGTGATCACAAATAATAGCTAAAAACCCCGAAAATGTCAATATTTAAGGAGTTATGGCCATTTTAAAGTATGCTATTTTTCCTCCTTTAAAAAGTGATCACAAATAATAGCTAAAAACCCCGAAATGTCAATATTTAAGGAGTTATGGCCATTTTAAAGTATGCTATTTTTCCTCCTTTAAAAAGTGATCACAAATAATACCTAAAAACCCCGAAATGTCAATATTTAAGGAGTTATGGCCATTTTAAAGTATGCTATTTTTCCTTCTCCAAAAAGTGATCACAAATAATAGCTAAAAACCCCGAAAATGTCAATATTTAAGGAGTTATGGCCATTTTAAAGTATGCTATTTTTCCTCCTTTAAAAAGTGATCACAAATAATACCTAAAAACCCCGAAATGTCAATATTTAAGGAGTTATGGCCATTTTAAAGTATGCTATTTTTCCTCCTTTAAAAAGTGATCACAAATAATAGCTAAAAACCCCGAAATGTCAATATTTAAGGAGTTATGGCCATTTTAAAGTATGCTATTTTTCCTCCTTCCGAAAGTGATCACAAATAATAGCTAAAAACCCCGAAATGTCAATATTTAAGGAGTTATGGCTATTTTAAAGTATGCTATTTTTCCTTCTCCAAAAAGTGATCACAAATAATAGCTAAAAACCCCGAAATGTCAATATTTAAGGAGTTATGGCCATTTTAAAGTATGCTATTTTTCCTTCTCCAAAAAGTGATCACAAATAATAGCTAAAAACCCCGAAATGTCAATATTTAAGGAGTTATGGCCATTTTAAAGTATGATATTTTTCCTTCTCCAAAAAGTGATTACGAATAATAGCTAAAAACCTCGAAATGTCAATATTTAAGGAGTTATGGCCATTTTAAAGTATGCTATTTTTCCTCCTTTAAAAAGTGATCACAAATAATAGCTAAAAACCCCGAAATGTCAATATTTAAGGAGTTATGGCCATTTTAAAGTATGCTATTTTTCCTTCTCCAAAAAGTGATCACAAATAATAGCTAAAAACCCCGAAATGTCAATATTTAAGGAGTTATGGCCATTTTAAATAATAGCTAAAAACCCCGAAATGTCAATATTTAAGGAGTTATGGCCATTTTAAAGTATGCTATTTTTCCTTCTCCAAAAAGTGATCACAAATAATAGCTAAAAACCCCGAAATGTCAATATTTAAGGAGTTATGGCCATTTTAAATAATAGCTAAAAACCCCGAAATGTCAATATTTAAGGAGTTATGGCCATTTTAAAGTATGCTATCCTTCTCCAAAAAGTGATCACAAATAATAGCTAAAAACCCCGAAATGTCAATATTTAAGGAGTTATGGCCATTTTAAAGTATGCTATTTTTCCTCCTTCCGAAAGTGATCGCAAATAATAGCTAAAAATATTTAAGGAGTTATGGCCATTTTAACGTATGCTATTTTTCCTCCTTCCGAAAGTGATCACAAATAATAGCTAAAAACCCCGAAATGTCAATATTTAAGGAGTTATGGCCATTTTATATAATAGCTAAAAACCCCGAAATGTCAATATTTAAGGAGTTATGGCCATTTTAAAGTATGCTATTTTTCCTTCTCCAAAAAGTGATCACAAATAATAGCTAAAAACCCCGAAATGTCAATATTTAAGGAGTTATGGCCATTTTAAAGTATGCTATCCTTCTCCAAAAAGTGATCACAAATAATAGCTAAAAACCCCGAAATGTCAATATTTAAGGAGTTATGGCCATTTTAAAGTATGCTATTTTTCCTCCTTTAAAAGTGATCACAAATAATAGCTAAAAACCCCGAAATGTCAATATTTAAGGAGTTATGGCCATTTTAAAGTATGCTATTTTTCCTCCTTTAAAAAGTGATCACAAATAATAGCTAAAAACCCCGAAATGTCAATATTTAAGGAGTTATGGCCATTTTAAATAATAGCTAAAAACCCCGAAATGTCAATATTTAAGGAGTTATGGCCATTTTAAAGTATGCTATCCTTCTCCAAAAAGTGATCACAAATAATAGCTAAAAACCCCGAAATGTCAATATTTAAGGAGTTATGGCCATTTTAAAGTATGCTATTTTTCCTTCTCCAAAAAGTGATCACAAATAATAGCTAAAAACCCCGAAATGTCAATATTTAAGGAGTTATGGCCATTTTAAAGTATGCTATTTTTACTCCTTATAATAGTGATCACAAATAGTAGCTAAAAACCCCGAAATGTCAATATTTAAGGAGTTATGGCCATTTTAAAGTATGCTATTCTAACTCCTTTAAAAAGTGATCACAAATAATAGCTAAAAACCCCGAAATGTCAATATTTAAGGAGTTATGGCCATTTTAAAGTATGCTATTTTTCCTCCTTCCGAAAGTGATCACAAATAATAGCTAAAAACCCCGAAATGTCAATATTTAAGGAGTTATGGCCATTTTAAAGTATGCTATTTTTCCTCCTTTAAAAAGTGATCACAAATAATAGCTAAAAACCCCGAAATGTCAATATTTAAGGAGTTATGGCCATTTTAAAGTATGCTATTTTTCCTCCTTCCGAAAGTGATCACAAATAATAGCTAAAAATATTTAAGGATTTCCTCCTTTAAAAGTGATCACAAATAATAGCTAAAAACCCGAAATGTCAATATTTAAGGAGTTATGGCCATTTTAAAGTATGCTATTTTCCTCCTTCCGAAAGTGATCGCAAATAATAGCTAAAATATTTAAGGAGTTATGGCCATTTTAACGTATGCTATTTTTCCTCCTTCCGAAAGTGATCACAAATAATAGCTAAAACCCCGAAATGTCAATATTTAAGGAGTTATGGCCATTTTAAATAATAGCTAAAAACCCCGAAATGTCAATATTTAAGGAGTTATGGCCATTTTAAAGTATGCTATTTTTCCTTCTCCAAAAAGTGATCACAAATAATAGCTAAAAACCCCGAAATGTCAATATTTAAGGAGTTATGGCCATTTTAAAGTATGCTATTTTTCCTCCTTTAAAAAGTGATCACAAATAATACCTAAAAACCCCGAAATGTCATATTTAAGGAGTTATGGCCATTTTAAAGTATGCTATTTTTCCTTCTCCAAAAAGTGATCACAAATAATAGCTAAAAACCCCGAAAATGTCAATATTTAAGGAGTTATGGCCATTTTAAAGTATGCTATTTTTCCTCCTTTAAAAAGTGATCACAAATAATACCTAAAAACCCCGAAATGTCAATATTTAAGGAGTTATGGCCATTTTAAAGTATGCTATTTTTCCTCCTTTAAAAAGTGATCACAAATAATAGCTAAAAACCCCGAAATGTCAATATTTAAGGAGTTATGGCCATTTTAAAGTATGCTATTTTTCCTCCTTCCGAAAGTGATCACAAATAATAGCTAAAAACCCCGAAATGTCAATATTTAAGGAGTTATGGCTATTTTAAAGTATGCTATTTTTCCTTCTCCAAAAAGTGATCACAAATAATAGCTAAAAACCCCGAAATGTCAATATTTAAGGAGTTATGGCCATTTTAAAGTATGCTATTTTTCCTTCTCCAAAAAGTGATCACAAATAATAGCTAAAAACCCCGAAATGTCAATATTTAAGGAGTTATGGCCATTTTAAAGTATGATATTTTTCCTTCTCCAAAAAGTGATTACGAATAATAGCTAAAAACCTCGAAATGTCAATATTTAAGGAGTTATGGCCATTTTAAAGTATGCTATTCTAACTCCTTTAAAAAGTGATCACAAATAATAGCTAAAAACCCCGAAATGTCAATATTTAAGGAGTTATGGCCATTTTAAAGTATGCTATTTTTCCTCCTTCCGAAAGTGATCACAAATAATAGCTAAAAACCCCGAAATGTCAATATTTAAGGAGTTATGGCTATTTTAAAGTATGCTATTTTTCCTTCTCCAAAAAGTGATCACAAATAATAGCTAAAAACCCCGAAATGTCAATATTTAAGGAGTTATGGCCATTTTAAAGTATGCTATTTTTCCTTCTCCAAAAGTGATCACAAATAATAGCTAAAAACCCCGAAATGTCAATATTTAAGGAGTTATGGCCATTTTAAAGTATGCTATTTTTCCTTCTCCAAAAAGTGATCACAAATAATACCTAAAAACCCCGAAATGTCAATATTTAAGGAGTTATGGCCATTTTAAAGTATGATATTTTTCCTTCTCCAAAAAGTGATTACGAATAATAGCTAAAAACCTCGAAATGTCAATATTTAAGGAGTTATGGCCATTTTAAAGTATGCTATTTTTCCTTCTCCAAAAAGTGATCACAAATAATAGCTAAAAACCCCGAAATGTCAATATTTAAGGAGTTATGGCCATTTTAAAGTATGCTATTTTTCCTTCTCCAAAAGTGATCACAAATAATAGCTAAAAACCCCGAAATGTCAATATTTAAGGAGTTATGGCCATTTTAAAGTATGATATTTTTCCTTCTCCAAAAAGTGATTACGAATAATAGCTAAAAACCTCGAAATGTCAATATTTAAGGAGTTATGGCCATTTTAAAGTATGCTATTTTTCCTTCTCCAAAAAGTGATCACAAATAATAGCTAAAAACCCCGAAATGTCAATATTTAAGGAGTTATGGCCATTTTAAAGTATGCTATTTTTCCTTCTCCAAAAGTGATCACAAATAATAGCTAAAAACCCCGAAATGTCAATATTTAAGGAGTTATGGCCATTTTAAAGTATGATATTTTTCCTTCTCCAAAAAGTGATTACGAATAATAGCTAAAAACCTCGAAATGTCAATATTTAAGGAGTTATGGCCATTTTAAAGTATGCTATTTTTCCTTCTCCAAAAAGTGATCACAAATAATAGCTAAAAACCCCGAAATGTCAATATTTAAGGAGTTATGGCCATTTTAAAGTATGCTATTTTTCCTTCTCCAAAAGTGATCACAAATAATAGCTAAAAACCCCGAAATGTCAATATTTAAGGAGTTATGGCCATTTTAAAGTATGCTATTTTTCCTCCTTCCGAAAGTGATCACAAATAATAGCTAAAAACCCCGAAATGTCAATATTTAAGGAGTTATGGCCATTTTAAAGTATGCTATTTTTCCTCCTTTAAAAAGTGATCACAAATAATAGCTAAAAACCCCGAAATGTCAATATTTAAGGAGTTATGGCCATTTTAAAGTATGCTATTTTTCCTTCTCCAAAAGTGATCACAAATAATAGCTAAAAACCCCGAAATGTCAATATTTAAGGAGTTATGGCCATTTTAAAGTATGATATTTTTCCTTCTCCAAAAAGTGATTACGAATAATAGCTAAAAACCTCGAAATGTCAATATTTAAGGAGTTATGGCCATTTTAAAGTATGCTATTTTTCCTTCTCCAAAAAGTGATCACAAATAATAGCTAAAAACCCCGAAATGTCAATATTTAAGGAGTTATGGCCATTTTAAAGTATGCTATTTTTCCTCCTTTAAAAAGTGATCACAAATAATACCTAAAAACCCCGAAATGTCAATATTTAAGGAGTTATGGCCATTTTAAAGTATGCTATTTTTCCTCCTTTAAAAAGTGATCACAAATAATACCTAAAAACCCCGAAATGTCAATATTTAAGGAGTTATGGCCATTTTAAAGTATGCTATTTTTCCTTCTCCAAAAAGTGATCACAAATAATAGCTAAAAACCCCGAAATGTCAATATTTAAGGAGTTATGGCCATTTTAAAGTATGCTATTTTTCCTTCTCCAAAAGTGATCACAAATAATAGCTAAAAACCCCGAAATGTCAATATTTAAGGAGTTATGGCCATTTTAAAGTATGATATTTTTCCTTCTCCAAAAAGTGATTACGAATAATAGCTAAAAACCTCGAAATGTCAATATTTAAGGAGTTATGGCCATTTTAAAGTATGCTATTTTTCCTTCTCCAAAAAGTGATCACAAATAATAGCTAAAAACCCCGAAATGTCAATATTTAAGGAGTTATGGCCATTTTAAAGTATGCTATTTTTCCTCCTTTAAAAAGTGATCACAAATAATACCTAAAAACCCCGAAATGTCAATATTTAAGGAGTTATGGCCATTTTAAAGTATGCTATTTTTCCTCCTTTAAAAAGTGATCACAAATAATACCTAAAAACCCCGAAATGTCAATATTTAAGGAGTTATGGCCATTTTAAAGTATGCTATTTTTCCTTCTCCAAAAAGTGATCACAAATAATAGCTAAAAACCCCGAAATGTCAATATTTAAGGAGTTATGGCCATTTTAAAGTATGCTATTTTTCCTTCTCCAAAAGTGATCACAAATAATAGCTAAAAACCCCGAAATGTCAATATTTAAGGAGTTATGGCCATTTTAAAGTATGCTATTTTTCCTTCTCCAAAAAGTGATCACAAATAATACCTAAAAACCCCGAAATGTCAATATTTAAGGAGTTATGGCCATTTTAAAGTATGATATTTTTCCTTCTCCAAAAAGTGATTACGAATAATAGCTAAAAACCTCGAAATGTCAATATTTAAGGAGTTATGGCCATTTTAAAGTATGCTATTTTTCCTTCTCCAAAAAGTGATCACAAATAATAGCTAAAAACCCCGAAATGTCAATATTTAAGGAGTTATAGCCATTTTACAGTATGCTATTTTTCCTCCTTTAAAAAGTGATCACAAATAATAGCTAAAAACCCCGAAATGTCAATATTTAAGGAGTTATGGCCATTTTAAAGTATGCTATTTTTCCTTCTCCAAAAGTGATCACAAATAATAGCTAAAAACCCCGAAATGTCAATATTTAAGGAGTTATGGCCATTTTAAAGTATGGTATTTTTCCTCCTTCCGAAAGTGATCACAAATAATAGCTAAAAACCCCGAAATGTCAATATTTAAGGAGTTATGGCCATTTTAAAGTATGCTATTTTTCCTCCTTCCGAAAGTGATCACAAATAATAGCTAAAAACCCCGAAATGTCAAAGAAAGTGATCACAAATAATAGCTAAAAACCCCGAAATGTCAATATTTAAGGAGTTATGGCCATTTTAAAGTATGCTATTTTTCCTCCTTCCGAAAGTGATCACAAATAATAGCTAAAAACCCCGAAATGTCAATATTTAAGGAGTTATGGCCATTTTAAAGTATGCTATTTTTCCTTCTTCAGAAAGTGATCACAAATAATAGCTAAAAACCCCGAAATGTCAATATTTAAGGAGTTATGGCCATTTTAAAGTATGCTATTTTTCCTCCTTCCGAAAGTGATCACAAATAATAGCTAAAAACCCCGAAATGTCAATATTTAAGGAGTTATGGCCATTTTAAAGTATGCTATTTTTCCTTCTTCAGAAAGTGATCACAAATAATAGCTAAAAACCCCGAAATGTCAATATTTAAGGAGTTATGGCCATTTTAAAGTATGCTATTTTTCCTCCTTCCGAAAGTGATCACAAATAATAGCTAAAAACCCCGAAATGTCAATATTTAAGGAGTTATGGCCATTTTAAAGTATGCTATTTTTCCTCCTTCCGAAAGTGATCACAAATAATAGCTAAAAACCCCGAAATGTCAATATTTAAGGAGTTATGGCCATTTTAAAGTATGCTATTTTTCCTTCTTCAGAAAGTGATCACAAATAATAGCTAAAAACCCCGAAATGTCAATATTTAAGGAGTTATGGCCATTTTAAAGTATGCTATTTTTCCTCCTTCCGAAAGTGATCACAAATAATAGCTAAAAACCCCGAAATGTCAATATTTAAGGAGTTATGGCCATTTTAAAGTATGCTATTTTTCCTTCTTCAGAAAGTGATCACAAATAATAGCTAAAAACCCCGAAATGTCAATATTTAAGGAGTTATGGCCATTTTAAAGTATGCTATTTTTCCTCCTTCCGAAAGTGATCACAAATAATAGCTAAAAACCCCGAAATGTCAATATTTAAGGAGTTATGGCCATTTTAAAGTATGCTATTTTTCCTTCTTCAGAAAGTGATCACAAATAATAGCTAAAAACCCCGAAATGTCAATATTTAAGGAGTTATGGCCATTTTAAAGTATGCTATTTTTCCTCCTTCCGAAAGTGATCACAAATAATAGCTAAAAACCCCGAAATGTCAATATTTAAGGAGTTATGGCCATTTTAAAGTATGCTATTTTTCCTTCTTCAGAAAGTGATCACAAATAATAGCTAAAAACCCCGAAATGTCAATATTTAAGGAGTTATGGCCATTTTAAAGTATGCTATTTTTCCTCCTTCCGAAAGTGATCACAAATAATAGCTAAAAACCCCGAAATGTCAATATTTAAGGAGTTATGGCCATTTTAAAGTATGCTATTTTTCCTTCTTCAGAAAGTGATCACAAATAATAGCTAAAAACCCCGAAATGTCAATATTTAAGGAGTTATGGCCATTTTAAAGTATGCTATTTTTCCTCCTTCCGAAAGTGATCACAAATAATAGCTAAAAACCCCGAAATGTCAATATTTAAGGAGTTATGGCCATTTTAAAGTATGCTATTTTTCCTCCTTCCGAAAGTGATCACAAATAATAGCTAAAAACCCCGAAATGTCAATATTTAAGGAGTTATGGCCATTTTAAAGTATGCTATTTTTCCTTCTTCAGAAAGTGATCACAAATAATAGCTAAAAACCCCGAAATGTCAATATTTAAGGAGTTATGGCCATTTTAAAGTATGCTATTTTTCCTCCTTCCGAAAGTGATCACAAATAATAGCTAAAAACCCCGAAATGTCAATATTTAAGGAGTTATGGCCATTTTAAAGTATGCTATTTTTCCTTCTTCAGAAAGTGATCACAAATAATAGCTAAAAACCCCGAAATGTCAATATTTAAGGAGTTATGGCCATTTTAAAGTATGCTATTTTTCCTTCTTCAGAAAGTGATCACAAATAATAGCTAAAAACCCCGAAATGTCAATATTTAAGGAGTTATGGCCATTTTAAAGTATGCTATTTTTCCTCCTTCCGAAAGTGATCACAAATAATAGCTAAAAACCCCGAAATGTCAATATTTAAGGAGTTATGGCCATTTTAAAGTATGCTATTTTTCCTCCTTCCGAAAGTGATCACAAATAATAGCTAAAAACCCCGAAATGTCAATATTTAAGGAGTTATGGCCATTTTAAAGTATGCTATTTTTCCTTCTTCAGAAAGTGATCACAAATAATAGCTAAAAACCCCGAAATGTCAATATTTAAGGAGTTATGGCCATTTTAAAGTATGCTATTTTTCCTCCTTCCGAAAGTGATCACAAATAATAGCTAAAAACCCCGAAATGTCAATATTTAAGGAGTTATGGCCATTTTAAAGTATGCTATTTTTCCTTCTTCAGAAAGTGATCACAAATAATAGCTAAAAACCCCGAAATGTCAATATTTAAGGAGTTATGGCCATTTTAAAGTATGCTATTTTTCCTCCTTCCGAAAGTGATCACAAATAATAGCTAAAAACCCCGAAATGTCAATATTTAAGGAGTTATGGCCATTTTAAAGTATGCTATTTTTCCTCCTTCAGAAAGTGATCACAAATAATAGCTAAAAACCCCGAAATGTCAATATTTAAGGAGTTATGGCCATTTTAAAGTATGCTATTTTTCCTCCTTCCGAAAGTGATCACAAATAATAGCTAAAAACCCCGAAATGTCAATATTTAAGGAGTTATGGCCATTTTAAAGTATGCTATTTTTCCTCCTTCCGAAAGTGATCACAAATAATAGCTAAAAACCCCGAAATGTCAATATTTAAGGAGTTATGGCCATTTTAAAGTATGCTATTTTTCCTCCTTCCGAAAGTGATCACAAATAATAGCTAAAAACCCCGAAATGTCAATATTTAAGGAGTTATGGCCATTTTAAAGTATGCTATTTTTCCTCCTTCCGAAAGTGATCACAAATAATAGCTAAAAACCCCGAAATGTCAATATTTAAGGAGTTATGGCCATTTTAAAGTATGCTATTTTTCCTTCTTCAGAAAGTGATCACAAATAATAGCTAAAAACCCCGAAATGTCAATATTTAAGGAGTTATGGCCATTTTAAAGTATGCTATTTTTCCTCCTTCCGAAAGTGATCACAAATAATAGCTAAAAACCCCGAAATGTCAATATTTAAGGAGTTATGGCCATTTTAAAGTATGCTATTTTTCCTTCTTCAGAAAGTGATCACAAATAATAGCTAAAAACCCCGAAATGTCAATATTTAAGGAGTTATGGCCATTTTAAAGTATGCTATTTTTCCTTCTTCAGAAAGTGATCACAAATAATAGCTAAAAACCCCGAAATGTCAATATTTAAGGAGTTATGGCCATTTTAAAGTATGCTATTTTTCCTCCTTCCGAAAGTGATCACAAATAATAGCTAAAAACCCCGAAATGTCAATATTTAAGGAGTTATGGCCATTTTAAAGTATGCTATTTTTCCTCCTTCCGAAAGTGATCACAAATAATAGCTAAAAACCCCGAAATGTCAATATTTAAGGAGTTATGGCCATTTTAAAGTATGCTATTTTTCCTTCTTCAGAAAGTGATCACAAATAATAGCTAAAAACCCCGAAATGTCAATATTTAAGGAGTTATGGCCATTTTAAAGTATGCTATTTTTCCTTCTTCAGAAAGTGATCACAAATAATAGCTAAAAACCCCGAAATGTCAATATTTAAGGAGTTATGGCCATTTTAAAGTATGCTATTTTTCCTCCTTCCGAAAGTGATCACAAATAATAGCTAAAAACCCCGAAATGTCAATATTTAAGGAGTTATGGCCATTTTAAAGTATGCTATTTTCCTTCTTCAGAAAGTGATCACAAATAATATCTAAAAACCCCGAAATGTCAATATTTAAGGAGTTATGGCCATTTTAAAGTATGCTATTTTTCCTCCTTCCGAAAGTGATCACAAATAATAGCTAAAAACCCCGAAATGTCAATATTTAAGGAGTTATGGCCATTTTAAAGTATGCTATTTTTCCTCCTTCCGAAAGTGATCACAAATAATAGCTAAAAACCCCGAAATGTCAATATTTAAGGAGTTATGGCCATTTTAAAGTATGCTATTTTTCCTTCTTCAGAAAGTGATCACAAATAATAGCTAAAAACCCCGAAATGTCAATATTTAAGGAGTTATGGCCATTTTAAAGTATGCTATTTTTCCTCCTTCCGAAAGTGATCACAAATAATAGCTAAAAACCCCGAAATGTCAATATTTAAGGAGTTATGGCCATTTTAAAGTATGCTATTTTTCCTTCTTCAGAAAGTGATCACAAATAATAGCTAAAAACCCCGAAATGTCAATATTTAAGGGGTTATGGCCATTTTAAAGTATGCTATTTTTCCTTCTTCAGAAAGTGATCACAAATAATAGCTAAAAACCCCGAAATGTCAATATTTAAGGAGTTATGGCCATTTTAAAGTATGCTATTTTTCCTCCTTCCGAAAGTGATCACAAATAATAGCTAAAAACCCCGAAATGTCAATATTTAAGGAGTTATGGCCATTTTAAAGTATGCTATTTTTCCTTCTTCAGAAAGTGATCACAAATAATAGCTAAAAACCCCGAAATGTCAATATTTAAGGAGTTATGGCCATTTTAAAGTATGCTATTTTTCCTTCTTCAGAAAGTGATCACAAATAATAGCTAAAAACCCCGAAATGTCAATATTTAAGGAGTTATGGCCATTTTAAAGTATGCTATTTTTCCTTCTTCAGAAAGTGATCACAAATAATAGCTAAAAACCCCGAAATGTCAATATTTAAGGAGTTATGGCCATTTTAAAGTATGCTATTTTTCCTCCTTCCGAAAGTGATCACAAATAATAGCTAAAAACCCCGAAATGTCAATATTTAAGGAGTTATGGCCATTTTAAAGTATGCTATTTTTCCTTCTTCAGAAAGTGATCACAAATAATAGCTAAAAACCCCGAAATGTCAATATTTAAGGAGTTATGGCCATTTTAAAGTATGCTATTTTTCCTCCTTCCGAAAGTGATCACAAATAATAGCTAAAAACCCCGAAATGTCAATATTTAAGGAGTTATGGCCATTTTAAAGTATGCTATTTTTCCTTCTTCAGAAAGTGATCACAAATAATAGCTAAAAACCCCGAAATGTCAATATTTAAGGAGTTATGGCCATTTTAAAGTATGCTATTTTTCCTCCTTCCGAAAGTGATCACAAATAATAGCTAAAAACCCCGAAATGTCAATATTTAAGGAGTTATGGCCATTTTAAAGTATGCTATTTTTCCTTCTTCAGAAAGTGATCACAAATAATAGCTAAAAACCCCGAAATGTCAATATTTAAGGGGTTATGGCCATTTTAAAGTATGCTATTTTTCCTTCTTCAGAAAGTGATCACAAATAATAGCTAAAAACCCCGAAATGTCAATATTTAAGGAGTTATGGCCATTTTAAAGTATGCTATTTTTCCTCCTTCCGAAAGTGATCACAAATAATAGCTAAAAACCCCGAAATGTCAATATTTAAGGAGTTATGGCCATTTTAAAGTATGCTATTTTTCCTTCTTCAGAAAGTGATCACAAATAATAGCTAAAAACCCCGAAATGTCAATATTTAAGGAGTTATGGCCATTTTAAAGTATGCTATTTTTCCTTCTTCAGAAAGTGATCACAAATAATAGCTAAAAACCCCGAAATGTCAATATTTAAGGAGTTATGGCCATTTTAAAGTATGCTATTTTTCCTCCTTCCGAAAGTGATCACAAATAATAGCTAAAAACCCCGAAATGTCAATATTTAAGGAGTTATGGCCATTTTAAAGTATGCTATTTTTCCTCCTTCCGAAAGTGATCACAAATAATAGCTAAAAACCCCGAAATGTCAATATTTAAGGAGTTATGGCCATTTTAAAGTATGCTATTTTTCCTTCTTCAGAAAGTGATCACAAATAATAGCTAAAAACCCCGAAATGTCAATATTTAAGGAGTTATGGCCATTTTAAAGTATGCTATTTTTCCTCCTTCCGAAAGTGATCACAAATAATAGCTAAAAACCCCGAAATGTCAATATTTAAGGAGTTATGGCCATTTTAAAGTATGCTATTTTTCCTCCTTCCGAAAGTGATCACAAATAATAGCTAAAAACCCCGAAATGTCAATATTTAAGGAGTTATGGCCATTTTAAAGTATGCTATTTTTCCTCCTTCCGAAAGTGATCACAAATAATAGCTAAAAACCCCGAAATGTCAATATTTAAGGAGTTATGGCCATTTTAAAGTATGCTATTTTTCCTTCTTCAGAAAGTGATCATAAATAATAGCTAAAAACCCCGAAATGTCAATATTTAAGGAGTTATGGCCATTTTAAAGTATGCTATTTTTCCTTCTTCAGAAAGTGATCACAAATAATAGCTAAAAACCCCGAAATGTCAATATTTAAGGAGTTATGGCCATTTTAAAGTATGCTATTTTTCCTCCTTCCGAAAGTGATCACAAATAATAGCTAAAAACCCCGAAATGTCAATATTTAAGGAGTTATGGCCATTTTAAAGTATGCTATTTTTCCTCCTTCCGAAAGTGATCACAAATAATAGCTAAAAACCCCGAAATGTCAATATTTAAGGAGTTATGGCCATTTTAAAGTATGCTATTTTTCCTTCTTCAGAAAGTGATCACAAATAATAGCTAAAAACCCCGAAATGTCAATATTTAAGGAGTTATGGCCATTTTAAAGTATGCTATTTTTCCTCCTTCCGAAAGTGATCACAAATAATAGCTAAAAACCCCGAAATGTCAATATTTAAGGAGTTATGGCCATTTTAAAGTATGCTATTTTTCCTCCTTCCGAAAGTGATCACAAATAATAGCTAAAAACCCCGAAATGTCAATATTTAAGGAGTTATGGCCATTTTAAAGTATGCTATTTTTCCTTCTTCAGAAAGTGATCACAAATAATAGCTAAAAACCCCGAAATGTCAATATTTAAGGAGTTATGGCCATTTTAAAGTATGCTATTTTTCCTCCTTCCGAAAGTGATCACAAATAATAGCTAAAAACCCCGAAATGTCAATATTTAAGGAGTTATGGCCATTTTAAAGTATGCTATTTTTCCTCCTTCCGAAAGTGATCACAAATAATAGCTAAAAACCCCGAAATGTCAATATTTAAGGAGTTATGGCCATTTTAAAGTATGCTATTTTTCCTTCTTCAGAAAGTGATCACAAATAATAGCTAAAAACCCCGAAATGTCAATATTTAAGGAGTTATGGCCATTTTAAAGTATGCTATTTTTCCTCCTTCCGAAAGTGATCACAAATAATAGCTAAAAACCCCGAAATGTCAATATTTAAGGAGTTATGGCCATTTTAAAGTATGCTATTTTTCCTCCTTCCGAAAGTGATCACAAATAATAGCTAAAAACCCCGAAATGTCAATATTTAAGGAGTTATGGCCATTTTAAAGTATGCTATTTTTCCTCCTTCCGAAAGTGATCACAAATAATAGCTAAAAACCCCGAAATGTCAATATTTAAGGAGTTATGGCCATTTTAAAGTATGCTATTTTTCCTTCTTCAGAAAGTGATCACAAATAATAGCTAAAAACCACGAAATGTCAATATTTAAGGAGTTATGGCCATTTTAAAGTATGCTATTTTTCCTTCTTCAGAAAGTGATCACAAATAATAGCTAAAAACCCCGAAATGTCAATATTTAAGGAGTTATGGCCATTTTAAAGTATGCTATTTTTCCTCCTTCCGAAAGTGATCACAAATAATAGCTAAAAACCCCGAAATGTCAATATTTAAGGAGTTATGGCCATTTTAAAGTATGCTATTTTTCCTTCTTCAGAAAGTGATCACAAATAATAGCTAAAAACCCCGAAATGTCAATATTTAAGGAGTTATGGCCATTTTAAAGTATGCTATTTTTCCTCCTTCCGAAAGTGATCACAAATAATAGCTAAAAACCCCGAAATGTCAATATTTAAGGAGTTATGGCCATTTTAAAGTATGCTATTTTTCCTTCTTCAGAAAGTGATCACAAATAATAGCTAAAAACCCCGAAATGTCAATATTTAAGGAGTTATGGCCATTTTAAAGTATGCTATTTTTCCTCCTTCCGAAAGTGATCACAAATAATAGCTAAAAACCCCGAAATGTCAATATTTAAGGAGTTATGGCCATTTTAAAGTATGCTATTTTTCCTCCTTCCGAAAGTGATCACAAATAATAGCTAAAAACCCGAAATGTCAATATTTAAGGAGTTATGGCCATTTTAAAGTATGCTATTTTTCCTCCTTCCGAAAGTGATCACAAATAATAGCTAAAAACCCCGAAATGTCAATATTTAAGGAGTTATGGCCATTTTAAAGTATGCTATTTTTCCTTCTTCAGAAAGTGATCACAAATAATAGCTAAAAACCCCGAAATGTCAATATTTAAGGAGTTATGGCCATTTTAAAGTATGCTATTTTTCCTCCTTCCGAAAGTGATCACAAATAATAGCTAAAAACCCCGAAATGTCAATATTTAAGGAGTTATGGCCATTTTAAAGTATGCTATTTTTCCTCCTTCCGAAAGTGATCACAAATAATAGCTAAAAACCCCGAAATGTCAATATTTAAGGAGTTATGGCCATTTTAAAGTATGCTATTTTTCCTCCTTCCGAAAGTGATCACAAATAATAGCTAAAAACCCCGAAATGTCAATATTTAAGGAGTTATGGCCATTTTAAAGTATGCTATTTTTCCTTCTTCAGAAAGTGATCACAAATAATAGCTAAAAACCCCGAAATGTCAATATTTAAGGAGTTATGGCCATTTTAAAGTATGCTATTTTTCCTCCTTCCGAAAGTGATCACAAATAATAGCTAAAAACCCAAAATGTCAATATTTAAGGAGTTATGGCCATTTTAAAGTATGCTATTTTTCCTCCTTCCGAAAGTGATCACAAATAATAGCTAAAAACCCCGAAATGTCAATATTTAAGGAGTTATGGCCATTTTAAAGTATGCTATTTTTCCTTCTTCAGAAAGTGATCACAAATAATAGCTAAAAACCCCGAAATGTCAATATTTAAGGAGTTATGGCCATTTTAAAGTATGCTATTTTTCCTCCTTCCGAAAGTGATCACAAATAATAGCTAAAAACCCCGAAATGTCAATATTTAAGGAGTTATGGCCATTTTAAAGTATGCTATTTTTCCTCCTTCCGAAAGTGATCACAAATAATAGCTAAAAACCCCGAAATGTCAATATTTAAGGAGTTATGGCCATTTTAAAGTATGCTATTTTTCCTCCTTCCGAAAGTGATCACAAATAATAGCTAAAAACCCCGAAATGTCAATATTTAAGGAGTTATGGCCATTTTAAAGTATGCTATTTTTCCTTCTTCAGAAAGTGATCACAAATAATAGCTAAAAACCCCGAAATGTCAATATTTAAGGAGTTATGGCCATTTTAAAGTATGCTATTTTTCCTCCTTCCGAAAGTGATCACAAATAATAGCTAAAAACCCCGAAATGTCAATATTTAAGGAGTTATGGCCATTTTAAAGTATGCTATTTTTCCTCCTTCCGAAAGTGATCACAAATAATAGCTAAAAACCCCGAAATGTCAATATTTAAGGAGTTATGGCCATTTTAAAGTATGCTATTTTTCCTCCTTCCGAAAGTGATCACAAATAATAGCTAAAAACCCCGAAATGTCAATATTTAAGGAGTTATGGCCATTTTAAAGTATGCTATTTTTCCTCCTTCCGAAAGTGATCACAAATAATAGCTAAAAACCCCGAAATGTCAATATTTAAGGAGTTATGGCCATTTTAAAGTATGCTATTTTTCCTTCTTCAGAAAGTGATCATAAATAATAGCTAAAAACCCCGAAATGTCAATATTTAAGGAGTTATGGCCATTTTAAAGTATGCTATTTTTCCTTCTTCAGAAAGTGATCACAAATAATAGCTAAAAACCCCGAAATGTCAATATTTAAGGAGTTATGGCCATTTTAAAGTATGCTATTTTTCCTCCTTCCGAAAGTGATCACAAATAATAGCTAAAAACCCCGAAATGTCAATATTTAAGGAGTTATGGCCATTTTAAAGTATGCTATTTTTCCTTCTTCAGAAAGTGATCATAAATAATAGCTAAAAACCCCGAAATGTCAATATTTAAGGAGTTATGGCCATTTTAAAGTATGCTATTTTTCCTCCTTCCGAAAGTGATCACAAATAATAGCTAAAAACCCCGAAATGTCAATATTTAAGGAGTTATGGCCATTTTAAAGTATGCTATTTTTCCTTCTTCAGAAAGTGATCACAAATAATAGCTAAAAACCCCGAAATGTCAATATTTAAGAAGTTATGGCCATTTTAAAGTATGCTATTTTTCCTCCTTCCGAAAGTGATCACAAATACTAGCTAAAAACCCCGAAATGTCAATATTTAAGGAGTTATGGCCATTTTAAAGTATGCTATTTTTCCTTCTTCAGAAAGTGATCACAAATAATAGCTAAAAACCCCGAAATGTCAATATTTAAGGAGTTATGGCCATTTTAAAGTATGCTATTTTTCCTCCTTCCGAAAGTCATCACAAATAATAGCTAAAAACCCCGAAATGTCAATATTTAAGGAGTTATGGCCATTTTAAAGTATGCTATTTTTCCTCCTTCCGAAAGTGATCACAAATAATAGCTAAAAACCCCGAAATGTCAATATTTAAGGAGTTATGGCCATTTTAAAGTATGCTATTTTTCCTCCTTCCGAAAGTGATCACAAATAATAGCTAAAAACCCCGAAATGTCAATATTTAAGGAGTTATGGCCATTTTAAAGTATGCTATTTTTCCTTCTTCAGAAAGTGATCACAAATAATAGCTAAAAACCCCGAAATGTCAATATTTAAGGAGTTATGGCCATTTTAAAGTATGCTATTTTTCCTCCTTCCGAAAGTGATCACAAATAATAGCTAAAAACCCCGAAATGTCAATATTTAAGGAGTTATGGCCATTTTAAAGTATGCTATTTTTCCTCCTTCCGAAAGTGATCACAAATAATAGCTAAAAACCCCGAAATGTCAATATTTAAGGAGTTATGGCCATTTTAAAGTATGCTATTTTTCCTTCTTCAGAAAGTGATCACAAATAATAGCTAAAAACCCCGAAATGTCAATATTAAGGAGTTATGGCCATTTTAAAGTATGCTATTTTTCCTCCTTCCGAAAGTGATCACAAATAATAGCTAAAAACCCCGAAATGTCAATATTTAAGGAGTTATGGCCATTTTAAAGTATGCTATTTTTCCTCCTCCCGAAAGTGATCACAAATAATAGCTAAAAACCCCGAAATGTCAATATTTAAGGAACTATGGCCAGTTTATAGAATACCATTCCGATGAGATCCCATCGTTTTAAGAAATACATATTTGCAATTTGAAAACAAAATTATGCAAATTCCGAATGACATGCATTTGACATGTCTTGCGAAAATCTGCAACATCACTATTTACCCTCCTCATGTTAACACTAATGGATATTTGCAATTTTCCGTTTAATCCTAGTAATCCCTCCCCTCTTGACCTTCCCCTAATTAAATTAAATATTCATTACATTGTTTTCTGGTATCATTTGAAAACAATCTTAAATATGCAAATTAGTTGCAATTTCTGGAAGACGGTGATTTTGTTTGAGGACAACCCTAAATGGTCCCACAATGTGCAATGGAATAACCCTTTCTCACTCCTTGCAATTTTGTAGGGAAATCGTTTTTCTACTGTTGCACATTTTGATTTCAACAAAATTCTCGTGTCTCATATGTTGCGATATAAGTACAGGGTGAGATGAAAAAACTGCAACCAACTTCAGACTGCTGTCATTTCTAAGTCACTCGTCCGACAGCTGTTAAAATGATTCCAGTGACAACTCATTTTATTGTTTACAAGCGGGCCAAAGGATTTTGGTGAGTATTTTCCAGAAAAAAAGTTATTCTGAATTCAAGCGTGATGGGGTAATTTTTTTATATTTGGCTGGAAAACCACAAGTGGCTATCGTTAGAGCACTCCAGCATTCAAATATTTTGTGTTGACATCACTAATCCCATCAGAGATAAATTTTGTCCACTTTTTGTTCTCATTATTATTTTCTGTTCTCTTAAATGAGAAAAAATGGACAGTTAAATGATTGAATGATGCAGCAAATTTAGAGAAGGTGCTAAATATGACGAACATCAAAAAATGTTTTTTTTTTTTTTTTTCAATGAAATTGATGATATTTTTTGGTGATATTTATTAAGTATACACCTTTCTGTTGTTCAGAGACTCATATTAAAATTTGATGTAGAATAATTCTTGCTTTGAGACTTTTCATGAAAAATGAATTATTAACGGAGATTTTGCCTCAGAATGGCAACGTGTTAAGTTAGCAATAAAAATGTAAACACATGATTTTCCCTTGTAAAATATAAATTTCGAACGCAATTTTCTTAAAAACAATTAGACCTAGATGAATGATTTATTCTGAGACTCACAATGAAATTTGATATAGAATATTTCTTCCTTTGACTGCTTCCCCAAAAAATCAAGTCTTAAGAGAGACTTAACCTCAAAATGGAAACGAGTTTAATTTGCAATAAAAAGCCTTAATATTAACTTAAATTCTTAACTTCAGGCTACTGTCATTTCTAAGCCACTCATCCGACAGATGTTACAATTATTCTAGTGACAGCTCATTATATTGTTTACAAGCGGACCAAAGGATTTTGGCGAGAATTTTCCCGGAAAAAAGTTATTCGTATAGGGTGATTTCTTTCTATTTGGCTGGAGAACCACAAGTGGCTATCGTTAGAGCACTCCAGCATTTAAATGTGAATAAATCTTTTGTGTCTCCTACCATCGCTCTTTACCTGGTGATGCTGGCAGCGTAGCCCGACGTCAAGGAAGTGGATGGAAGAAAGCCGCAACTTCAGCCGAAATGGTTTGAAAAATAAAGAAGCGACTTGATCGAAACCCGCGTCGCAGTGGCCGAAAAATGGCTCGTGAGCTGAACATATCGCAAAATTCCATTCGGCAAATATTGAAAAATGAGCTCGGGGTACAGTCATTGAAATTCCAAAAAGTGCAGGAACTTACACCGCAACCGCAACAGAAAGAAAATAGACTCAAAAGGGCTCAAGAGTTGCTTTGCTTGGCCGAAAGTGGTAAACTGCCGAATTTGGATTCTCCGATGGGAATACATTCGTTGTCCAGCAGTTTGTAAACAAACAAAATTATCGCCTTAACTTGCCAAAGAGGTCAGCTGAAAATGTACACCTACGGTTGGCCACCAGAACTCAGAACTCGAGCGCCGGCCATGGTGATGGGGTCGCCATAACAGCCGTTGGTCGATCTCCGCTCGTATTAATCGACCGTGGTATCAGAATAAATGCCGAATATTATTGCGAAAATATTCTGGAGGGTGTGTTAAAACCTCAGGCACGCAAACATTTTGGCCGCAGACCTTGGACATTCCAACAGGACTCTCAGCACCATCGCACTCAGCACGCGCCACCCAAGAATGGTTACAAAATGAGGTTCCTCGCTTCATTCCAGCGCCACCAATGGCCACCAAAATCTCCGGATACCAAACCGTTGGACTATTGTGTCTGGAGTATTTTGGAAAGCAATGTTGGCACTACCAAAATATACCAAAGTGTCGATCACCTCAAGCAAGCGCTTCGCCGGGAATGGACCAGGAGAGCTCCCGCTCGAATTTGGGCAAATTTGACTCTTTATTCAAATTTGAGGTATGCATAGGTCCGACAAAAAAAATAGAAAATAATTAGAAAGCCCTTGGATCCTCAAAAAAAAAATTATATATTCCAAAGGTTTTTTTTTCCAAAAAATCATTTACCAGGGACCTCCTTCCCCGATGTGAACATTTATTGCTGGACAAAATTAAGCAAATTTCCCAAGGCCCTCCCTTGACATTTCCTTCAATATTTGCCTAGGCAAATATTTTTGCATGTCATGTTTTACATTTAATGGAATCTGGCAATTTTCTAGAAATTAACTCAAATCCCCGCCCTCTTGACCTTGGGCAATTTAATTAAATATTCATTTTCCCTGTTCGGGGTAGCCATTTAAAACCCATTCGAAATATGCAAATTTTTGCCAAAGAACATTTTATCTAGGAAAACCTCTAAATTATCCACAAATAAGGCAAGGACATGGAAACCCCTTCCCCCTTTTTTGAGAAATCTGCAGATTTTCCTTTATCTCCTCCTTCAGAAAAAAATCCCTTTGCAAATTTTCCTTTATCTCCTCCTGCAGTATATTTGCAAAATTTTTCAAAAATTTTCAAAATTTTTCTCACGTTCTCCGTGGCGGTAACATAATTTGCAAATATCAAATTTCTTCAAGAAAAGCGTAGCAAAAACAAAAGAATCCTTTTGCAATCCTTTTTCGTCCTTCGTTATGCAATATGTTACAATAATGTCAACAAAAAGGATTAATTTTGTTGCCAAATGTAAGGCAGGGCACAGGGGGGAAGGGGTAGGTAAAGGCGATCCGCCACATGTCTTATAAATTCAAATTTTAGCAAAATGCAAAAACAACAACAAAGTGGAACAATGCAGGCAAGGGTTGGCAGATTTTTGCATTTCACCAACTGTGCAAAAATTACTCCTTCCAAGAGAAAGGCTTGCTTTCTTCAGGTATTGGAAATTTGCAAAAGAAGAAATAAACCCTTTGCAACCCTTTGTCTTCCGCCACTACCCCTTTGAGGAACACACAAAATAACTGCATCTCCAGCAAAGCTGTTGCAACAGATTTTTTTTTTCTTCCTCGTCCTCGTGTTTTGTTTGTAAATATTGCGAAAAAAAAAGGATTAGGGAAATTTTCATTTAATTATCCTTGCATGGTGTTGCATCCCCATAAAAGTATCGGATTTCTTTCTTGAGGAGTCTTTCTTCTTTCTTACCATCCTCATTAATTTTCCGTTTGCTTATGTCAAGAAAATGAAACAAAATATCCTTTTACATCCTGATGCCTATAACATCCTTATGTTGTTGTAATTAATGATTGCAAAAATTTGTGTCGCAACTGTATTTTATTTTCAAATCATTAATTTATGATATTTTTGCCCAGAAAATTAATGGAATTTTTATAAAAAATATCCTGGCAAAAATCGAAGGAAATTTGATATGTCCACTGCAACCCTTCTTGGCTGGCAAGTTTTCTTGTAATTTTTTTTTTGAGATTTTCCTAATGATCTTTGAATCCGCACGATTTTGAGGTAAAAAAATCGAGATTCAATATTACAACATTATATTAATCATGTATTTGATTTTGAATTCAATACCAGTATCGAATTTCATTTTAATCCTTCTCGAATCATTTATTATTTTTTACTCTGATGTCTTAATAGAAAGTGTGAGAAAATGGATTTGGCGGGACTCATGTTCCTCCTCAATGTGTCTTTGTTCCGAATAAATCGTTTTTGAAAGGTGTCCTGAAAAAGTTGACTTTTTCTTGAAAGATTAGACGTTTATTCCAAAGTTTTCCGGATCGGAAAAGCAGATGGACCGACATGTCTAGATCAACTCCGAATGACCTGAAAAGAATTTAGAACCTAGCAACTTAAAGGAAATCCCTTTTAAAGACCATCGAAACTAAAAAAAATATATGGACCGCAGAATAACTCTTACCACAGATTATCACAAGCATCCATTGCCAAAAGAAGAGAAAACTGTCCCATTTAAGAGAAAATAAAAATTCTAATCATACCCTACACCACAAGGTGGTCAGGGTATTATGTCTTTGTGCATTTGTTTGTAACAGGCAAAAGGAAGCGAAATAGACCCATAGTTCCATTTGATGATCTGCATAGAATCGCATTCCAAGTCGATTTATGCGTGTCCGTCCGTCCGTCCGTTTGTCCATGTATTTTTGTAAACAAAGTACAGGTCGCAATTATTGTCAGATTCAGTTGAAATTTTGCACAAATCATTTGTTTGGCCCAAGGACAAACCCGAAATTGGTGAGAATCGGAATTCAGCCTAAAAGCAAATGCTTAAAATTTCAAAAAAAAATTTCAAAATTTCGGTTCAGATAAAGCTTTAGCTCCCGCAAATATGTTTCATCCGATTTGTATTGTATCAATATCGGGTCAGATATGGATATCCGATCTCGGGTAAATTGTGCACCAAAAGGCCAATATCAGTCCAAATGACCTGAATTTTGGTACATCCAAACCGAATTCAGTGTAGAAACAAGTACATCACATTTTTGAGAAATTCGGTTCAGATAAAGCTATAGCTCCCATATATTTGTTTCATCCGATTCGGGGTTTTAAGTCTCTCACATTCGTAATATTCACCCCAAAAGAATGATATTTGGTACCAGATATCAGATACAGCCCAGATCAAGATCGGTTCAGATTTGGATATACCTCCCCTATATATGTCTTCAACCGATTTCGGGTTAATTGTCCACCAAATGGCCAATATCGGTTCAAATGACCTGAATTTTGGCACATCCCAACGAATTCAGTCTAGAAGCCAGAACATCAAATCCGGAGAAAATTGGTTCAGATAGCTATAATAGCTCACATAAACTGGGTGAGATGAAAATGACTGCAACCAACTTCGGATTGCTGTCATTTCTAAGCCACTCGTCCGACAGCTGTTATAAATATTCCAGTGACCGCTCATTACAAGGGTACAAAAGCATTTGGGTGGGAATTTTCCCGGTAAAAAGTTATCCGTGATGGATGGAAATTCAAGCGAGATAGTGTGATTTCATTATATTTGGCTGGATAACCAGAAAAAAGTTATTCGTGATGGATGGGAATTCAAGCGGGATAGTGTGATTTCATTATATTTGGCTGGATAACCAAAAACCACAAGTGGCTATCGTCGGAGCACTCCAGTATTTAAATGTGAATAAATCTTTTATGTCTCGTAGCATCGCTCGTTACCTGGTGATACTGGTAGCGTACACCGACGTCAAGGAAGTGGACGGAAAAAAACAGCAACATCAGCAGAAATGGTTCGAAAAGTAAAAAAACGACTTGAACCATATCCGCGTCGCAGTGGCAGAAAAATGGCTCGTGAGGTGAAAATATCGCAATATTCCATTCGCTAAATATTGAAAAATGAGCTCGGGGTAAAGCCATTGAAATTCCAAAAAGTGTAAGAACTTACACCGCAACAGAGAAAAAATAGACTCAAAAGAGCTAAAGAGTTGCTTCGCTTGGCCGAAAGTGGTGATGGTGAACTGCCGAATTTGGTTTTCTCCGATGAGAAAACATTCGTTGTCCAGCAGTTTATAAACAAACAAAATAATCGTGTTTACTTGCCAAAGAGGACAGCTGTAAATGTGCACCTTCGGTTGGCCACCAGAACTCAAGCGACGGCCATGGTGATGGTGTGGGCCGTCATAACAGACGATGATCGCTGTCCGCTCGTATTAATCGACCGCGGCATCAGAATAAATGCCGAATATCATCGCGAAAATATTTTGGAGGGTGTATTAAAACCTTGGGCAGGCAAACATTTTGGCCGCAGACCTTGGACTCAGCACGCGCCACCCAAGAATGGTTACAAAATGAGTTGCCTGGCTTAATTTTCAGCGCACAATGGCCACCAAAATCTCCGGATACCAATTCGTTGGACTATTTTGGACTGGAGTATTTTGGAAAGCAAAGTTGGCACTACAAAAAAATACCAAAGTGTCGATCACCTCAAGCAAGCGCTTCGCCGAGAATAGGCCAAAATACCGCAGAGCAACATTCAGGCAGCGTGTGACAGTTTCATTGGCTGTTTGAAGGCCATAATTCGTGGCAAAGGTGTCCAATTTAAATAAATCTAATTTATTCTAAAATTTGATGCTATTTCCGACATTTTTTGCTTTCATTCAAAAAAATTCCCAAAAAAAATGTAAAAAATTATGGCGTTTGACTTTGTCACAGTTTTTTTATCTCACCCTGTATAAAAATATTTAATAATATTTTTTTTAAATAAGGTCTCTTTATATTGTACTTAATTTGAAAAAATATTCCTCAAGAATTTCCTATTGTATCTCAATTTTGGCAAAATATCATTAATCAAACATTCAATATCAATACTTGGTCCTTGGGTTTCGATCATTAATTGATCATTTCATTGCCATCGCCGCAGGACATTTTACACCTCAAGATGATGAGTAGGCAATTTGCATAATCTTCCTGTTGATTGCATGCAAGGCACACACTCACCACACGCAAAGAGATACTCTGTGCTCTCTCTCCTCTCTTTTACTCTTTTGTGTTTGTGGAGTGTGGTTGTTGGCATTTTTCTTCATCCAAAATTAGCATAAACCTGTGCAAAGGATCTTCAATTTTTCTTTGAATAACCTAATTAGCGATGAGGTTAGACCATTGTCATCGAACGAAGAGAACCACTGGCATTGTTAAATATTTTGTTTGGTTAGGATTAGTACATAAGGATGTGTGTTGACATATTATTTAGGACTATAACGAGAGAATTAATTACATTTCAGTTTCTGAGGCCAAGATAGCATAAAGCAAAAAATGCAGAGGAACTTATAGAGACCTAAGATGATGACATTAAAAATTGGAATCTTGCGAAGTCCCACGCATCAGCGCCAGTACATTTTTATTTCTGAGTCCTAGAAGATGTTTAGTAACCTGAGATGAGATTTTGAACTTCTAGAAGACATACTAAGTTTTCAAGACCCTTTGGAGATAATTTATTTTTGGATGACCAATAGTATGATGCCTTATTGCACATATGAATCTATACCTATTTCCATCCTTTGTTCATCGAAAATTCCTATTATTATACCATCGACCAAATTATGGAGGGTATATAAAATTTGTTATTCCGTTTGTAACACCTCGAAATATACATTTTAGATCCCACAAAGTATACATATATTCTTGATCAGCATAAAATTCTATGTCGATTTAACACTGTCCGACCGTCTGTCCATCTATCCGTCTGTGGAAATTATTTTAGCTTCCGAACGAAAAGAAGTTAGTTGATAAAAATTTACTCAAATGTGTATTATGTCTGCAGGACTTTTGGTATTGAAAATGGGCATGTAGGTCCACATCTTCGTATAGCCCCCATGTAACGATACCTCTCGATGATTTTAATGATTTTATGGACATTATTTACCGGAACTATTTCAAATTTAGCATTTGAAGTTCGTTATGAATACTACAGCCTATGACAGAAAATTGTCTGTGCAGGTCCACGTCTTCGTAAAGCCCCCATATTACGGCACCACGTCGTCGTATAGACCCTTATATACGGCTACATTCGGTATTTTTAAGATTTTAACAGAATTTTTAATGGATTTTAATTTTTTGAAAATTGACAAATTTGTACCAAATGGTGGAGGGTATTCAAAGTTCGACCCGGCCGAAATTACAGCTTTTACTTGTTTTGTTTTTTTTTCTAGAAAAAAATCAGTATAACCTTTTTATATATAGACGACTTGTACAGATTTTCTAAATAATCGAATCTGTTGTGTTTATCTTTAGTCAACAAACTGTTATTGTATTCCGATTTTGCAAAAATTTCCATAAATTTGTAACGTATATTTTATTCAAAAAAAAATTATTAAAAAAAAAACTTTTTGCCAATTGAATTTTTCTCGACATAATTTTACCTTTATTTTCTTTGAAATACAACAAAAATAACAAAAACAATAAAAACAAAAATCGATCTTAATAGAATTATATTCTTTTATTGTCTAAAACATTAAAAGCCAACAAGGAACAACCCCTTGCTTTTCCCCTCCTAACTTATTGAACTCAATTTCCAAACCGATGCAGATCAATTGAAATTCGCCATGGTCGGAAGTGAGCAAAAGTGTCTTGAAATGCAAATGAGTTTGGCAAAAATACATACACACGAAAGGATTGCAAAAATATGTAGGTCGAAGGGTAGAAAATATTGATTTGCATAACATTGGCACAAGTCGGGCAGAATCGAACTGACACAAAAAATTATTAAGAGGTAACAATAAATTATGGAAATTGAAGGATACGACTTTTTGGCAGAAAAATAAACATAAATAATGTTCAAGGTCATTTCGTGATAAGTAGGAAGAAACAATTATTTTTTCTCTTTTCTCTTTTTTATTTATTTATTTATTTTTTTTTTTTTTTGTTTGAGAAATCTAAATCAAGAACAATCCATTATTTGGCCTTGGCTTCTTTAAAGGAAATAATTAATGATTTTTTTAAGGAACAAAATCTAACGTATTTTTTTCAAATAATTTTTAAGACATTTTCCAAAAAAAAAATCATTATTTTTCTTTTAAGTTCAAAGTTGAATATCATTAGTGGAAAAATACATTTCATTATTATTTTGCAAAAAAAAAAAAACAAGAATTTCCCTTCAATGTTTTTTGCGTCAGAGAAGGTTCTCTCTCTCCATCTCTCTCACACTCTCTCTTCGGTCATCAAGTTTGTGTCTTAAGTCTTTCGTATTGACAGCTGCTGCCACCACCAAAATGATTAATGTTTCTGGTGGGGTGTTTTCCTTTTGCTTCCTTTAAGGTTGCAGTGCCAGCATTTTGTTGTGGCATTCTTTCATCAAAATGATCATCTCAAGTGGCGAAGTTTTGCTGCAACAAAATTTTTGGGCGCCTAAAAATTGAAGAAATTTATAATTGATGATTTTTCAAAATTTCACACTTGATTCTTTTCAGAGCCTTTTTTCTTATCAATAAAGAAAAAAAGTTGCAAAAATGATAGATGTTTTTTTTCGTAGTTTTTTCTATCATGTAGGGAGTAAATTAAAAAAATATTTTTTAAAAATCAACCCCATCTAGGTGGTACAGCTTACCACTAGATGTATATACTAGGGGATTGTAAAGAAACTTTTCCTGTAGAAAAAAATCTTTTAGCCACAATTTTAAGGAGAACATCTTGAAAAATTGTTTGTAAGAAATCCGCGAATTTCTTTCACGGGGTCCTTGAAAACAAAAATTCCAAAATAATTTTCCCGATTTTCTTTCATGGGGTCCTTGAAAGAAAATTCCAAGATAATTCCCTAATAGAGAAGATCTTAAAAAAAA
Source organism: Musca domestica (assembly GCF_030504385.1). Lineage (NCBI taxonomy): Eukaryota > Metazoa > Arthropoda > Insecta > Diptera > Muscidae > Musca > Musca domestica. Next base: position 417,501 of record NW_026712239.1, on the reverse strand, counting down.
CACATTCTTAAAAATTGCCCAATATTCGACCAAAGAAATTTCTTAAATAATACTCGATATTTGTACAGAGATACGTTCGAAAAAAAAAACGTTATTAAAATATATACGAGCTAGGAGGTACTTAAAGAAATTTTTCGAAAAATTTTAGAGTTCCACTTCAAGAAATTAAAGGTTTTTGATCATTGAAAACAATTTAATAAAGTACTCGAAAAAGATCATGACAAAAAAATATTCTCAAAAATCCATGATTTTCGGTCAGGAGGTCCTTGAAAAAAATTCTTTGTAAAAATATTCTTAAAATTTCGCGACTTTTGTTTTTGTTTTCTAACATAATCGTGACTTTCGTGTCATAACAAAAAAACAGCAAAAAAACAAATTTTCCTGCCAATAGGTCCTTGAAAAAACTTTAAATAGAAAATAAAAATTTGGGTTCATTGGAAATAATTAACCAAAAATACTCGAAGAAGATCATGACAACAAATATTCTCAAAAATCCACGAGGTTCGGCCAGGAGATCTGTTTGGTCTTTATAAAAATATTCTTAATATTTCGGGATTTTTGTTCAGGAGGTCCTATGAAATGTTTTCCAAAAAATCGTGGTTTTTTGTCCCAGAAGGAAAAAAATCTTTACTTTCCCGGCAGGAGGTCCTTTTAAAAAAACTCCAAAAAAGTTTGGAATTTCGGCCCATCAAAATTATTCGGTGTTTTTTCCAAGAAGAAATTGTACAAATATTTAATTATTTTTTTTTTTTTAAATTCGCCAAACTCGGTCAGGTCTGTTATGTTAAGGAAGACCTTTTAAAAAATGCTCAATTTCTGTCCAGAAGATCTTGTCAAATTCACATTTTCCTATCGCTCCTTGGAAATATTCCGAAAAATCCTTAAAAATTAAAGATTCCTTTTGGGAACGCTCCTTAAAAATATTCAAAAAAATTCTAAAAAAATCAGATAAATCCTTTGTGGAGGTCCTTGAAAAAATGCAAAAAATATTCCCTGTATGCCCAGGAAAACCTGAGTCTCTTAAATATTTTTATTTCGAATGCGGAAAATCTTTGACAACATACATTCCTTCTTTTGTCCTTCATGTCCTTGCAATCCTTTCGTGTGTATGTATTTTTGCCAAACTCATTTGCATTTCAAGACACTTTTGCTCACTTCAAACCATGGCGAATTTTCAATTGATCTGCATCGGTTGGAAATTGAGTTCAATAGGTTAGGAGGGGAAAACAAGGGGTTGTTCCTTGTTGGCTTTTAATGTCTTAGACAATAAAAAAATATAATTCTATTAAGATCGATTTTTGTTTTTATTGATCTTGTTATTTTTGTTGTATTTCAAAGGAATAAGAGACAAAATTATGTCGACAAAAATTCGATTTGCAAAATTTCGTTTTCCTTTCAAATATTTTTTTGCATCAAATACACGTTACAAATTTATGGAAATTTTTGCAAAATAACAGATTTTTTTAATAAAAATTCACAGAAGGCTCGATTATTAGCAAAATCAGCACATGGCCATCCATATATATAAAAAAGACCACACAGAATTTTTTGTAGAAATAAAAAAATATAAATTTTCGATGGGCAAAGGATGGACATAGGTATATATACTTAGGCGTATAAAGACGTCATACTATGGATCTTCCAAAAATAAATTATTTCCACAGGGTCTTCAATACATAGTAAATGTTCTGGAAGCTCTAAATCTCATCTCAGGTTACTAAAAATCTTCTAGGGCTCAGAAATATAAAAGCACTGGTGCTGATGCGTGGAAATTCGCAATTTTCAATGCCATCTCCTTAGATCTTTATAAGCTCTTCTACATTTTTGCCTTATACTATCTAGGCCTAAGAAATAGAAACTTAATAATTTCTCTTGTTATAGTCCTAAATAATATGTCAACACACATCCTTATGTACTAATCCTAACCAAACCAAATTTTTAAACAATGTCAGTGGTTCTCTCGTTCGATTACAATGGTCTAACCTCATCCCTAATTAGGTTATTCAAAGAAAAATTGAAGATCCTTTGCACAGGTCTATGCTAATTTCAGATGAAGAAAAAATGCCATCAACCACACTCCACAAACACAAAGGAGTAAAAGAGAGGAGAGAGAGAACAGAGTATCTCATTCTATGTGATGAGTGTGTGCCTTGCAAGCAATCGAAAGGAAGATTATGCAAATTACCGACTCATCATCTTGAGGTGTAAAATGTCCTGCGGCGATGGCAATGAAATGATCAATTAATGATCGAATCCCAAGGACCTAGTGTTGATATTGAATGTTTGATTAATGATATTTTGGCAAAATTGAGATACAATAGGAAATTCTTGAGGAATAGAAATATTATAAATATCCATGGAATTTCCTATATGTTAAAGAGGCCGAAATTTAAAAATACTTGAAATCGTAATTTACCCTTATATAGGGACGATACCAAAAAAGCTGACCTGACTCAAAGAAGATCATGATAAAAATGATAAAAAAAATATTTAAAAAAACAGATGTATACCCTAAGCCTTGAGTTATGATTTTTCAAACTGTTGACCCTTTATGGGGGAGGTTCCGAAGCAGTTGGCCAATATTGATCTATGACTGATAAAAATATTACAACGTGCCAGATTTGGACTATATCCACTACTTCCTATAGTTTATACGAAATATGTGCAAATTTTCGAAAATGTGGAAATATGCGTGAGGTGCCAGATATAGCGGACCGCAGTATTATATTTTTATACTTCATCTAATACATATAAAAATATTGGTAAATATAAAATTTGAACGAAATCGAAAATGCATATCAAATCATAAATTCCGATAAATTACATATTCTAATCAGATTTCCGGTTAAGAGAAATATTTAGATATAGGAAGTTATAAAGAATCGCCGACTTGTTTCGCAAGTTATGACAGATATCAGTATTGGAAATTGTGGTCCTTTGTGGGTGCGGTACTGGAAGGAGTTGGCAGATATCTGTCATCTTCACAGCAGATCTTGTATTAGCAAAAATTTTTGGATGTGTGAAATTTGAAGAGACTTGGATGTTTACTTCGCTTTCTCTGAGCGTTTTGTTTTTCGAAAACTTCGACTAGAAGGAATGGTGCGATCTCTACTATCTTTATGACAGATTTTGTGTTGATGGAAATTTTGAGATGTACCAAGTCTAAATGAATTCGGGTGGTAATTTCGTGTTTTATGAGCTTCACGAATATTCAAAACTTTGACCCTTTGTGGGGTAGGTACCACAAAGAGTGGACCGATATATTCCATCTGCACACCAGACCCTGGGTTAATAAAAATATTGTGATGTCTGCAATTTGAAGAGAACCGCATGCCTTTTTATGATAGTGTTGGTTATTCAAAAATTTGACCCTTTGTGGGGGAGGTACCAGAAGGAATGGTCCGATCTTTACCATCTTTGTAACAGATCTTGTGTTGATAGAAATATTGAGATGTGCCAAGTCTGAATGGAATCGGATTTAATTTTCGTGTTTTATAGCCTTTATAAATATTCAAATTTTTGACCCTTTGTGGGGTAGGTACCACAAAGAGTGGACCGATATATTCCATCTGCACACCAGACCCTGGGTTAATAAAAATATTGTGATGTGTGTAATTTGAAGAGGACCAGATGCTTATTTCGAAATTTATGATCGTTTTGTTTATTCAAAACTTTAACCCCTTGTGGGGGAAGTACCAGAAGAAGTGGTCCGATCCATACCATCTTTATAACAGGTCTAGTGTTAGTAGAAATATAGATATGTGCCAAGTCTGAATGGAATCGGATATACATTTCGTGTTTTATAGCCTTCATGAATAATCCAAATTTTATCCCTTTGTGGGGGATGGACCAGAAGGAGTGGACCGGTATATGCCATCTTCACACCAGACCTTGGGTTAATAAAAATATTGTGATTCATGTAATTTGAAGATAATCGGACTCTTACATCACATTTTTCTAAGAGTTGTAATTATTCAAAATTCTGACCCTTTGTGTGGTAGGTACTTGATGGAGTGAACCTGTATTGTCCATTTTCGCGCCAGACCTAACACTGATGCAAATATTAGGATTTGCAAAGTTGGAGCAAAATCGCATTATCCTTTCTCTTTCTGTGCAGTAAAATCTTTTTTTGAAAATTTCGCCCTTTTGTGGGGATGGTATCAAATGAGTGCACCGATATTGCCTATCTCACCGATATTGATCTGGATCTGGATTTTGATCAAATAGGATACTCCCTTCAAGAGTTATCGTGCGCACCAGCCGGACACACAGACAGACAGACAGATGGACATCGGTAGATTGACTCGAATTTCGTGAAACGGATTTGGTGCTAAGGTCTAAAACCGTCATTATATTTCCCCCCCTCCCCACCCTAACCATATAGCTGAGGGTATAAAAAGGGCCATGTAGACAGACCCCTTTGGTGACTCCCTTGAGGGTTAAAATTCTAAACCAAAATTATCCTCTTATTATTGTCAGTAATATTCCCGTAGACACTATATACCTAAATTGCAAGGATCTCACGGAATCTCATTCCGATAATTTTAAAAAAATGTGGAAATGTGGATATTTAATTTTGAAAACTCTGATACATGTGTCTCCTAGGTTTAGCTATACTTCATAATCTGCTGGAGTTACCCTGTAATTATTGAAAAATTATTGAATTTTGTAGCAAATTGTTATTTATTATTATAAGGACCTTGCCAGTATCCTTTAGAGTATCTTGATATATTCCTCTTGGATGTATCCTATTTTCAAAAGACCTTTCAAATATCTTTATGTCACAATAACTCCAACCATATTTTTTTAGAAAATAATAATCTCTCTCCAAGAATCTAACACCCCCCCCCCCCCCCCCCCCCCTCTTTAAATGATTTATGATCTGTTTGCATATCCTTTGTCTAAATAAAAAATAAAATTCCAACTGATTATTACCTAAAAATCCTGAGATCAGATCATTAAGACTCAGCATCATTAGGTGATGTCCTTTAAGATTATTTTTCGTTTTTTTGCCGAAATAAAAATCCTTAAAATCTGATGATTATTTCTCTCTCTTCTCCCAAGATTCTTGGCGGAATTTTTCTACCTAAAATGTAATGACATTATTAAAATTAATGATCTTCGCGTTAGATATTGGATACTTTTTCCCATCATTTTCTTCCTTCTTTTCTTTTTATTTACATTAATTTTTGGGTGCTTTCTTCGCCCTTTCACCCCTTTTTTTCTTGCGTTGCGGAAACACAAACGGGAAAACATTCATTAATTTTCGTTGTAGGTTTTGGAAAACATTTGCGCGATAAAGGAAGATCGGGTAAAAAAAAGAGTTGAAAATCGTTTTTGATGAAAAACACACACACACACACATATTGTCATTTCGATGATGCTGGGCATTGCCGCATCCTTGGCAAGGACGCTCATCTCACACATCTAATCCTTTTGTTTGTGTTTAGCCAACACAGGTAATAAATTTTTTCTTTTGTTCTACTTCTATTGGGTTGTTAAAAAAAAAAAAACTTTTCAAAATAATTTTCAATTTTTAACGGAATTGTTTTTTGTTTTGGTGTTCAATAACAAGGGGGTTGATTGAATTTTTGCAACATCATTTTTTTCGAAAAAGAGTTAAGGATTTTTTTTGCAACCCTTTCGCCAAAGAATTTCGCCAGAAATTCGCTAATGTTTTTGTTGTGTGAAAAAAAATTAAGAGAAAAATTCCGAAATTTACTCTCTTTCGTTAAATACAAGAGCAAGGTCTGAGGTCAGTTATTGTACAAAGGCGATATCAATGACCTTAGGCTAAAGGCCTCGTGGTAGAGTCTTTTGTAAAAATCTAAAAGGAAAACATTTCTTAGACCTCGAGACATACAAGGAATTGAATTTAGAAACCATTTTGGGGTGGTCCTACTAGCTAAAAAAATAAGTTTTCCAAATAAAATATACAAAAGGTAGAAAATAAGACATTTCGGAGCCCTGAACTCTCTTTTTCCATTAGAGATCTCTGAGGCCAAAAACTTTATAGCAGAGACCTCAGGGCTCCACTTATTTTAGTCGAGGCTTCGGAGGCCGGTTATTTTAGAGTAAAGGCATCTGAAGTCATTTACATAACATTTAAGCCCCTAGGTCCAGCAACTGAAAGTAGAATCCTCCAAGATTATCATTTAATAGTAGAGGCCGCCGAGTTTGAAGCCCGACATTTTATAGTAGAGGATTTCGTGGACAGCTACTTCCGTGAGTTGGCTGGTTGCAGTTTTTATACCCTCCACCATACTATGGAGGGTATATTAACTTTGTCATTCCGTTTGTAACACCTCGAAATATACATTTTAGATCTTTCTTGATCAGCCTAACATTCTATGTCGATTTATCAATGTCCGTCCGTCTATCCGTCTGTCCGTCTGTGGAAATCACTTTAGCTTCCGAACGAAATGAGGTAGGTTGATAAAATTTTACTCAAATGTGCATTATGTCTGCAGGACTTTTGTAATTGAAAATGGTCCATGTAGGTCCACGTCTTTGTATAGCCCCCATATAACGGTACCTCCCGATATTCGATATTTTGATGATTTTAGCGACATTATTTACCGGAATTGCATCAAATTATGTGTTTGACGTTCGTAATGGATACTACAGCCTATGACAGAAAATTGTCTGTGCAGGTCCTCTTCTTTGTATAGCCCCAGTATAACGCTACCTCCCTATATACGAGATTTTGATGATTTTAGCTACGTCATTCACCGTTTATTTATGACAAACAATGCCCATGTAGGTTCACGTCGTACAGATACCAGTATAACGGCTAAATTCGGTTTTTTTTTTTAAATTTTAACAGAATTTTTTAAGAATTTTGTTTCCAAATTCGTTCCAAATGGTGGAGGGTATTCAAAGTTCCCGGCCCGGCCGAACATTTTGCTTTTTAACTTGTTTATACTAGATGCGTCGTAGGCCACTTACATCAGAGTGGATGCCTCTGATATATGCTATTTTATCCTAGAGGTTCCTGATGCAGCTTTTATTTTTTCTCTGCGCTGAGGGGCAGCATTTTCAAAGCTCTTATTCCAAATACTTCATCGTAAAAGCTATTGTGATCTCAAAAGACTTTTTCTGAAGCATATGGCGTTAGAGGCCTCTACCATCAAATAGTTAGCTGCAGAGGCCTCTAACCTCACAGTAGAGCCCTCTATGTCAGCCACCTCATTGCATATGCCTTTGAGGCCACCTTTTTATCGCAAGGACCTTTAATGATACATGCTGGAGCATGAATCTACTCTACGCTGGAGCACAATTTTAGAAAATAAAAAAATCTGCTTCGACCAACTACTTGGTCTTTCTTTCTTTGCGGCCAGCTACTTCATGGTAAGGGCTTCTGAGAAGAGAACTCTGAGATATGTTAGGTCGCAGTATTCTCTGTGTCAAGTATCTTCATAAAAAAGTGTCTCCATCCAACTATTCAATGCATGTGTCTCTAAGGGCAACTACTTCAAAACAAGTCCACCGGGATCAGCTATATTACCGTGGAACCGCCTGAGTCCACATTTTCATCGCAGAGACCTCAAATACCAGATACTCCTTCACATTTTGAATAGTCAGCTACTTTTTTGTAGTAGACTCCAAATTCAGCTTCTTTAATAGTAGACGCCTCTAAATCTAGCTAGTAAAGGCTCTGAGATCGGCTTTTTAAAAGTAGAGTTCTCTAAAGTCAACTTTGTCTTAGAAGCGACCTCTGCTACTTTAGTAGTAGAGCCTTCTGGTACAACATCTATGGCCAACTACTTCTTTGAAGTGGGAACTGAACCCAGCAACTACAAAAACCGAGATCTCTGAGTCAATAACTCTTCTGTGGTCGGACACTTAACAGGAAATTCATTTCAGACCAGCTGCTTCAAAATAAAGTTCTCTTTGGCTAACGAAAGATATGGGTATCTATAACTTTGGTATCCATAATTGTGGGTACAAAGGATCTGCAGAGAAGCACGGGTACCAAAACGTTCACACATTTTTGGACGTGATCACCCTATTGTATAGGAGCGGAGTCTATGCCTACTGACTCCTTTCTATGAACCATGCACCAGGTTGATAATGCAACTCCACATTCCAGTCGAAACTCTAATCGCTATTTGGGTACAAACCACAGCCACCGCGATGCTTCACAAGGTTCTTGCAACATCCTGCCAGTGCCAATATAACCCCCCCTTCAGGCTTTGTAGCAAAGACTAATACCAATTGGACTCCAAATAATCTGAAAATAACAATGACAATGACCGCATAGTCTCTGCTCAGCTTCCGGGTCACAAGGACCACAACACTGCTCACGTACAAAACATAGCCTCTGTTCAGCATCCATTATAGAATGATCAGTCTGAGGGGGCTAGAGTCAAGGTCCAAAAAGCACTCCTTTAAGGTACTCTTTCCGAAAGACCTTCAATGCGGAATAGCTGGAATTAAAGCCCTTTATATTAGAATAGGTGGCCTAGAAGATCACTGGTCTAGAGTATCTGTCCTAAGGGGACTCTCTATTGGCTTATAAGGCCATGAATTTGATAAGAGTGCCCTGGAAAGAATTTTAGCCTCTCAGGCCAATTTTCTTGTTAGTTTCAAAATTTCAAATCCTTTTTAGATTTTTGTTTGAATATCCAGTTCCTTCAACATTTTCATTGAGACATTTCCCCCATTAAGTGGAAAGCCAGAAAATTTTCACCCTTGTTTACATGTGCGCGCTCTCTCTCTCTCTCTCTCCTAATAAAAGAACACAACTGAAAATCTATGCAAATTATGGCAATATTCGAAATGGAAAACATGACTTTGCATCGATTATGCCAGAGGATCGATTACAGGATTCAATTGATTTTTAATTTCAACATTTCTGGTTTAATGGTTGTCCTAAGGACTGATGGAGATCGTTTCGCCACAACCCTTTTCCGAACTAGTTTATATTCATTGATGTCGAGTCAGGTCACAAAGAATGAATGAAAGACGCTGGCAAGGGGCTGGCAGCCAATTCCCAAATGTTTAGGGGTTTGTCACCTTTTGTTGTTGCACAAAAAAATTGCCAATAAATGGCAGCGATTTCCGAAATTTGCATAAAAATCAAACAAGTCAAACATTTGCATATCCTTGAAAGAAAAAGAAATGTCTTATTCGTCTGTCTGTTTGGGCGCCAAACCTAATAAAGTTGTAAATCTCCGCTACGTGTGTAAAACCAATGTAACGAATTTGTAAATCACAACACACATACGACACGACACGGAGGGAATTTGCATATTTTGCCAATGATTTTCAAAAGGAAGGATATCTCATTTCAAAGGAAGAGAGAGTTTAAGAAAATTGATTTCCATTAACTTTGTTGCAAATGAGTAGCACCCCGATAGCTCCTTGTAATTTGCATGTTATCCTTGTTACAATGTCGCATTTTTGTTATTTTAATTTTGATCCTCTGCCAATCCAGTTATACGAACTAAGGCAATTTTCGAAATTTTTGATTCGCTTGTTAAGTTGTTGCGACATTTTGTTGCCTTCGAAATTTGCATGAAAATGCTCTCTGGACAATGGGAACAAGAGATGAGTGAGTGAGTGATGGTGTGTTTCTCTTTTGAGTTTTGATGGAATGCTCTTTTCCAGGTTTGACATTTTCCATTCCCAGGCATTTTACAATCCGAAATTTATGGCATTTTAATTAGTAGGCCAATTTTGTGAGAGAATTTGGGGAACAAAAGTCCATTGTCCTTTGATGAAGCTGTCGAATGGACAATGGTCCTTTTGTCAAGTTGGCCCTCTAACAGAAAAGCTGTCCAAAGGCCTTTTTCTTAGAAATTCACAGAAAAAAATAAACACCAAAGGGTGATTCTGTGGTTATTTGATACTCTGGTGAGATACAAACAAAGAGAGCTTTTCTTCCAGGATAACTGCTGTGGCTGACCAAAGGTGTTTGGAGACAAAGAATTAATTAGAGGGATATTGTTTTCTTTTCGGACTAACAGGGATATGTTGTTAGCCATTGAAAGTATACCTTCTATTCAGAAACTTTGGCTACTGAGGACTTAATGATCTGAGGACTTAATGGGCAGCCACTGTAAAAGAATATCCTTTGAATATTTTTTATACAAAAGGGACTTTTTAAAGAGAGTTTTTCTTCAGCACAAGCATATGGGGTCAGGCATTTTGGTTTTAAGAATAGTTTTCCTCCCAAAAGTGACCTCTACTTGTTGTAGAAGCCTACTACTCTAAACGTGATGATACATAAGCAGCTTGGCATGACATATTTATGTCAAATTATAAGGAACTACGGCAGGATTGTAGAGCGATTCTGACATCCTTTTATGATATGTCAGCAAATGTACCATGCCATAATGCCAAGCGGCTTATATATCATCGCCTTAAAGTAATAGCCCCTCTTTAGCCTACCGGCCGATAACAGTTGCTTAGAAGTCACCTACTCTAAAAATAATAACCTCCGATGACAGGTGTAACCACAGAAGTTGTCTCTGAGACCAGCTACGTTAGTTTAAGTTTGGATCTATAAACCTGCCCTTTAATTTGAAAAATGTAAGGGCCGCCAACTGCTACCTCTTAGACCAACCTTTCTAAAAGAGAAGCCACCCAGACCTGCTCTTATAGAATAAAGTCCAATTAAACCAGCAATTGTGGAAAATGCTGATGGATATTGAGAGTTCAGCCCGGCCGAAATTAGTGTATTTTTTTACTTGTTTACCATACAGATGTCTCTGAAGCGAGCTATACGAATGTAGAAGCTGTTGAAGCTAGTTACTTAAAAGCTGAAGCCCTTAGGCAAGCTTTAGATTTAAAAAAGTGGGCTTTTATGGTCAGTTATTCCGAAAAAGTGGTCTCTGAGTGCAGCTTGCCTAATTTAAAGGTCTCTGAAGTAAACTGCATTACATCTAAAGGTGGTACTAACAGATACTCTGCAAAAAAGAGAAACTTCTTAAACAACTTAAATTTTTATATAAAGTAGAGGTCTCTAAGGCTAACTAATCCTAAAGTACCTGGCAGCTACTCAAATATAGAGGGCTCTGTTCAAGATTATAGAAAGCTTCTCAAAATTGTAAGCCGCCAAGGCGAGCTATTTCATAGTAAAGGCATATAACTCCAGCTCTTCAAAGTAGAGACATCTGAGGATAGCTACAATATATTCGACTTTTATGGTAGTTCCGCTACTTTCAATACTTTTCGTACCATATTAGTCTTAGTACAGTTATCTTCAGTATTTTTTTTTCACCAAATACCTCGATTTTCCTTGCCTTTTGAGAATCGCTAACCACGCCAACAGCCAAATAAATTCAGTGTTAATAGAGAAACACACGAAGTTTAATGGGAGTTCGTGACTTCGTACATGGTGGCTTGGCCTTACAAAATGGCTGACCCCGTTACAAAAATAGCAACAGCAACAACAACAATAAATACATAAAAATAAAATACAAATCACATTCAGCAATTGGTCACATGGCCACAGCGTATGACCCACCATCTCATTCTGGATGGCGAGTGTGCCGCTGTTGTAGAGAAAATTTGCATAACCGGTTTTGCGAATGACGGTGGACATGCGCAGAGCCAAGCCCACCCTTTGGCTTGGCCAAGCGGCCGAAAGAGTTAAACAGAACCCAAAGGGGAGAAGGAGAAGGATGAGGCCAGTATCAACTTTCCCAACAGATGGATTTTCAAAAACTCCCTTTCACCGGGCTTCCATGTAAATGGTGTGTGTATCTAAAAATACCTAGGTATATATGTGTATGTACTTGTCGTCTATGTGTGTATGTATTGGTGTGTCCTTTACATGCAAATCATTTATCCTTTTATAATTATTTCCCATTCTCGATTTTCTCTCTGTCTCTCTGGGCAATGACCAAATCCAAATGTCGTTGATGACGTCAAGTCCTCGTGGACCGTTTCAATTCTCTTTGCCCTGTACCCCTTTTTGGGTTTATGAATGCAGTGAAATTTGTAAGGCCATCTGAAAAGGGATTTCCCAAATCATCATCATCAGCAGCAGCAGCAACTATCTCATCTCATTTATTCCGAAATTCCGTTTTTCAATGCCAAGCTTTGCTGAAATTAATGTTTGTTGTGTCCAAACCGGTTTTGACCCTTTTATTGTTTTTGTTGGCAGCCTCAATGGATGGCAGGGCTGCTGGCTATCCCATTGTACTCCCGACAGATCGTGGTTGCAAGACAAAAGATTTCCAACATCCCAGCAAAGGGTTAGTCCAAAGTCCGCCGTTTAAGATGTTTCATCCCTTTGTTATGCAAAGCAGCTTCCCCCCACTCCTCTCCTCTACTTTCCCTGCCCAGCGGCATTAGATTTCTCACTTTTCTTAAAGGATAAATTTTTAAGGATATTTTTTAGAGAAAAAAAAAGAACGCGGAAAGACAGAAGATCACTTTGGTGTCCTAACTTAACAAAAGGATGGGAAAATATTTGGGATGGAGGATTTGTCAAATGTTTTCGAGAAAAAGATTTAACTAAAGTAGCCGTTAGAAAAATTGGTTTTCAACCAAAAAAAAATACTAAAACTCGTAATGGAATGGATCCTTAAAAAATAACCAATCAAGGATTAAAGGTCAGCGGAAATCTTAAAAACAAAACTTTAGAAAATATGACCTCAGGCAAAATATTTAGTAGATGCTTTGTAAACCACGATTTGAGCAGGTTCGAATTGCCTAGGAATTCAAAGAATCAAGGATTAAAGGTCAGCGGTAATATTGAAAAAATTCGAAAAAAAATACCGGCAAAATATTGAGTAGATGTTCCTTAAGCGGATTCTTTGGGCTTCGTAGATACTTCGTAAGCCAACGATTCGAGCTAGTTAGAATTGCCCGGGAATTCAAAGGATCAAGGATTAAAATTCAGCGGAAATTTTGAAAAAAAAAATCGAAAATAATACCCACAAAATATTGAGTAGATGTTTCTCAAGCCAACTATTTGAGCTGGTTCGAATGTCTTAAGAATTCAAATTCAAGTTCCAAAAAAATTCAAATTCAATTTCGAAGATTTCAAATTAAAACTTCTAAGAACTCAAACATCCCTCTTTTATCCATATATTTCAAATCCAGGACCCTCATCCTCAGCGGATATTTTGAAAAAAATTAGAAAAAAATACCGACAAAATATTGAGTAGATGTTCCTTAAGCCAACTATTTGAGCTGGTTCGAATGTCTTAAGAATTCAAATTCAAGTTCCAAAAAATTCAAATTCAATTTCAAAGACTTCAAATTAAAGCTTCTAAGAACTCAAATATCCCTCTTTTATCCACGCATTTCAAATCCAGGACCCTCATCCTCAGCGGAAATTTTGAAAAAAATTCGAAAATAATACCGACAAAATATTGAGTAGATGTTCCTCAAGCCAAATATTTGAACTGGTTCGAATGTCGTAGGAATTCAAATTCAAGTTCCTTAGAATTCAAATTCAAGTTCCGAAGAATTAAAATTCAACTCCGAAGAATCTAAATTCAATTCCGAAGAATTCAAAATCAAGCTTCTAAGAACTTAAATATCCGCCTTTTTTATTCGCATATTTCAAACCCAGGATGAGGGTCCATCCTAAAAACCAAAACCTGTTCCTATTTTTTCCTCGGATTCATATGTCTAACCCATCAATCTTACCTCAAATTAAAGCACGTGCTCCAAATCCATGCCTTCTCTTTCTGAACCCCTTTCCAACATCCTTGAAAGGTCACTTAACAACATTCCTTAACATATCTCTCCTCATTTCCACACCTAATGTGTTGGCACGCGTCCCTGACCACCGGTCAACTTGGAAATCCGGTTTTTGGTCAATTTCCCCCCATCCACCATCTATGCCGAAGGGGTTAATATTTCAAAGAACATTTTCGAAGCTAACAACATTGTCACGCAGTGGTCAATTAATGGTCAGTGACATGCCATGCGAAAGGGGGTTAATTGTAGATGGCTTTGGCACACTTCGGAAGTTCGGGGAAGGAGAAATTTGACTATGGTCATCTTGGGAGATAAATGATTAGGACATTTTATGATAACCGAATAGAAAATTTACCTAATTGGTTCGCATCAGTAAAAGACTCTCTTAAGAATCTGACCACAGAGGTATATATTTCAAAATAAGTTCAGCTACTAGGATTACGACTTTCGGCTAATCCTATATTATGCATCATCAAGTCAAATAGTCGGAGACGACTTTTCTTTGTCCCGTAATGACATAACTAGTCTCTAATTTGATAGAGTTTGAAGAGAACCACTCCTCAGATACATCCGCTTTAAAGTAGTTTAGACTCAGAGATCTCTGAGGACAAGTAACTGGCGTTAGCTGCTTTCACTCTAACTTTGTTGGCCCTTACTCTAAGGTTCAGCAGCTCTTAAAGACCTTGAAAGGCCTTAAATTCCATTTCTAGCCTTTATCGAAGTTCTCTATTTTGAGAGACCTAATTGTGATATTTTAATATTGTCCGCTCAAAGATGTTTTTGTCTCTAAGGAAAAAATGGTCACGGAGGCCCATATGAGCTGACCCTTACTCTAAGGTTAAGCAGCTCTTAAACGAACCAAATAATTGACCTTGAAAGACCTTAAATTCCATTTCTAGCTTTTATCGAAGTTCTCTATTTTGAAAGACCTAAAGGGTGATATTTTAATATTTTGTCCGCTCAAAAATGCTTTTGTCTCTAAGGGAAATGGTCACTGAGGCCCATATGAGGTTCCGTCGTATTGCCCAACTCTAAAATAGATGTCATCTACGGTTGGAGTAGCTTTAAAACTGAGAAATCCCTACTTATGAAAGATAGGTTTCACCTGGACAACTCTACTTAGGAATAGATGACATCAGAGGCTCAACCTTGGAGTAGATCCACTTAGTGACCTCTAATTAAATTTTACTGGCCTCTAGAGTGCCTCTTCGTGCCCTTTTTGAAAGTAGCTCGTCCTTTTTTGAGAGGCCTATAATTTAGGGTAACTAGTAACTGGACCTTTACCATAGTGTAGCTGCCTTCAAACTTATTCTAGCTGAGCTCGGAAAGAAAAACGGAGGACTCTAATTTGAAATAAATGACTGTAGAGAACTCTTTTAAAGAGTATCAGACATCGGAACCCTCAACATGTAAATAGCTGGCTAAGACTGACTTATCTAATATTCCTCTACATTTGAGATGAGGGCATCAGATACCTCTAACTATTACCAAGTTTAGAGAAGCTTGCTGGCATCAAATTTAGAATAGATAGTCTTTGAGGTCTCCAATTTATAGTAGCTCGACCTAGAGCCATCTTCATCTGAAAAAAAACTAAGGATTTCACTTTAGCATAGGGGGAAGTATAGGCTTCGTTCTACTTAAGAGTGGCTGACATGGGATACCTCTATATTTAAGAACCTGGCCTCCATATAAGCATGACTGATCTCTGAGTTTTCGATATTTGATTTGATGGCATCACAACTTTTGAGGAGCCTACTTGAGGTACCTCTTATTTGCAGTACATGTATTAATTTAGGGTCTCTACCTCAAAGTAACTCACATCAGAGAACTATACTTTATAATGACTGGCCTAGGGTAGTTAGGAGGAGGAGCTTTCTTAGGGCCTCTTCATTCCATACTGTCCCTCAATTTAGAAAGGATGACTTGTAAGACTCAATTTTAGATTAGCTAGACTTTAGGTGATCTTCATTTGAATAAAATTTAGTGTAGCTGACCTTAGGGGCTTCTGCTTTAAATTAGCTCACCTTGGATGTTCGTACATTAACAAGTAAAAAAGCAGCTAAGTCGAACCTCCAACATTTGTTAAAAAAAATCCATTAACAAATAACCGGTTTTTATGGAGGCTATAAGAAGAATTGTGGTCCTGCATAAGTAATTGTTGTCATAGGCTATGGTAACGGTTGCGAATATATGATTTCGGAATTCTGCAAAAAAATAAATGATCTCGGAGCCAACTATTATACCTCAAGTAGGCTCGATGTGGCATACGATTCTCCCACCTAATAGTAGCTTGACTTTAGGCCTCATATCCCAAATAATCTTGTGAATGCGGACACAATGACAGAAGAAGAGGTAGTCCCTATAATTGACTTATTAAGATCGCCGGTTGCGTGGTTCGTGGCATTTTCTTAGCCAATGAGAACGTTTTCAGTGTCATCTCATGTACAATTGGTCAGCGGCACGAGCCAGTACTTCAAGGAACCTGATGTTATCCTTGAATAACCCTTTTCTTATTAAAACGTCACTAAAACCAGTTTTAAAACCCTTGACCACCATTGGCAGTGGTCAGCAGCAATGGCTCGTGTTGATGTACACACACACACACATTTCATCAACAACAAATGACCATTGGCCATCTTCCCTTTTCTTAAACTACCTGAACTCAATTCTCCTTCTCCCATCTCCTTTCGTTTTTCTCCTTTTGGTGATTTAGGCACAGAAGTTGTCAAAACTGTTAATAAATTAGGATCCTTAAATGACTTGTGTTGACAAATATTCAAATATCCTTAAGAATTTTTTTCCCCTAAATGACCACTTAAGAGGATAAAAGCAATATTTGCATATCCTTATCCCGACTGGCCATCCACTAAGACCATGCTGAGTAATTGACCATTCAATTTAAACGAAAATTTCCATATCCCATTTGCCAAACAATGGTCAGATCTTGTGATAATGATATCCTTATTAAGGAAGACAAAAAAAATTCCGAACAATGCCCAGCCGCCATAAGTGTTGAGAGTTTGACTTTCAAATCTCCCATTCGTTTGCATTTCGTTAAGGGTCAGCAATTCGATTTCCTTTTTTGGGTAATTTTCACAAATTTTGTAACCAAATTTTTTTGTGTTGGTCCTTTTGGCTATGGTTTGGGATTCCTTTATTTCAAAAAAAGGAAGAATAGAAAGATCGCACACACATAAATAACATCATTTGCCTAAAATGCCAATATTAGTTATCTTCCCTGCGTTCCTTAGACTAGAGGGAGGGTATTTTAGCCTAAGATAGAGTATTGATTACTTGAGAGATCTTTTAGGGGTGGTTCTTTCCTTTGAATTCATCCTTAGGCCACAGGCTAATGATCGATCCCTTTATGCGTCTTCTCGTTTCTCGCAAGGCAATAAATCCTGTGGCTAACAACAACAGAGCACAACAAAAGCTGAGATTGAAAGACAACTATTTTATTATTGATACCCCGGGGCAGGGCATTTATCTCCGGCAAAATTGGGGTAAATAATGTCAATATTTTCTTAGTTTTTTTTTTTTTTTTTTGTTTAGGGCTAGCCTCTCCATGCGATTCATAGCTAATGAAGGAAGATGATATTGAAATGTTCAATAAAAAAACTCATTGTAATTTGGGAATTTTTTTCCATAAAATATTGAAAAATATTTTCTTAAGACGTCCCTACTCTTAATGAGGAGATAAAGACTCTCTTCATATGCAAATTATTCCTCAAGGCCATAATTCATAAAAAAGTGTCAATGTTTAGCTCTTGAATTTGGAAATAAAGAAGGATCGCCACTTCATAAAAAAATACTTAAAAAAATGGTTTTCAAAAAATTCATGCGGTTTTTGTAAACAATGTTCAACATTTTTATCGAATTAAAATATATTTTTAAGACAAAGAAAAAAATGGATGTCAAAAATAAGAGAGATGGAGAGAGAGAGAGAGAGAGAGAGAGAGAGAGAGAAAGAAGTAACACAGAAAGCCTCTGAAGCCATAAAAGCCCAAAGGCTATATTACTCATCGACAAGAAGAGAAGAACCCCAGGCAATTACCAAAGCCAATAAATCAGTGAATCAAGCTACTCAAATCTAGAGGTCGCTGATATCAATTACTCGTAAGTAGAGATCTCTGAAAATAGATAAATTCAAAGGCTTCATTCTTAGAGCTACTGAACTCAGAGACCTCTTCATTTGATTAACTTATCTTTAGAGTAGCCCGTCTCTGTGGCATGACTGCAATGAGAGACCTCTACTTTTAAGAAATGAAACTCAACTTTAAATAGCTGGCCCCCTTCTTTTAGTAGCTGGATCTAGGCACCTCTATTTTTGAGTAGCGGCTACAAGAGGCCTTTACTTTAGACTAAGCCGCCTTAGACATAGAGGCATCTCTTTTAGTAGAAAACTAACCTGAACTGAAAAATAAAAACTAACCTGAACAATTTAAAAAGCAGTATGTTCGGCCGGACCGAACTTTGAATACCCTCCACCTTTTGGAACGAATTTGGAAATAAAATCCTTAAAAAATTCTGTAAAAATTTTAAAAATACCGAATATAGCCGTTATATTGGTGTCTATACGACGTGGATCCACACTGGCATTGTTTGTGATAAGTCATTACCAAATTCAAATTCGGAACTTGAAATAAAGGGTGAATAATGTAGCTAAAATCATCAAAATTCCGAATATCGGGAGGTATCATTATATCGGAGCTGTGCGAATACCTGGACCAGCATAGACAATTTTCTGTCATAGGCTGTAGCATTCGTTACGAACTTAAAATACCAAATTTGAAACAATTCCGGTGAATAATGTAGCTAAAATCATCAAAATTCCGAATATAGGTAGGTACCGTTATGTGGGGCTACATGAAGAAGTGGACCTGCACAGACAATTTTCTGTCATAGGCTGTAACATTCGTTACGAACTTCAAATACCAAATTTGAAACAGTTCCGGTGAATAATGTAGCTAAAATCATCAAAATTACGAATATAGGAAGGTACCATTATATCGGAGCTGTGCGAATACCTGGACCAGCATAGACAATTTTCTGTCATAGGCGGTAGCATTCGTTACGAACTTCAAATACTAAATTTGAAACAATTCCGGTGAATAATGTAGCTAAAATCATCAAAATTCCGAATATAGGTAGGTACCGTTATGTGGGGCTACATGAAGAAGTGGACCTGCACAGACAATTTTCTGTCATAGGCTGTAACATTCGTTACGAACTTCAAACACCAAATTTGAAACAATTTCGGCGAATAGTGTCGCTAAAGTCATCAAAATACCGAATATCGGGAGGTACCGTTATATGGGGGCTCTACAAAGAAGTGGACCTGCACAGACAATTTTCTGTCATAGGCTGTAGCATTCGTTACGAACTTTAAATACCAAATTTGAAAGAATTCCGGTGAATAATGTCGCTAAATTCATCAAAGTACCGAATATCGGGAGGTACCGTTATGTGGAGGTTTTATGAAGACGTGGACTTGCACAGACAATTTTCTGTTATAGGCTGTAACATGCGTTACGAACCTCAAATACCAAACTTGAAACAATTCCGGTGAATAATGTCGCTAAAGTAATCAAAATACCGAAAATCGGGAGGTAACGTTATATGGGGGCTACACGAAGAAGTGGACCTGCCCAGACAATTTGCTGTCATAAGCTGTAGCATTCGTTACGAACTTCAAATACCAAATTTTAAACAATTCTGGTGAATAATGTCGCTTAAACCATCAAAATATCGAAAAAAGGGAGGTACCATTATATGGGAGCTATACAAAAACGTGGACTTACATCACCCATTTTCAATACCAAAAGTCCTGCAGATATAATACACATTTGAGTAAAATTTTATTAACCTACTGCATTTCGTTCGGAAGCTAGAGTGATTTCCACAGACGGATAGATGGACGGACATCGCTAAGTCGGCATAGAATTTTATGGTGATCAAGTATACATTTATACTTTGTGGGGTCTGAAGTGTACATTTCGAGGTGTTACAAACGGAATGACAAACTTAATATACCCTTCATACTATGGTGGAGGGTATAAAAAGAAAAGAATATCCCCAGCCAATCACCAAAGCTAATCAATCTGTGAAGCCAGCTACTCAAATCTAGAGGTCGCTGATATCAATTACTCGTAAAAAGAGAACTCTGAAGATAGATAATCCAAAGTAGAAACATCTAAGTCCACACATTATAATGTTAAAGGTTATTACTCTAAATAAGAGTAGATGAGATTATTCTTCAAAGATATGAAGTAGATTTCTCAAAGATCAGCTTCGTTAAGTTGGAAGTCAGCTACTAAAATATAGATGTCAGCCATTCTTAATAAAGACCCGTGAGGCAAATACTCAAACATAGAGCTCACCGAGGGTGTATCTGAAGACAGATGGTCTAAAGTAGAGACTTTTCAATCCAGCAACTATATAGTTTAAATATCTAGCTAGGCTAGCTGCTGGGAAGAATTTGTTAAGGAAGAAAGTCAAGGTCAACTATTCAAATATGGAACGCATTCGCTCTTAAGTAGAGATGAGGTAGGCAGCTTCTCAAATAAAAATGTCTATGTTGTCGTTCAGTCATAAGATCTTTATGAGATCTTCTGATTTAAAGAAACCCGTAACAGGGTCTTCTACTCGATAACGTTTTTAAAGGACTTCTTAATGACTTCCCTAGAGTATTCCATAGAAAAAAGACCTTTGAATGGTCTGCCACAGCATTGAATAGCCCCTAGAGGCCATCTTGAGGTATTCTCTGCTTTAAAACCTTAAAAAGTTCTCTGAGTTCACCTACACTTCAGAAAATACCACAGCGTCAATGTACTCTACTGAAAAATCACTCGACGCCATATATTCTACATGTAGAGGCCTCTGTGATCACTTACTTTTCCATCCATTTGTTTTACTATTGTAGAATGTAAACTATGCGAAAAAATCAAGTCCCCTTATGACTAGTGTCATCTACTTTTGAGCCGCTTACCAGTGCTTTAATATAGTCGGTCAGAGAGTTATCTGTTTTTGAGTAACTGGCGTCAGATGTCATTACTTTGAGAAGCTTCCTAAAATTTCTTTGTTCATATCAGCTCTTCTTGGAGGCCTCTACTTTTTTAGTAGTAGAGCTTATTGGCATTTATTTTATACAAGCAAGTTTAGGTTAGACTAGTTAAACTCAGCGACATCTAGATTTGAGAACAGCATCTCAAAGGTCTTCATTTTACTGTTACTTAACTCCGTGGTCAGCTTCTCAAACATAGATGTCTCTGAGGTCGGTCAGACAAAATTAGGGACCACTGTACCCATTACTTTAATGCCGAGGAGATATGAGTTACTCAAAATAGCGGCTCTAAGTAAAGTTCAAGTACTCTAAAACTGAATTGAGTTTCTTTGAAGTTTAGGCCAGCTTATTTAGAGTAGGGCAAGCAACTCAAATATAGAAGACACTCCAGATAGGTATCAGATCAGCTAATTAATTATAGAGGTCTCTGGGGTCAGTCACCATCAAGTAGGGATCCCTGAAGCCAGCTGCTCTAAAATTACTCCCAGGTTGCAACCTCTAAGGCGATTTGAGGTATCTCAGGACAACCAGTGTACAATGGAGTTCAGCTAATTATAAAAAGAGGTATGGGAGGTCATCACTCAAACCTAGAGGACTCTGAGGTTAATCAGACTTAATAAGGAACCAGCTAATCAAATGTGGACGTTTCTGAAGTCAATCTCTCTTTAATAGGGCTCCTAAAAATAGGGACATCTACACTAAAGTTAAGACCAGTCAATTTAAACTTCAGTTCAGTAGATGCTTTTGAAGTCAGCTATTAAATGTAAAGATCTCTGAGGTCAATCACTCCTGAGCATTGACCGCTGAAGTGAGCCTCTTTAAGTTAAGGCCATGTAGTGGATATTTTTGGGGACATCATCTCTGAGATCAACCACTCATAAGTATAAGCTTGAACCCAGCTTATAAATGTAGAGGTACAGGCAGGTTTTTGAAAGTAAAAGTCTCTGAGGTGAGATGCTTTTGGCCTACTCTTCATTTCTTCGACAATGGCCGTTTGTAAAATGAGGTCCTTCTAGGCCACTTTAAAGGATCTTCAATTCGATAGAATACCGTTTCTGTATATTGAACGCCATCCAAAACTATCTATTGTATGGAAAACCCTTGAAAATTTGTGGAATCAGATCCCCTGGCTGAGATAAAAAATTGAATATTTTCTGGAGATGTTGTTTAGAACAGATTACCATGCTATGGAAACATATAGGATTTTTTTTATTTAAAAACAAAGAACATTTTAGGAGTAATTGCCTCCAAAACCTTTCACCTTTAATCAAAATTTTAATTATGGAAAACCTTTCACAAAAATATTTGCAAATTCTACCCAGGAAAACCAACAGCTGCTCTTTGCAGCTGATTTTTTTTCATAAAATTCATTATTTTTTTTATTCCGCCAAAAATTTGCATAAATTTTACAAATGGCTTCTCATTTGCGGATGAATGCACCTCTAATTGCAAGTCCCAGGTTTCATGGCAAAATGAAAAGTGTGCGAATAATTATTGCAATTTTCCCGATGTGGAACCGCATTTAAATGGAACTGAATTTGCATATTTTCAAATCAAATCAAATGCGGGAGAGGATAGACGTATTTTATTGCAAAAAAAAAAAAAAAACAAGCAACAACCCTAATGGTTACATAAAGAACGCCAGGATAAAAATAGGAAACTCCATGTAACTTCCGCCCGGAAAAACAGAAGAATTTTATTTTGTGCAAATCTAGTGCCGGAGATTTTCACAAATGTAAAGGATTTGCATAATTTTTGCATTTATTGCTGTCGGCTTCGTTCTCCCTCTCTCTCTCTCTCCCTCGCTCACTTTGTCTCTTTCCCTCTACACCCATAACATCCAGGGCATGCGTGACAGGCTACACATGCTGCTGATGCTCATGGTGCCAACCATGGCCCAAGGGTTGCTTTTCCGCCAGTGTTATGCAAATGACCTGTTCGCATTTGCGCACACGACAAACATGTACACCGGGAGAGCGGATTTAAAGGCATGGCTCATGTTAATGTTATGCAAATTTTCAATTCAATATTGAATCGATCGGGTAATCGATTGAAGAAAATATGTTGTCTACTAAGTGCTGCTCTTGCTGAACGAGACTCATTGGCAATTGTGCGTATAAGGCCTGAAAAAAGGATATGCTGGTGTATATCTGCCAGTGTGTGTCTGTGTGTTTTCAATATTGATTACAAAAAAGGTTATACTTCCTTTTGCGTAAAATGGCAAAATTGAAATCAGAAAATCTGCATAAAAATGGTAACAATGAATTCGAACCCATTTCGTTTGTTTTTTTTTTTTTTTTTTTTTGAAAACCAACATAAATTCAGAAACGCAATTTCAATTCGTTCGTTCGTTCGTTCGTTTTGTTATCCTTTGTGTTGTTATCCTTGTTATATTTGCATATCTCCCATAGAACGCAATAGTTCTGAAAGGTTTTTCGGTTGTCAATGAATTTATGAATTTTGATTTGAGTTGATATTTTATTTGTAGAGCTATTGAATTTACCAATACATACACAAAATATGTCCTTGATCCTTAGAAAAATTAGAGAAAAAATAGAAACATAAAAATTGCTAATAGATTTTCTTTCCTAGAGAAGATCCTGAAGACACCTTCCATTCCAAAGAAGTTCTTGAAATGCCTTTCGGAAAATTCCTCTTTAAGGAATTTTAAAGCACAGAGGACCGCTATAGGAGCCTCCTTGCTGTTATGAGCTGAAGTTCCTCACAGGGTAATTTATTCTACGAGATATCCTCTTTATGAGATCTTCTGTAAAAGTTCTTCTTTCCGATAACATTTTTTGAAGGACTTTCTGATGACTCCCATAGGATGTTCTACAGAAAATGAAGATCCTTGAAGGGCCTGTCACAAATTTAAATAGTCCCAGGAGGTTATCATGAGGTATTTTCTAGCTTTAAAGCCCTAAAAATTCCTCTAAGTTCGAAGAATATCCTTGAATGGTCTGCCACATCTTTAATTAGTCCCAAGAGGTTATCATGAGGTATTTTCTTGCTTTAAAGCTCTAAAAGTTCCTCTAAGTTCGCCTACTCTTTAGAAGAGGCCACTGCGTCCATTTACTCCACTTCAAAGGCATTCGATGCCATTTATTCCACATGTAGAGCTCGCGTACTTCTTAATCGCTACCCTAGGCTTTTCTATAGAAAAAGAAGACCTTTGAATGGTCTGTCACAAATTTAAATAGTCCCAAGAGGTTATCATGAGGTATTTTCTTGCTTTAAAGCCTTAAAAGGTTATCTGAGTTCATCTACTCCTCCGAACAGACCACTGCATCCATTTACTCTACTTCAAAGGCATTTGATGCCATTTATTCTACATGTAGAGGCCTCTTACTTCTTAATGGCTACCCTAAGATATTCTATAGAAAAAGAAGACCCTTAAATGTTCTGCCACATCTTTAATTAGTCCCAAGAGGTTATCATGAGGTATTTTCTTGCTTTAAAGCTCTAAAAGTTCCTCAAAGTTCACCTACTCTGCAGAACAGGCCACTGCATCCATTTAATCTACTTCAAAGGCATTCGATGTCATATATTCTACATGTAGAGCTCTCGTACTTCTTAATAACTCCCCTAGGCTATTCTATAGAAAAAGAAGACCCTTAAATGTTCTGCCACAGTTTTAATTAGTCCCAAGAGGTCATGATGAGGTCATGATGCTTTAACGCCTTAGAAGGTTCTCTTCTTAATAACTCCCCTAGGATATTCTATAGAAAAAGAAGACGCTTAAATGTTCTGCCACATCTTCAAATAGTACCAAGAGGTTATCGTGAGGTATTTCATGCTTTAAAGCTTTAAAAGCTTCTCAGAGTTCTCCTACTCTTCAGAACAGGTCACTGCGTCCATTTACACTACTCCAGAGGCATTCGAAGTCATATATTCCACATGTAGAGGTCTCTGAGATCACTTACCAACTGTACAGATAAAAAATGAGAATTACTATATAGTAGAGCCATCTACTTTTGTGTAGCTTACCTGTGCTTTAAAGTAGTCGCTCATAGAGGTCTCTGCTTCTGTGTAACTGGCCTCAGATGTCATTACTTTGGGAATCTTCACTTCACTCTTGGAGACCTCCACTTTTTTAGTAGTAATGGCATTTACTTCTTGTAAACAAACCCAGATTATAGTAGTTAAGCTCAACGACCTCTAGATTTGAGTACATAGTCGGAGAGGTCTTTATCTCTGTCACTTATATCTGAGGTCACTTGTTAGAAAGTGTTGCTCAAATCGTTTGTCCATAAGTTATGCTAAGAGAGTCTTTCTCTTACCAAATCACAACCAGATCAGAGACGTACGGTCAGCGTGAACACAGATTAGATTAGTTAAGCTCAGCGACCTCTAGATTTGAGTACATAGTCTGAGAGGCCTTTATCTCTGTCATTTATATCTGTGGTCACTTGTTGGATAGTGTTCTTCAAATCGTTTGGAGTCTTTCTCTTACCTGTGTTCACACGGTCAATGTGAACACAGATTACATTAGTTAAGCTCATCGACCTCTAGATTTGAATACATGGCTTGAGAGGTCTTTATTTTACAGTCACTTATCTCATAGGCCACTT
This sequence comes from Musca domestica, assembly GCF_030504385.1. Lineage (NCBI taxonomy): Eukaryota > Metazoa > Arthropoda > Insecta > Diptera > Muscidae > Musca > Musca domestica. The sequence goes on along the minus strand of NW_026712239.1, from coordinate 392,202 downwards.
GTTGGATAGTGTTCTTCAAATCGTTTGTCCATAAGTTATGCTAAGAGAGTCTTTCTCTTACTAACTCACAACCAGATCAGGGACGTACGGTGGGTGTGGACGGCCCTCAATTTATTGACTACCTTCTGCCAGTTTTTTATATATTTTACATGGAAAGGTTATTTTTTTTAATTGGGCGCTGCAGCAACCAAAGAAAAAAGTAAAGAATTTGAAAATTATACGAGGGCTATACGAAGACCTTTTCCTTCATAAATATTATTTCCCATAGGCTGTAGTACCGATTCCGAACTTCAAATACGAATTTTGAAACAATTCCGGTGAATAATGCCGCTAAAGTCATCAAAATACCGAATATCGGGAGATATCGTTATATGGGGGCTATACGAAGTCGTGGACCAGCACAGACAATTATCTGTCATAGGCTGTAGTATCTATTACGAACTCTAAATACCAATTTTGAAGCATTGCCGGTCAATAATGTCGCTTAAATCACCAAAAAACCGAAAAAAATAACGAATCTATCATTAAAGGCCTCTAAAGTAAAATAGAAGCTATAGAAAAAATTGAATGTAAAACAGAGTCATCTACATTTGAGTAACTGCCCCCAATTATTATTAGCTTTTGTTCGAGGCCTTTTTTTAGAGAAGCTATCCTTAGAAGTATATGTTTAGAGTAGTTAAACTTACAGCTCTTCAATTTTGAGCAGATATCTTTAATGGCTAATATTTTAGAGAAGTTAAACACAGAGACCTCTATATTTGAGTACATATCTTCAAAGGTACTTAATGACACTGGCTTCAATGGCCTCTACTAAGGATAATTCAATTTAATCAACTCTCTAAGCAAAACTCTCTGCATTAAAGTGAAAGAAGACCGCTTCAGAGGCTATCAACTCAGATGAGCTGGCCATCTACTCTGGGATAGGCACATCTACTCTGGTATATTGTAGCTGCCCTCAATGGTCTTTACTCAGAGTAATTTCCCAGTTCCCAGTTTTATAGTACCAGGGCCTGAAAATCTGTCTATGAAAATGTGAAATGAAAAAAAATGTGAAAACTCCAGCCCCAGATCTTAGAGCCACTATAGGTGAATAACTGGGCTTCCTTCACTTTATTGCAGCTCGACCCGGATCCTCTTATCCAAAATTATTTCGTGTGAGCGGGCACAGTATTAAGTTCCAATAAGTAGTTCGTGTCATTTGTAAGCCAATTAGCATATTTCCAGTGTCATATGATCTACAATTGGTCAGTGGCACGAGCCAACACTTGAAAGGAACCTGATGTTATCCTTTCACAATCCTTTTCTTATTAACACGTCACTAAAACCAGTTTTAAATCCCTTGACCACCATTGGCACTGGTCAGCAGCAATGGCTCGTGTTGTTGCACACGCACACATAGCCACTCTCTCTCTCCCTCTCTCTTAATTAACAACAAATGACCACTGGGCATCTTCGTTTTCTTTTGCTACCTGAAGTCATCTCTCTTCGACACGATCTTCTTTTGTTTCTTAGGGGTGTAAAGAAAATGTGTCAAAACTGTTAATAAATTACGGCCCTCAGCGGCACCACCACGGACAATTGAATGACTTGTGTTGACAAATATTTAAATATCCTTAAATAATCTTCCGAAAATGACCACTTAAGAGGATGATAAAATTAACATATCCTTGGATGAGTGACCATTCCCTAAGGAACTGTTGGATATTTGTTTTTTTATTCAATTAATTTAGTGGGGATGATATGAAATACTTTTTGAGGAAAAGGATCTTTCGAAATAAATAAAAAATAAATATAAATTTTTGTATCTTTTGGTCTCAAATATTTTTCAAAATTTCAAGAATTTTTTTCTATGAAATATAACCATAATTTTTTAATTTTTTTTTTTTTTTTTGATTTTTCTTGGACGCTAGCCTATTCTCATTCTTGGGATTTTTTTAAATGCAGGAAAATACTCCAATAGGCAGAAATTTTAGGAAATTCTGACAATTTTAAGGAAAAAAAAAACATGTAAAGTAGTAGCAGTCGGTTTTGCCGATAAATGTATACCCCCAGCCTCGAGTTATGATTATTCAAACTGTTGACCCTTTATGGGTGGAGTTTCCGAAGCAGTTGGCTAATATTGAGCAACTCGAATCTGACCTAGGACTGATATAAATATTACAACGTGCCAGATTTGGACTGTATCGACTACTTCCTATACTTTATATGAGATATGTGCAAATTTTTGGAAAATGTTGAAAGATGCTTGAGGTAACAGATACAGCGGACCGAAGTTTTCCATTTTCATACTTCATCTAATACAGATAAAAATATTGGTATGTGAAAAATTTGAAGTGTGTGCAAAATTTATATCCAATTTTACGCGAAATCATAAATTCCGATAACAAATGTTTAGATAAAGCAAGATGTAAAGAATAGCCGGCTTATTTCGCACGTTGCGACAGATATAGGCATTGGAAATTGTCACCCTTTGTGGGTGAGGTACCAGAAAGTGTTGGCAGATATACCTCATCTCCACAACAGATCTTGTGTTAGCCAAAATATTTGGGTTGGGTGCTTATTTCGCTTTCTTTGAGCATTTTGTTTTTCAAAATCTTTAACCCTATGTGGGGGAGATACCAGAAGAAATGGTCCGATCCCTACCATCTTTATAACAGATCTTGTGTTGATTGAAATATTGAGATGTTCCAAGTCTGAATGAAATCGAATGTTAATTAAAGTTTGTTTCTGAGCTTCATATATATTAAAAATTTTGACCCATTGGTGGGGGAGGTACCAGAAGGAGTAGGCAGATATATCCCATCTTCACAACAGATCTTGTGTTAGTAGAAATAATGGTTTGTGTGAAATATGAAGAGAACCGGATGCTTATTTCTTATTTTATAATCGTTTTTTCACTCAAAAATTTTGAACCTTTGTGGGGGAGGTACCAGAAATAAAGGTCCGATCTCTAATTTTTTTTATAACATATCTTGTGTTTATGGAAATATTGAGATGTACCAAGTCTGAATGGAATCGAATGTTAATTTCGTGTTTTATGAGCTTCATGGATATTCAAAATTTTGACCCTTTGTGGGGGAGATATCAGAAGGAGTAGGCCGATCTATTCCATCATCACACTAGACCTTGGATTAATAAAATTATTGGGATTTGTGAAATTTGAAGACAATCGGACTCTTCCATCACATTTTGTAAGAGTTGTAATTATTCAAAATATTGACCCTTTGTGGGGGAGGTACTTGTTGTAGTGGACCGATATTGTCCATTTTTTGCACCTGACCATCCAATTTTGCAAATATAAGTATTTGCAAAGTTGGAGCAAAATCGGATTATCCTTTCTCTTTCTAGGCTGTAAAATATTTTCTTTGAAAATTTTGAACTTTTGTGTGGGAGGTACCAGAAGGCGTGGACCGATATTACCCATCTCCGAACTCAATCTAAGTTTGCCAATAATATTACGATGTACCAAGTTTAGAACAAATCGGATACTCCCTTCGAGAGTTATCGTGCACACCAGCCAGACAGACAGACGGACGGACATCGCTAGATTGTCTCCAAATGTCCTGAAACGCATTTGATCCAAAGAGACTAAATCCGTTATTTCGATGATGCACCGTTCGGCTGTATCATATACCCTTTCTAGCCATATGGCTGAGGGTATAATGAATCAAATTTTGGAATGTTTTGGCTACAGATTGTTTTAAAATTTCCAGGTTTTTTATAATTAAATATTGTTCTCTTTAAAATTCTTCTTTAAAAATTCTGAGTCTGAAAATCTCTGTAAGGTGATGTGGAAGAAAAATTGTTTTTGGAAATATAGCAAAATTCAATCCCTGATGATGATCGTCGATACCAATCGAAATATTGAAAATAAAAAATGTTTCTAAAATTTTCGATTACTTTAAAAATAAAATTATATTTATTCTCCAAAATCTTAAATCCATTTATTACCCACCGCTACGTCATGGCCCATACAAAAAATCCACAAAAAATCTCCAAAAAATCCAAAAAAAAAATAGCTCTCATTTTTTGCAAAATTCAAAAATAAAAAATAATCCAAAAATGTAAAAAAATAATTTTTTAATCCATTATTCAAAATCCTGACCTACCAAAACTCGCTCACTGCTAGGTCATGGCCCATGATAAAAATCTCAAAAAAAATCCACAAAAAAATGGCTCTCGTTTTTTTGCAAAATTCAAAATAAAAAAGTTCCAAAAATAAAAAAAATACTCCATTATTCAAAATCCTGACCTAGCAAAACTCATTCACTGCTAGGACATGGCCCATGAGGACAAGTTGCCTAAATTCCCCCACAAAAAAAGAACAAAAACCACCAAAAAAAAATCCACAAAAAATAGCTCTCTTTTTTCCCTTAAAAAATAACTCTACTATCTCTCTCTTCCTCACACCCTCAAAGGACAACAACAGCAAAAAAAAATATCCCAAAACAGAAATGAATTCCCGAACTCCTGTTGGCTAAACTCTTGGAAATTTTTGGCAAAAAATGTGGTTTTTGTGAAAATATTAGCATTTCTCGCCACACCATTGGCTGGAAGTAGAAGTGAGAAAAAACGAACAAAAATAATTCAAGAGTCCCAAATGGGAACCAGCAGCTAAAAAAAGCAGACAAATACTTTTTGCGCGCTCGATTACTACAACAAAAGGGATTTTTTGGCACAGCCAGCCAAAGGACAATGGAAATGCGAACCAATAAAATAAGGGATGAAAAGGAAGCCAGAACAAAACGCAAAAATAGCCTTGCAAAGAGTTGAGCAGACAATCCACAAACAAAAAAATAAATAAATAACGTTTCATAAAAAAGCAAGGAAGTCTCTGAATAGTTGCGTGGACGGACAAGCGACGACCAGCAGAAGCAGTGGCAGCAGCGGCGGAAAGGAAAGGACATTTAAGCAACCCCTTTTTTTCACATTTCGCCTATTAAAGAGAGTTGGCTTTTTTATGCTCTTCTTTTTGGAAATTGTAAACAAAACAAACGGATCCTATTGCTCCCTCTCTCTCTCTCTCTCTCTCTCTTTCTTTCTCCCTCTGTTTAGGGAAGTTGTATGGGTTTTTTAAGAGAGTGTTGCGAGATCATTTGTTGTGCTTCTTTAAAAGAAAAAGAGAATCTTGTTTTTTGTTGGCCTTTTTACAAAGGGAGAGGGTTGTTTGTGAGTTTTTTAGACAATTTCCAAAGAGATCTTTTTGGAAATTTTTCCTATATTAACTGCTCCCCGTTGAAGAGTTAAATCAGTTTGAGCTCAACAGCCAAGCTTGAAATAACTCTTTGCAGTCTATTTCGCTTTACAAAAAAATAAAAACGAAACGCTAAACGTTGAATAGAAAAGAAATTTTCAAATATTTTTACGTGAAGTGACAAAAAACCACAACATAACCATCAAAGAAAAAGGATTATTTTTACACCCAAAGAAAAATCTTAGTTGGATTATTTTGAAAAAATATACAAAAAAAAATTATTAAAAAAACAAATTGTGACAAAAATTGCAAAACTAAATCAAAAAACCAATAAAAGTGACAAAAATTTGGAAAAAAAATTTTTGAAAAAATAATTCAAAAAATATTGAAAAAAAAAATATTTAAAAAAAAAGTTTGAAAAAAATTCGAAAGAAAAACTAAAGAACCGAAAAAATTTTTCAAAAAAAAAAATTAATTTTTTTTCGAAAAAAAGTTTTGAAAAAAATCCGAAGCAAAATGTCTACCCAATTGGAATTCATAATGCAGTTGTACATGATGAATCTCTTGCAACAACAACAGCAAATGCAACAAAATCAGCAGCAGCAACAACAGCAACAGTCACAACAATTTGCCCCAAGTCCTGTCAAGGCCAAGGATTCATTGGAATCAGCAGCAGCTGCAATGACAAATTTAAGGACCCAGAAACGCAAACTCTCCCAAAACACCAACACCAGTAGTAGTAGCCGTAGTTGTAGTCCCAATAGTAATTTGAGCATCCAACAGCCACAACAACAACAACACTTAACACCCAGCTTTCCCATCTCCACTGCTACTCCTCAAATTTCCCTACTACAACAACAGCAACAACTACTCTTGCAACAGCAGCAGCAACAAACTCAGGCTGCCATGAACCCCATGTTGTTGAATAATTTGCCGGCCTTGACCCAATTGATGTTGCTGCAGCAGCAACAACAACAGCAAATAACCTCCTCCAATCTCCTGCTAACACCCACCACACCCAACTCCTCCTCCCACACCTCGTCCTGTACCCCCTCATCCTCCTCCCCCATGGCGGCGAATTATTTGGCCAACAGTTTTGGGGTTTATGCTGGAGCCAGCGTTTCCAGCGCTGCTGGCTTTTCCACTTCCGCTGCCACACCTCCTCCTCCATCTCATCCTCATCAGCCATCTAGTGCTTCTCTTTTCTTTCCCTCTTCTGCTTTTCCAGCACAAAATTCTAGCTCTTCTTTTATAGCCACCTCCACCTCCTCACCAAGCCATAATTTTCTTCAATCATCTACAGTGACATCGACACCAAATGCCGCCGTCGGCTCCACCAGCGCCGCTTTGGATGTCCACAATGTAGACGACACTGAAGAGGATAATGGCGAAGAAATGGATGTTAAATTCATTAAAACCGAACAATTGACCAACGAAGTTATGCACTTAACGGCATCGGCCCATTCCACATCCGGTTTGAGGCCATTGGAATTGACCTCGGATTCCATGGAGGATTCCAAACAAATGGTAAGTTGACAAATATTTTATTTTTTATATTTTTTTATGTTAAGATTGGGACTAGAATGCCATCCTACATCCTTATTTGACATACGCTGACCTAAAAAAACACTGCGGAATTAAAAGCTTCAGATTGGGCGCCACTTGAAGCCCCTTATTTTCTTCCAGACTTTCCCCCACATCAGCGATTTTTTATTTACTTAGACATTCATTTTGCCGAATATGCTTCGGATTCAACGAATACGGAGCCCCAACCGTCTCTTTGAAAGCAGCCTGTGATTGGGCGTCATCTACTCGCTTTTACTACTTTCTCCAAGACTCTTCCTGCTGCGATTGCTTATTACATTCACTGTTACCCAACATAGCTTTTAGGCATTTCCCTAGCCGCCAGCTAACTTTTTATCACAACTTTGTGATTGGGCGCCACTTTTTTACTAACAACATTTCCGTCATAATTTTTGTCCTAGATTCAAATTTCAATAAGAGATTCATTTCCTCAAATATGCTTCGAATCCAACGAATACGGAGCACCAACACTCTCTCTGAAACCAGCCTGTGATTGGGCGCCATCTTTATACCTTTATGGCTTTCTTCGAGACTGTTCCTTTAGATCTTCTATCGATTATTTAATTCACCGCTTCCCAACATATCTATCAGGCATTTTCCGTAGCCGCCAACTAACTTCCTTATCACCACTTTGTGATTGGGCGCCAATTTTTTACCCTCGACATTCCAGTTGAAATTTTCATCCTAGGTTTAGGTACTTAGTTCACATTTCAATTAGTTATTCAGTTCTCCGATTATCCCCCGGATCCAGCTCTCTCCTTTAAAAAAGGCTCTGATTGGGCGCCATCCGCACGCCTAGATTATTTTCTTCTAGACTCTTTCGGCAGATCCGCAATAACTTATTTAATTCGCAGCTACATAGCTTATCTTCTCGGTATTCATTTATTAGCTTTCTGTGATTGGGCGCCATTTGAACACATCTAGCACTTTCTCCCAGTTTCTTTCTCTTCTCCGAATATCATTTCGGATTTATCGAAAATTAGGGATCTATTCTGACTACACTTTCCTTCTATGACAACACTCTCCTCGCAATAGGACACTCACTTCATTGGGCGCCAACTACTCGTTTTGGGGTTCTGCTTCGAAAAATCTTCCCTAAATTTGCGATTTTTTATTTAATTCAGAGCTACCCAACATATCTATTTGGCTTTTATCTTCCCGAAATTATTTAGTATCTCAACCATTACCTATCTTCTTCTGTGAGCACCATTTGCTTGGGCGCCACTTTTTCACCAATATTCTATGCTCTTGAAATTCTCCTCTAAATTTGCAATTGCTTAGGCATTGGCTTTCAAAAATACATTTCTGAAGGCATGAGAATGTAATTTTATTACACAGTCGCCAGTTTACTTCCCTGTTGACAGCCTGTGATTGGGCGCCACTTTTCACATAAACTCTCTAGGTTTACCTATTTTCTTAGAAACTATGCAGAATATCAATTTAACTTTTTTCCCCCGAAACCGTACTGAAATCATCGAATGTTGGAGATGAAAGAGGCGATATTCTCCGGAAGGGAATTGCATTAAGACCCACAGCTGCCAGCACAACTCCCTAACAAAAGGTCACCGGGTTCTTAAAAAATTGGCTGTGAATAATTCTTTTGAAATTTCGTCGAGATATATTCCCTCTCTCTCTCTTTCTCTCTCTCTTCGAATTCAAGTTTCTGTTGGGGGTCATTCTCTGCAAATATTTATCTTATTTACGATTTTCTGCCTCTCCGATAAAATGGACGCATTCTTTCAATTCCATTTCAATAAATTCCAGAATTCAAAATTATTTTTGGAAATTTGCGTAGGATTCTTTTCGAGTTTGCGGACTACCTTTAGGTTTATCTTGAAAACTATTTGTTTCCTTTCTCTACTAAATTGGACGTGGGTGGCGCCGAATAAAGGTTGAATTCAAAAATCTTTTTTGTCACCTTTGGGTGATTCTTTTCGAATTTTCAGACCACCTTCAGGATGCTTTAGCTTCATAAATGTTCATTTCCAAGTGAATCTTTCTTCAGCCAATAATCTTTATCCTTTCAACCAACCTTTCTCCAGTCTTCACACAAATATTTACCTACCTTTTATAGGACCGGACCTACGAGACTTCGAATTACTTTTCTTCAGATTCCAAGGCTAAGGTTTCTCCAGTCTCCCTCTGCCCCCTACTCATTTTCCCCCAACTCTTTTTTCTCTTACCTTTCAACGAACAATTCCTTGGAATCTCAAGAAGCTTGTGAATTTTTTTTGTTTACACCAAAAACAACAACAACAAAAACGCAATTAAAAATTAGCAGAAAAAAACAACAACAACAAAAATCGGCAACATTGTAACAAAATTTGAACACTTGTGTTTCCGAACTTTTTTTTTCTTCTTTACATTTTTGTTCTTTTGAAATCAAAACATAAACAAATCGCCGAAACACATGCAATGAAGTTCTCATTATTTCCAGAGCATGGGTGGGCAGGGTAATTTGAGATGCTGGAACATGTTGTAGACCGGAAAAAAACTTAAAATTAAGCAAAAACAAGAAACAGAATTTATTAAATTTTTATTTATTTCTCTCCCTCTCTTTGCAGCCCTTTACTCCCGAGAAATCGGAATACTCCCTGAAACCCCTCGCAGACCATGATCCCTCAAATGTAACCCCGGTGACTTTGAAGAATGCCATACTAACACCACCCTCAAGTGAACAGCTTTCTTCAAAGCACACCGGCAGTTCGGCATTTGAGGGTTCATCGTCTTCGGCGGGTATGAATAAATCCTCGTCGACGGCCTCCAATTCCTCGGCCACCTCGGCCACAAATTCTACCACAAATCTAACGGGCAGTACTTGTGTCTCGGCGACGGGTGTGGATAGTTTCCTGACCGAGGAGAACCTTAAACATTTAAGGAAAAACTCCTCATATTTGGAGTGTGAAAATCCGCTGTGTCGCCAAGAGAATCTACGCGAACATTTCCACTGCTATGAGGAACCTTGCCAGGGAAAGATCCTTAGCAAAAAAGATGATATCATACGCCATTTGAAGTGGCACAAGAAACGCAAGGAGAGTCTACTCTTGGGTTTTGCCCGTTTCTCGTCATCCGATGACTGTGCTCCCGAATATGGTGCCGGTTGTGCCTACAATTGGAAACAGACCCATTATCATTGTATCTATGAGGATTGTCCCAAGGTCTATGTCAGCACCAGTGATGTCCAAATGCATGCCAATTTCCATCGTAAAAATTCGGAAATTGTCCAGGAAGGTTTCCGGCGCTTCCGGGCCCATGAAAACTGCAAGATTGAGGAGTGTCCCTTCTATGGCAAGAAGACCTCCCACTATCACTGCTGTCGCGAGGGCTGCAATCACACCTTCAAGAACAAGGCCGATATGGGTAAGTCTTGAGAATGAGAATCTGAATCTGAAAGGAATCCAAAATTTATTGAAATTTATTTTCTTTTCCAGAAAAACACAAGGTCTACCACATGAAGGACCATCAACTGACCCAGGATGGCTTCAAAAAGATTCTGAAAACCGAAAAATGTCCCTTCGATGACTGCAAATACTCCTGTGTCTCCAATCACATCCATTGTGTGCGGGAGAATTGCAATTACATTCTGCACTCCAGTACCCAAATGATTTCGCACAAACGTAAACATGATCGGGCCGAGGGGGAGCAAAACTATCAGCAGTTCAAAGGCCAAAGGGATTCCAGCGAAGAAGAGTCGCCCAACAGTGTGGGCGCCATGCCACCAGCAGCCGTTACTGCCAACAAAAATCTAAGCACAAATACCTCAACCCCCTTGTCTTCGCTGTCCGCCGAACACTTCTTGGCCCGCAAAAGGGGTAGGCCACCAAAGAAAATTGTAAGTAAACCTAACCTAAAAAAAATTAAAATTCAATTAAATTAAAATTATTTTCAATTTTTTTTACAGCAATTACCTGCCGAAGCCAGTGAGGCCAAACGCCTGAAATTGGAATCGCCAGCCGACTCAAACTCCAACAGCTCCATTTCAAATGCCAATCTGCCGGCGGTCGGTACAGCAAATCCCTTGGCCCCCACCATGCCCCTGATGAACCCCTTTATGGCCAACTTCAATCCCGCCAATGTGGATCCCAATGCTCCCAACTTCCAGCTGACTCATTTGATGGCTCTCTTTCAACTGCAAAATCCTCTCTTCTATCAAAATCTGTATCCCCGAGGTCTAACAGCTGCCAATATGGCCAATTTATTGGGTTCCAGCACTTTGCCTGCTGCAGCGGCTCCCAACACCCCCACGACCAATGTGAAACAGGAATTCAATGAGAAACCAGAATTTAAGGAATGAAAAGGGTATTATAGGGTTCTATTATAGACTTGGTTTTTTAACTCCACCCTGGCATGGCCCTATGCAAAATGTTTGGCTTTCGAACATTTTTTTTCTGGGCCTGGATGGGCATTAAAAGGCGATCTTGTTTTTTAGATCTTTGAACGCACAGAAGATCCAGGGAGATCGTCTCCTTTTTTGAGCAATAGGAAAAAAGGAATTGGGCTGGCTTGTCGACACCGATAAGCTTAAGGCTTTAATTCCTTGGGAATAGAGAAAAAAGACAGGCAGGTTAGGTAGAGCGTGAGAGAGAGAAAAAGAGAGAGAGAGTGAGAAAAAAATCCTCTCCCTTAAAGGTTTTACTTATCAAGGACACAAAACGACAGTCCGCATAAGTAAAGGTCCAAAGATTTGGAAAATTTCTTTCAAAAGATTTTTCTTCTTTAGATTCTGAAAATTTTTGCAACAAATTTTCCAATTTTTGGCATATTTTTCATATTTTCCAAACCCACAAATGTCTTGATTTGAAAATAACAAAATTTCAAACTTTTGTATTTTTCAAATCATTTCATTTGTTTTAAAATATTTAACAAAATTTCAATAAAAATTAATTTTAAAATTAAATTAAAATTTTCTTTTTAATTTCTCCAAAAAAAAAACATAAAAACTGTGATTGTATTTGTTTTGAAAATTTAATTTCAATTAAAAAATTTAAGTATCCTTTTAAATTGGCCATAGTTAATTTGTAAATAATTTGATAAACATAAGCAAATTGTTGTTGTAATATTAAAAACAAAAAATTATTTTTGAAAAAAAAATCATCTGTCTTTGGAAACAAAATGAGTCCTTGAGGAGTCCTTAAGGATTCTATAATGGTGGGATAAATAATAAAAATTCCAGATATCGTTTTTCTATATCTCGGTGGTATTTTCAATAGAAAAAAAATCCAACGAGATCCTTGGATCTCTCCGAGGATTTTTCCATAGAAAAAAATTCGCTGAGACCCCTGGGTCTCTCCGAGGCTTTTTCCATAGGAAAAAATTCGCTGAGACCCCTGGGTCTCTCCGAGGTTTTTTCCATAGAAAAAAATTCAAACGAGACCTTGGGGTCTCTCCGCGGTTTTTTCCATAGAAAAAAATTCGCTGAGACCCTGGGGTCTCTCCGAGGTTTTTTCCATAGAAAAAAATTCGCTGAGACCCTGGGGTCTCTCCGAGGTTTTTTCCATAGAAAAAAATTCGCTGAGACCCTGGGGTCTCTCCGAGGTTTTTTCTTTAGAAAAAAATTCGCTGAGACCCTTGGGTCTCTCCGAGGTTTTTTCTATAGAAAAAAATTCGCTGAGACCCTTGGGTCTCTCCGAGGTTTTTTCTATAGAAAAAAATTCGCTGAGACCCTTGGGTCTCTCCGAGGTTTTTTCTATAGAAAAAAATTCGCTGAGACCCTTGGGTCTCTCCGAGGTTTTTTCTATAGAAAAAAATTCGCTGAGACCCTTGGGTCTCTCCGATGGTTTTTTCTATAGAAAAAAATTCGCTGAGACCCTTGGTTCTCTCCGAGGTTTTTTCCATAGAAAAAAATTCGCTGAGACCCTTGGGTCTGTTGAGAATTGAATCAAATATTGTACTTTAGCATAAAACACTTTGTCCAATATTATTAACATAATCTTAATAGGCTTTGATATCAATATGTTTGTTGTCAAATATGTATTCTCAGTTTTTTCAGTTCAATAAACGAATTCAATTATAACAGGTTATGGGCCTTAGTCACGTTTGAAAAAAATATTCGGCAAAACAAAATAGATACATTTTTTAATATTGAAAACTAGTGACGTTTGTGAAAAAAAATTAAAATGGCTGGTAATAACATAGCTTTTCCGCTAGAAAGATTGCGTGGACGCGAAAACTTTGATGTTTGGAAGAGGCAAGCGCAATCATATCTGGTCATTAAAGGGTGCTGGAAGGCATGTGTTGATAATACCGCTGATGCTGAATTGAATGCGAGAGCTTTAGCCGAGATAACATTGATGATTGAACCAGACAATTACGGCCACATTGCAACTTCAACTACCGCGAAAAATGCCTGGAGTGCATTGATGAATGCGTACGAAGATACGGGCCTTACCAGAAAAGTTGAATTGCTGAAGCAATTTGTGAACATCAAGCTACAGAACTATGGATCCATTCAGGAATACGTCAATGACATCGTTATAGTGGCTATTAAAGTGAAAAATGCTGGCTTAAACATTGACGATGAGTTGACTGCATCTCTAATGTTAGCTGGATTAACGGATGACTTTAAACCGCTTGTGATGGCCGTGGAAAATACCAAGGAGAAATTGACGGTGGATAAGGTGAAGAATGTTCTACTTCAAGATGCGAAATTCGATCGAGCTCCAGAAAAAGAATCGGCGTTACAATCTAAAGGTATCAAGAAAGGTAAGAAGCAAATCAAATGCTACAATTGCAGTGGACTTGGACACATCTCAAGAAATTGTCCCAGCAAATTGAAGCCAAATGACAATGGAGCTACAAGGAAGCATGAAAAGAAGTCGGATGTTTTATTTGCTACAACTACCGATGTGAGCGCGTGTGCAAAAGCTACGGAATCCACTTCAAGTTCAGATTGTTTAAATGCCTGGTACGTTGATAGTGGAGCAAGCAACCACATGACGAATGAGAAGAACCACATGTACAACATCCGTGATGTTTTTAATAAAAAGGTGATTATTGCGAATAAGCATGAACTCGTAGTGGACTCCATTGGATATGTTGATATTGAAGTTGGCTCTGGAAAAAATAAGAGATGTGTTACAATCAAAGACGTGGAGTATGTTCCAGATTTGTGTACCAACTTACTCTCCGTTCGACAAATGGCTAAGAATGGAAAAAGGGTGACTTTTGAAGGTGAAAAATGCCGCATTTCTGATAAAAATGGACGTGTTATAGCAACGGCAACTGCGCAGAATCAATTGTACCGGTTAGAATGCAATTCGAAAGAGGAAAAGGGTAAAGCTTTTACCATGGCCAATGATTTCAATTTGTGGCACCGAAGGATGGGGCATATCTGTAATGCGAAACTGGGTGATGTCAAGAGCGCAAATGTTGGCATAAATTTTGGCAAAGAATGTTCTGAACCATGTGTTGTCTGCGTGAAGGGAAAGCAAACCCGAAAAGTGAGTAGAGAAGTCGGTACTCAAGCCAAAGAGCTATTGGAAATTATTCATTCGGATGTTGTTGGTCCACTAAAAGAAAGTTCGTTCTCGGGAGCTCGTTTTTTGTTGACATTTGTGGATGACTACTCAAGAAAACTGTTTGTCTATCCAATCAAGAAAAAGTCTGAGGTATTTCCGAAATTTTTAGAATTCAAGGCTTTAGTGGAAAACCAGTGTTCTAAAAAAATCAAGATTCTACGATCGGATAATGGGGGTGAGTACACCGGCAAACATTTTTCTGAATTCTTGAAAAAAAGTGGAATAATACATCAAAAAACATGTCCATATACACCCGAGCAAAATGGTGTAGCCGAGCGAATAAATAGGACGATTATAGAAAGGGTAAGATGTATGCTTATCGACAGTGGATTAGATCAACGTTTTTGGGCAGAAGCTGCTTCTACCGCATCGTACTTGATAAATAGAGTGCCATGCCGAGGAAATGAAGGATGTCCCGAAGAACTATGGTCGGGTCGAAAACCAAATTTGAAGCATCTTAGAGTCTTCGGATGTCCAGCTTTGGTCCATGTACCAAAACAACGAAGATCTAAAATTGATCCAAAATCATTAGAATGTATCATGGTTGGATACAGCACGGAAAGTAAAGCGTATCGATTATTTGATCCAAGTGATCAAAAAATAATTGTTAGCCGTGACGTGGTATTTCTTGAAAATGTTCACTCAAACATTGAAACGCCATCTTCTAATCTGTACAATCCTTTGCTAATTCAATCTCCAGATGAAGAAATGGATAATGTTTTGAACCAAACAGTGAATAATGTATCAACGAATATGGAGTCAACCGAATTGGATGGCAATAATGTAATTCAAAATGAGCCTCGTAGTGATTCTGAAACTGATAGTGAGTTTTTGGATTCAGAATGTTTTGATAACAATGGCTATGTGGACCCAAATGATGAAGAATGGGAACCAAATCAATGTAATTCACGACCAATACCAACGTCTGAAAATATTAGAAGATCAGAAAGGATAGCAAACCGTAATCAACGATCAACGGCATTTTCTGCAATAGAATATGTTTCTTCAGACCCCCAGACTATAAAACAGGCAATGTCGTCTGAAGATTCTGAACATTGGAAAAAAGCCATGCAAGATGAAATGAATTCTTTGAAAGTCAATAATACTTGGACTTTGGTTCAACTTCCTGAAGGATGCAAAGCTCTGAAGTCAAAATGGGTGTTCAAGACCAAGCAAGATTCCAATGGAAACACGTTGCGATGGAAAGCAAGACTAGTCGCAAAGGGATTTACACAGACTGAAGGTATCGATTATATGGAAACATTCTCTCCAGTTGTTCGGTATGAATCAATAAGGTATTTAGCAGCATTGGCAGCAAAATATGACATGAAGATTCATCAGATGGATGCCGTTAGCGCTTATTTAAACGGGATTTTAAAAGAAACCATATATATGGAACAACCCGAAGGTTTCCGTGATGCTTCTAATAAAGTCTGTAAGCTTAACAGATCCATATACGGCTTGAAACAATCTGGGAGAGTATGGAATGAAACCATAAACAAGGAACTTATCGATATGGGTTTTGTACAAGGAGAAGTGGATCAATGCGTATATTCAAAGGTGACAGATGAAAAGAAGATTTATATTGCAATATACGTAGATGATGTAATTATATTCTCCAATGACGAAAACGAAATAAATTCTGTCAAGAATACACTTTCAAGAACATTTAAAATGAAAGACATGGGGGAAGTGTCTAATGTTCTTGGTATGACAATATCCCGAACTGAAGATGGAATCAAAATTGATCAGTCTAAGTACATATCAGATGTATTGACACGTTTCGGAATGAATGACTGTAACCCTTCCTCAACTCCAATGGACTATAATAAGAAGTTATACGAAAGTATGTCCCCTAAAACCGAAGTTGAAAAGGAAAAAATGTCGAAAACACCGTATATGGAAGCTATTGGGTGCTTGTTGTACGCTGCTCAGGTTTCGCGCCCTGATATATACTATGCTGTGAATATCCTGAGCCGATTCGGAATAAATCCTGGTAGAGCGCATTGGGAAGCTGTAAAAAGAATAATGCGTTATCTCAAAGGAACTATAGAACAAGGGCTCATCTATAAGAAAAATTTAGAAGAAGATATTACCGGCTATTGCGATGCAGATTGGGCTGGAAGTTTGGACGACCGCCATTCGACAACTGGTTATGTCTTTATTTTTCAATCAGCAGCAATATCCTGGTCCACAAAAAGACAAAAAACGGTGGCACTATCTTCAACGGAAGCTGAGTTCATGGCAATAACTGCAGCTATACAGGAGTCTGTTTGGTTGAAACGACTAGAAAAAGAACTCAATCCCAACAACAATGTCAACATGGTTTTGTATTGTGATAACAAAGGAGCTATACAAGTGGCTACAAATAACAAGTATTCGTCAAGGACAAAGCATGTGGATATTAAAGCCAAATTTATCAAACAGAAAATTGACAACAATGAAATATCTTTGAAGTATCTTTCAACAAAAGAAATGGTTGCTGACGTTTTTACCAAGGCAGTAACTCCACAGAAGTTGGAATATTTTAAAGGAGTTTTTGGCATTGCTTAGTTTCCAACTTGTATTGTTTTGTAATTATAATGTAAGAAATATTTAATTCAGGTAGAGTGTTGAGAATTGAATCAAATATTGTACTTTAGCATAAAACACTTTGTCCAATATTATTAACATAATCTTAATAGGCTTTGATATCAATATGTTTGTTGTCAAATATGTATTCTCAGTTTTTTCAGTTCAATAAACGAATTCAATTATAACAGGGTCTCTCCGAGGTTTTTTCGATAGAAAAAAATTCAAACGAGACTCTTGGGTCTCTCCGAGGTTTTTTCGATAGAAAAAAATTCAAACGAGACCCTTGGGACTCCTTGAAGTTTTTTCGATAGAAAAAAATTCAAACGAGACCCCCCTTGGGTCTCTTTGAGGTTTTTTCCATAGAAAAAAATTCAAACGAGACCCCCCTTGGGTCTCTTTGAGGTTTTTTCCATAGAAAAAAATTCAACGAGACCCCCCTTGGGTCTCTTTGAGGTTTTTTCCATAGAAAAAAATTCAACGAGACCCCCCCTTGGGTCTCTTCAAGGTTTTTTTCATAGAAAAAAATCCAAACGAGACCCTTGGGTCTCTTTGAGGTTTTTTTTCATAGAAAAAAATTCAAACGAAACCCTTGGGTCTCTTCGAGGTTTTTTCCATAGAAAAAAATTTCACAAAAACCCTTGGGCCTCTTTGAGGGTTTTTCCATAGAAAAAAATTCAACGAGACCCTTGGGTCTCTCCGAGGTTTTTTCGATAGAAAAAAATTCAAACGAGACCCATGGGTCTCTCCGAGGTTTTTTCTATAGAAAAAAATTCGCTGAGACCCTTGGGTCTCTCCGAGGTTTTTTCTATAGAAAAAAATTCGCTGAGACCCTTGGGTCTCTCCGAGGTTTTTTCTATAGAAAAAAATTCGCTGAGACCCTGGGGTCTCTCCGAGGTTTTTTCTTTAGAAAAAAATTCGCTGAGACCCTTGGGTCTCTCCGAGGTTTTTTCTATAGAAAAAAATTCGCTGAGACCCTTGGGTCTCTCCGAGGTTTTTTCTATAGAAAAAAATTCGCTGAGACCCTTGGGTCTCTTTGAGGTTTTTTCCATAGAAAAAAATTCAACGAGACCCTCCTTGGGTCTCTTTGAGGTTTTTTCCATAGAAAAAAATTCAACGAGACCCTCCTTGGGTCTCTTTGAGGTTTTTTCCATAGAAAAAAATTCAACGAGACCCTCCTTGGGTCTCTTTGAGGTTTTTTTCCATAGAAAAAAATTCAAACGAAACCCTTGGAGCTCTTTTAATTAATAATTTAATAAAAAGTCCCTTCAAATTTGGTTTTATGTTTTTTTGTCTTTTTTTAAAAATGACTAAAAATCTTTATTGATTTTTCATTTGTTTTAAATTAAAACTAAAAAAAAAGAAATTATATATATGTATATAGGTATGATTGGGTTATGTTTGCTGTGTATAATAATAAAATGTTTTTGTTTTCGTTTTCATTTTTATAATAACAAATATATAATTCAATTTTCGTTTTATTTGTATTTTTTTGAATTCTTTCTTCATTTAAATATACATATACAAGGAGGACTTATTAACAATACAAAAAAAGAGTTGTTTTTTTATCTATATAATAATAATAATAATAATTAATAATAAAGGTACTTGGTTAAAACTAAAACACATACATGTTTGCCAATCAATGGGGGTAAGATGAGACAAAATAATAATAATAATAAAAATTATTAAAAAACAAATTAAAATTATAATTGTGTTCGATTGCGGGTTATTTTAAAAGAAAAAAGGATGCTCTCAGTGGTATTGTTAAAAAGCATCCTTTTTAGATAAGTTTTTTTTTTTTTGGTACAAAAATTGCAGAGATTTTTTTTGGAAAATGTCATTACTTTTGCCTAAACAAATGGTACAACAAAGTAAAAAAATTAAATAAAAATAACAATAATAAAAGAAAAAACAATGAGAGAGATATAAAATATTTATACTAATATTAGTATTTTGTTGCTTATTTTTTATCATTATTTCAAGTGGATAGTTTTTTTTTTCCAAAATAAGTAACATTTACAGTTCCAAATAAAAAAAGAAAATTATGGAAAAATTTGTTTTGTTTTGGTAATAGAAAAAGAACAAAGGATATCCTAGCTAGACTATATTCAAATAGCTCTAATACAGTTTTGAGAATATGAGGGGGAAAAGATTTTGATTTTAAATTTAAAATTTAGACATTTGAAATATCACATTTTCCAAGGTAATCTATAAAATTATCTGGGAAAATGCCACATTCCAATGGCTACATAATGAACAAAATTTTAATTCACTTACTTTGAATTCTAACCTTAGTAAAGATCATAGACAGGCTTACAATGTAGTTTTATGTTCTGCTTTAGTTTTATAATTGTTTTTTTTTTTTTTTTCTTCTTAACACTTTTTTTAGGTAGGTAAGCTAATTTCTTTTTAATTATTTTAATATTTATATTTAATTCTTATTTTTTTTCTTTTGTTTCTTTTCAATTTAAACCAATACAACGGTTTTATATAAATCACAATATTTATTCTGTTTTCTGTTTTTTGTTAATAAAGTTGGTTTCTAAGAAAGGAGGAAGGACGAATTGTTTGTTTCCTTGGAAAACAAAAAAACAAAAACCTTATCAAAAGGGGAAGCCATGGCAAAATACAACAACAGAGTAATAAAAATAAAAAATGACTAAATAATTTTGCATACATTTAGCTTAAGCTCCCAACTCCTCCGCCCTACTCCTCCTCCGCCTCCCTCTTTACAACAAACAAAAATCTAATCGTTTTCTTTTTTTTTGTCCATTACCAAAATCTTGCCGTATTACTGCGGGTGGCATGGGATGTGTGTACTGGTTCATCATTGCTATCTCGGGGCAATGCAGCCACAGCTATGCCACCTTGGGTAGGTGTTTGTATAAAAACCGAATCTGTTTCATTCTCCACAACCGGTTGTTGGCTATTATCTACAGTGCCACTGGCCTGTGGCTGATCTATGGGATCGCTAGTCACCACAACACTAGCCGGTTCATATATACACTGTAACGGCGGCTCATCATCGTCTTCCTCCTTAAATGAACCACTTAAATTCGGATTTAGAACATTATTTGACGAATGTGTAGCTATCGATTGGGAGCGTGGCGTCGCTGCCACACTGCCGTCCATGGTAGAGGCATTTGCATTGGCCGTAGGCTCACCAGCTATGACATCACTCAGTATATCCTCATGATAGGGTGGTGCTGCCACACTAATTGTGGTTGGGTTGCGTCTAAACCATCTGGAAACATTTCAAATTAATTCAAACTCAATTAATCCAACTGATTCGACATACCTGAATATTGGTAGGGACCAAATACTTCTGGAGCCATCACTGTTAAGTTGAGCCGCCAAGTGGGGTGGTAGGTTTGGTGAACGGTCAAAGGGATTTATGCGACGAGCAGGGGTTGATGATAGCACTGGGAAAAATAAAAGGAAGGATAAATAAATCAGAAAATTATTTGGCTTTTTTCTAAAGAAAAAACCCTCGGCAAATTTTTTCTATAGGAAAAAACGTCGAAGAGACCCAAGGGTCTCGGCGAATTTTTTTCTAATGAAAAAAACGTCGAAGAGACCCAAGGGTCTCGGCGAATTTCTTTCTATGGAAAAAAACGTCGAAGAGACCCAAGGGGAAAAAACCTCGAAAAGACCCAAGGGTCTCGTCGAATTTTTTTCTATAGAAAAAAACCTCGAAGAGACCCAAGGGTCTCTCGGCGAATTTTTTTCTGTAGAAAAAAACCTCGAGAGACCCAAGGGTCTCGGCGAATTTTTTTCTATAGGGTCGAAGAGACCCAAGGGTCTCGGCGAATTTTTTTCTATAGGAAAAAAACCTCCAAGAGACCCAAGGGTCTCGGCGAATTTTTTTCTATAGAAAAAACCTCGAAGATACCCAAGGGTCTCGGCGAATTTTTTTCTATAGAAAAAACCTCGAAGAGACCCAAGGGTCTCGGCGAATTTTTTTCTATAGAAAAAACCTCGAAGAGACCCAAGGGTCTCGGCGAATTTTTTTCTATAGAAAAAACCTCGAAGAGACCCAAGGGTCTCGGCGAATTTTTTTCTATAGAAAAAACCTCGAAGAGACCCAAGGGTCTCGGCGAATTTTTTTCTATAGAAAAAACCTCGAAGAGACCCAAGGGTCTCGGCGAATTTTTTTCTATGGAAAAAAACGTCGAAGAGACCCAAGGGTGTCGTCGAATTTTTTTCTATGGAAAAAAACGTCGGAGAGACCCAAGGGTCTCGGCCTATTTTTTTCCATACAAAAAAACCTCGAAGAGACCCAAGGGCCTCGGCGAATTTTTTTCTAAAGAAAAAACCTCGAAGAGACCCAAGGGTCTCGGCGAATTTTTTTCTAAAGAAAAAACCTCGAAGAGACCCAAGGGTCTCGGCGAATTTTTTTCTAAAGAAAAAACCTCGAAGAGACCCAAAGGTCTTGGCGAATTTTTTTCTAAAGAAAAAACCTCGAAGGGACCCAAAGGTCTCGGCGAATTTTTTTCTGAAGAAAAAACCTCGAAGAGACCCAAAGGTCTCGGCGAATTTTTTTCTGAAGAAAAAACCTCGAAGAGACCCAAAGGTCTCGGCGAATTTTTTTCTATTGAAAAAAACGTCGAAGAGACCCAAGGGTCTCGGCAAATTTTTTTCTATAGGAAAAAACCTCGAAGAGACCCAAGGGTCGCGGCAAATTTTTTTCTATGGAAAAAACCTCGAAGAGAGACCCAAGGGTCTCGGCGAATTTTTTTCTATAGAAAAAAACCTCGAAGAGAGACCCAAGGGTCTCGGCGAATTTTTTTCTATAGAAAAAAACCTCGAAGAGACCCAAGGGTCTCGGCGAATTTTTTTCTATAGAAAAAAACCTCGAAGAGACCCAAGGGTCTCGGCGAATTTTTTTCTATAGAAAAAAACCTCGAAGAGACCCAAGGGTCTCGGCGAATTTTTTTCTATAGAAAAAAACCTCGAAGAGACCCAAGGGTCTCGGCGAATTTTTTTCTATAGAAAAAACCCTCGGATAGACCCAAGGGTCTCGGCGAATTTTTTTCTATAGAAAAAAACCTCGAAGAGACCCAAGGGTCTCGGCGAATTTTTTTCTAAAGAAAAAACCTCGAAGAGACCCAAAGATCTCGGCGAATTTTTTTCTAAAGAAAAAACCTCGAAGAGACCCAAAGGTCTCGGCGAATTTTTTTCTAAAGAAAAAACCTCGAAGAGACCCAAAGGTCTCGGCGAATTTTTTTCTAAAGAAAAAACCTCGAAGAGACCCAAGGGTTTCGTCCAATTTTTTTCTATAGAAAAAACCTCAGAGAGACCGAGGGTCTCGGCGAATTTTTTTCTATAGAAAAAAACCTCAGATAGACCCATGGGCCTCACGAATTTTTTTCTATAGAAAAAAACCTCGAAGAGACCCAAGGGTCTCGGCGAATTTTTTTCTAAAGACAAAACCTCGAAGAGACCCAAGGGTCTCGGCGAATTTTTTTCTAAAGACAAAACCTCGAAGAGACCCAGGGGTCTCATGAATTTTTTTCTAAAGAAAAAACTTTTTTCTATGGAAAAAACCTCGGCGAATTTTTTGATATGGAAAAAACATCGGAGACATACAATTGGTCTCGGCGATTTTTTTTATGAAAAAAAAAAACTTCGACAATCCTAGATAAGATCTCTTATATTTTAATCTTGAATCCTTACTATTTTCATCATCCGATGTAACATCTGCTGCACCACCACCCGGTGTGGAGCCCCGTTGAAATGTACCATGACGTGTGGAGTTGTTCGATGACATTGTTGTTGTCAATGAACTCTGCGACGATTGTTGTAACAATGGGGCGGTATCGTCATCAGTATCCACTATACTATCCAATGAAGACTGTCGATTCCGTTGTGATCGGGCTTCGCCTTTCGTAAAAACCTTACGCTTGCAAATTGGGCACTCGCGCTTGTTTTCGGTTAGCCAAACATCGATGCAATTGCTGTGATAGGCTGTTAGGAAAGAAAGAAACGATAAATTGTATTCCTAATTTCCTTGGAAACAAAAATCTTCTCAAAAACTTACGATGTTTGCATGGTAAGACCCTTAATTTATCACCCTCGGCAAATGTCTCGATACAGATCACACAAGTGTCGTAGGCAATGTTGCTGTTTTTCGTAAACTTTATGATGGGCAGCTTTTTCAACATGCGCTTGGGCAAGCGGTAGCGACGCAAATTTCTTTCTTCTCGTATACATCTGTAGATCATGTAGAATATCTATGGGAATAATTAGAGAAGTTATTCAAATTTCAAAATTTAGGAAAATCTCAGCGACCTACCATTGTTAGAAAACATAGACCAATTAGAATGGAAAATGGTAAAATCAATTGGGTATTGATATTGAATGGCAGCTCATCGTTTATGACCAAAACAATTTCCGGTGTAAAGAATGATCGCAGATTCATGCCCGTGGTATGGCCAACAAAGACCGATGGTATCATAATACCGCTGGAATTTTGGGCTGACATGTGTTCTGAAATTGAAAATTAAACATTTGTTTAGAATTTAGTTCATTTAAAAGGGGTTTCGAGAATACAAACCCAAATCATCACTGTTATTGTTGTAGATAACCACAGCATCGAATCGTGCCGCCTGGGCATTGCGTACCTTCAACTCGAATGTACAATCCACACCGCCTCTGAAATGATAGGAATAAAAGGGAAGAATATTTGATGCAATTTGATGGTTTAGAAAATGGATTAGCTTAAGAGATAAATAGAGGTATTTGAAAGCGTTAAAAAAAGAATTTAAATAAAGGCAAATTAAATGACAAAAAAATTGAAAAAAATTAAACTTTTGTTATTCGAGATAATCTATTCAAATATCTCAAAAAATGATTGAAACTGGAAAAATCTTTGAGGTTTTAAAAATTAATTCTTTTATCTGCCCTAAATAAAAAATAACATTTTTGAAACGTTAATTTTTTCGCATCCATTGGAGGCCATTTAAATTGTCTAAAAAAATTGGAACTTTAGAATCCTATAGTTAATGGGTAGTTTGTTCTCCCATGTCTTTAAAAATTTAGATACTGCCTTCTTGGCCTCAGATCTTCCACAAAAAAAGCCACTGGACTGCCATGCATTTTAATTCTGTATTTTATTTTGTTTAACCCACTTCCTTTCCCAAATTCCTCGCCCTCCAGACGGCATAGAAATCGTAAAGTATGGGGATAAATGTACGATCATGACGTCGGTGTGGATGACATATGTGTAAGGTTGCAGCCTACTTCCACACGAGAGATATGAAAATATCCGCCACTAAATCAACGATCACACTCCTTACCACATGGTATGCGGATATGATAACACAGCTGAATGTGCAAGTTGTGGGAAATTTAATTCCGAACATGAATTACACCTAGGGGTCTCGCGCAGCTTACCGTATACACAGCCGAATAGAGGGAGGGAAATTAAATTCCGAACTGGAATTACCTCAATATCCTAGGGGTCACATTTGGCAGTTTGTTCAAGCCACAGCTATCTGTGACAAAATGAAAAGTAGGAGTAAGATCCTCAAGGCGCACTTCGGGTGCGGAGAAGGAGGCTATGTTGACATCTGTGGTCAGCTATGCAACTCGAGTGTGGCCTGCAAATACATGTGCAGGTTATGGGAAATTTAATTCCGAACTTGAATTACAACCAGGGGTCTCGCCGAGCATAACGCCTGCACATCGGAATAGAGGGAGGGAAATTTAATTCCGAACAGGAATTACCTCAATATCCTAGGGGTTACATTTGGCAGCTGGTTCAAGCCACAGCTATCTGTGACAAAAGGCGGACTTCGGGTGCGGAGAAGGAGACTATGTTGACATCTGTGGTCAGCTATGCTACTCGAGTGTGGCCTGCAAATATATGTGCAGATTGTGGGAAATTTAATTCCAAACACGAATTCCACCTAGGGGTCTCACGGAGCTTACCGCCTACACAGCCGAATAGAGGGAGGGAAATTTAATTCCGAACAGGAATTACATCAATATCCTAGGGGTTACATTTGGCAGCTGGTTCAAGCCACAGCTATCTGTGACAAAATGAAAAGTAGGAGTAAGATCCTCAAGGTGCACTTCGGGTGCGGAGAAGGAGACTTTGTTGGCCTCTTTAGTCAGCTATGCAACTCCATTGTGGCCTGCAAATTCAAGTGCCACGCAGTAGAAGAACCAGCCAGACCAGCCAGAATGCCGCCCTGAGGACTGCAACTGGGTACCTCCCAATGACACAAGTAGACCATCTACAGGAAGAGCTAAAGATACTTCCCGTACGTCAAAATAACCATATGCTTTCCAAGCAGTACCTACTTGCGAGTTATCGTGGGAGTCATCCAAAGCATTATATGGTGGATAAAACTCCTCCACCCAGGCGTGTCAGGAAGAAGAGGGGGAGATTGATGACCAACGCTGTAGGAGAGTGTTTCTAGATCAAGAAGCTAATCAGCAAATGTGAGTCAGGTATGAATGTCATTCTGGGAGTTCATTTCCCATTCATAGCAGCTGAAGAACGTCGGCTGCCTAGACAAACCAGGATAGTTTTGGCACAATTATGTTCAGGATGGTAAAGTCTTTTCTGTTGCAGGACATAGCAATATTGTAGTAGGAAATGAAGTGTTGAATTAGCTCGAGGCGAATGCCAGTCGATTGATTTAACGACTGATGCCAGCAGCTTCAAAAATCTCCCATCGAAGAAGCTAACAGAAGATGTCACTTTTAAACCGGTTGTATGATATCTAAGCACATCTGGCCGTTAATTTGGAGGAGCTGAAGAACATCTGATCTAACAATCGTGGTGGGCCCAAGCAGGGCTATAAACTAGGATAACCGTGAATATTTTAAAGATAACTTTTTGAAGTACCACCCCAGAGCTATAAATTTGGTGTTTTAAAGAATATTGTTCGAATGCTAAAACGAGGATTATAAAAGAATATTTTTTAAAGGACCTTCCGGGACTATAGATATGGATTTTTACAGAAAGCACATCCAGTGCTATAAACAAGGATTGTTAAGGAATATTTTTCATGGACCACAAAGGCTATAGATCTAGATTTTTAGGAGAATTTTCCCGAGGACTTTTCAAGGACCTATATTGCTTCAAACACGGTAACCTTAATAGTGCCTCAAATGTAAATTTTCAACCTCAAACAAGAATTTTTTAATAGAGGACTTTCCATGGACTATCCGAGCTTTAAAATGGGTCTTCAGCAGATATTTTCGATATCTTTTTTAGGACCAACAGTGCCTCAACTGCACTAGGACCAACAGTATCTTAAACATGGATTTTTTTCGAGAATTTTCAACAGATATTTTTGACGACTTTTCAAGGACCAACCGTACCTTAAACATGGATTGGTCAAGAGTATTTGTTCAAGGATTTTCGAAAGACCAAAAGAGCTTCAAATGTGGATTTTTTTAACAAAAATTTGTTCGAGGACTCTCCAAGGACCCAAAGTGTTTCAAATGTGGATTTTTAGCAGGATCTTTTCAAGGAGTGCCTGAAACATGGATTTTTGCGATAATTTTTCAACAACTTTTCAGGGACCTAAAGTACCTCAAATATGGATTTATCAACAGATTGGTAAGAGGACTTGCCAAGGATGAAAAGACCTTAAATTATTAAATTTTCAACAGAATTTGTTGAGGTTCTTCGAGACCCAACAATGTCTCAAATTTCAATAACCTTTTGAGGAAGGAATATTTTCGAGAACTTTTCAAGGACCCTCAGAACGGAGTAATTTTCAAAGGCCCACGAAGATTTTTCAACAGATTTTTTCGACGACTTTCCAAGGTCCAACAGTACCTCAAACTGGAATTTTCCAATAGTATTTTCCATGGACTATCCGAGCTTTAAGATTCGATTTTCAACAGAAATTTTGGATAACTTCGAGACTTTTCAAGGACCAACAGTGCTGCACACAACGACTTCTTCGAGGATGTTTCAACTGATTTTTAGGCGGCTTTTCAAGTACCAAATGTGTCTCAAACGTGGATTTGTCACCATGATTTGTTCAAAGACTTTCTAAGGACCCAAAGTGCTTCAAATGTGGATTTTTAGCAGAATATTTTCAAGGACCAAGAGTGCCTAAAACATGGTTTTTTCGACAAATTTTCAATTTTTTTTAACAACTTTTCAGTGACCTCAATTATGGATTTCTCAACAGATTGGTAAGAGGACTTGTCAAGGATGAAAAGACCTTAAATTGTTAAATTTTTAACAGAATTAGTTGAGGCTTTTCGAGATCCAACAATGTCTTAAATCTGATTCCGATAACCTGTTAAGGAAGGAATATTTTCGAGAACTTTTCAAGGACCCACAGAACCTCAAATATGCACTTTTTTCGCATATTTTTCAAGAGATTTTTTCGTCGACTTTCCAAGGGCCAACAGTACCACAAACTAGAATTTTTCAACAGTATTTGTTCGAGGGCTTTTAAGGACCATCCAAACTTCAAAATGTGATTTTTCAAATACTGAATGGTCACTGCAGTATCAGATATTTGACCTCAAAAGAAAAAGATATCTGATAACAAGAAAAAGAGGTAGAGACGATTGAACATCTACTTTGTATCTGCCCCATTTTATCCAACAAGAGACATAGGCTATTTGGAGACAAGCTGGAGACAGAAATACTTTATTTTCAGGTATAGATCCCATCATCACTAAGAAATTGCCACATTTTTTTGAGGATTTTTAAAGACCATCCAAATTTCAAAATTTGATTTTTCAAATACTGAATGCAGTATCAGATATTTGACCTCAAGAAAAAAGAAAAAGATATCTGATGGCAAGAAAAAGAGGTAGAGACGATTGATCAATCTACTTTACACCTGTCCCATGTTATCCAATAAGAGACATAGGCGATTTGGAGACAGGTTGGAGACAGAATTTCTTTATTTTCAGGCATAGATCCCATCATTACTAAGAAATTTGCCAAAGCCATTACCTGGCTAGTCAGGCCACCTACACTAGACTTTTCTAAAGCTTTTCTTCTCCTTCTCGCTTCTATCTAGCAGTTGCTGAATTCATGTAGTTGCGCACCTTAAACCAATTAGTATTGGACACGAATTGGCGAAGATGTGCAAAACGTCCGTCAATTTTACAACAGACATATACCTTCAGTCCAAAACGTTAATATGCCGAAAAAATGCAATTATTTAAAAGAAAATTTAATGCTAGAAAATTATAAAAATAAGCTTAAAAATAGTGCATTTAAAAAAATATCCTTCTTGTTTTTACAAAAAAAGAGTACCTTTGATTACTAAACACAATCGGCATATTTTACGGAAAAGAAGTGAATAAAACATATTTCAAAATTAATGTCAAGTAGTATCGCAAATTCAGTACTCAAAACACGCATAGACACCCACCTTTGTATAATGGCTGCATATTTTGCATTGCTGGGATAACCAAGGTTGTGGGTTGGTGGTGGTGCTATCTTGTCACAGGCATCGCTGGGTACAGCTGGCACCGCAAACACCTTAATGCCGCTCGATGTGAGACTGGGTCCAAATTGGGCAGGCATATCATTGTATTCTTCAATGAGCTAAGGGGTTTTAAAAAAAGAGTATTGCATATTAATACAAAACGTCCGCTATTTTTAGTAACACAACTGTAAGAAATTTACAAGAACCTGATTGGTAATGCGTCGATACACCAAAATGTGGGCATCAACTTCCAGCAATGGACTTAAAATACATGTGCAGGCTATCAGAAGTGGTGTCACAAGGCGGCTACATTTTAAAGACTCCATTATAGATGGCCAAAAAAATGCAGAGGTTTGCAGAGCCTACGGGAAATTTAAAAAAAAAAACATATTCAGTTTTAAAATTGTATTCTATGAAAATCATTAAATTAATCTTATACAAACTTCCAATCGTTGAATGGGCCTGTGACCTGCTGCCTGCAGTGTTAATGGCAGCCGTGTCTTGTTCTCCTACACAGGCAGAATTTGTTGGTGTTTCTCCTTATTTTTTTTTTTTTGTTTGTGGCTATATGACGTTACTTGCTGCCGAGGTTCTTCTTGACTCTACGTAGATGATATCGTTGTATTTTGTTTGCAGTCGTCGCCGCTTTTTTCTTTTCTTGCTGCTGTTGTTGTTTTGTGTGTTTTTGGTCCCCTACAAACAAAGAAATCTTTTAAAGTGGATCAAATATTTGTTGTCGTTCTCGTAGCTGATTTGATTGATGCTGTTGCTGCTGCTGTTGTTGTTCCGTCGGCTGTTGCTTTTGCTGCTCCTGCTGATCTTGTTGCTGATGAGGTTTGATAACAAATTTCCTATTTACAAGTTGCATTTGTATGCCCATGTAGTTATACGCAATGTTTGTAATGTCTGCAAAGAAGGCGAAAAAGAAAGGTAAAGGATTTTGAATTAATTGTTATTTCAATTAAATTTTCGAAAAATAATTTTTCCATTTTTTAAATTGGATTTTTCAGAGAAAATTTTGAAGGGCTGGATTTTTGAAGAATATTTTCGAAGGACCACCAAAAATTACATGTTTTGAAGGACTATCAAGGATATACACGTGGATTTTAAAAACATATTTTTTAAGGACCTCTGGCAATATTTTGTGGAATTTGATGGCTAAATACTTTTTAGGGATCAACGGAGCTTCAAAATTAGACCACCAATGACATTTTTCGAAGGACTTCAAGGACCTCTGACAATATTTGATGGAATTTGATGGCTAAGTATTTTTCAGCGATCAACAGAGTTTCAAAATTATATTTTTAAAAGAAAATCTTTAAGGGCGGATTTTTGAAGAATATTTACGAAGGACCACCAATGAACTTTTTGAAGGACCACCAAGGATATGCACGTGGATTTTAAAAACATATTTTGTCAAGGACCTCTGACAATATTTGGTAGTATTTGATGGCTAAATATTCTCCAGGGATCAACAGAGCTTCAAAATTAGATTTTTTAAAGAAAATGTTCAAGGGCCGGATTTTTGAAGTATATTATTTTGAAGGATCACCAAATGACATTTTTTGAAGGACAAGGACCTCTGAAGCTACAAACAAGATTTTTACAAACAATATTTTTTAACCGACCAACAAGGCTTCCAGCGAGGATTTTTGAAGATTATTTCTTCAAGGACAATCAGAGCTATAGACGAGGATTTTTTGCAAGGAACACCAAAGGAATAATCGGAAATTGTTTTTAAAAACGAGGATTTTTAAAACATGTTTTTTTGAACGATGATATACACGTGGATTTTAAAACCTAATTTTTCAAGGACCTTTGAAGATACAAACGAGATTTTTTAAAGAATATTTTTTAGTGACCACCAAGGCTTCCAAATGGGTTTTAAAGATTATTTTTTCAAGGAACACAAGAGCTATAAACTAGAATTTTTTAAGGGACACGAAAGCAATAAACGAGAATTTTTTTATAAAATATTTTTCTAAGGACCGTGGCTCTAACGAGGATTTTTAAAAAATATTTTTTGAAGGACCTCCAGAGTGTTAACCGAGGATTTTTTAAAGAAAACCAATGACATTTTTTGAAAGACTACCAAGGATATACACCTGGATTTTAAAAACCTAATTTTTCAAGGACCTCTGAAGCTACAAAACAAGATTTTTTAAAGAATATTTTTAGCGACCACCAAGGCAAAGAGGGTTTTAAAAGATTATTTCTTCAAGGATAGTCAGAGCTATAAACGAGGATTTTTTCAGGGAACATAAAAGCAATAATCGAGAACTTTTTTAAAGGACCTCCAGAGTTATACCGAGGATTCTTTTAAAGAAAACTTTTGAAGGAATATTTTTCGAGGACCACTAATGCTTTAACAAGGATTCTTAAAGAATATTTTTTGAGGGACCTCTATGGCTATAAACATAGATTTTTACTGAATACTTTTAAGGACCTTCAGTGCTATATACAAGGATTTTTGAAGAATATTTTTGAAGAACCACCAGGGCTATAAACATAGATTTTTAAAGAATATTTTTTAAGCACCATCAAGGCGTAGATTTTTAAGAGAATTTTTCCGAGGTTCTATATACGAGAATTTTTAAAAAATATTTTTTGAAGGACCTCCGTAGTGATAACCGAGAATTTTTGAAACGAAACTTATTGAAGTACCACCAGAGCTATAAACTTGTTTTTTTTTTAAGAAACGAGAAATCTTAAAGAATAATTTTTTGAAGGACCTCCTCGGCTATAGACATAGATTTTTATAGAACTTCCAGTGCCATACACAAGGAATTTTATAGAATATTTTTTAAGGGCCACCAAGTCTATGGATGTAGATTTCTAAGAGAATTTTCTCGAGACCCCCAGAAGAATAACCGAGAATTTTTTTTAAAAGAATATTTAAAGAGGACCACCAGTGCTATAACCTCGGGTTTTTAAAGAATATTTTTCGAGGACCACCAATGCTAAAACGAGGATTCTTAAAGAACATATTTTTCAACCACCACCAAGGCTATAATTGTGAATTTTTAAGAGATTTTCCCGAGGACTATCCTCAATGACCTATATTGTTTCAAACACGGTAACCGCGACAGTATTTGTCGAGGACCCTCTAAGGACCACAATACCTCAAATGTGAATTTTCAATCTCAAACATGAATTTTTTAACAGTATTTGCTCGAGGACTTTCCATGGGCTATCCGAGCTTCAAAAATTATTTTTTCAACAGATATTTTCTATAACTTCATGTCTTGTCAAGGACCAACAGTACAAGGACTTCTTCGGGGATTTTTCAAAAGATTTCTTTGACGAATTTTCAAGGATCAAAAGTATCTCAGACATGGATTTGTCACCATTATTTGTTCGAGGACTTTCCAAGGACCCAAAGAGCTTCAAATGTGAATTTTCAAAAGAATATTTACAAAGACCAACAGTGTCTACAACATGGCTTTTTTTCCTAGGATTCTTTCGACGACTTTCCAAGAACGAAAAATACCTTAAACATGGATTTCCAAATCTATTTGTTTGAGGTCTTTCCAAGTGACAAAAGGACTTTAATTGTTCCAAATCTGAATTTTTTAGCAGAATTTTTTCTAGAAACCAATAGTTCGTCACATATCCTTTTTTCAACTTTATTTGTTCTGAAACAATTCAAGCCTGAATTTTCCAACAGATTTTGGTAAACTTTTAGAGAAGGACATTTTCAACGACATTCCAAGGCCCAACAATGCTTGCTTCACTTGGTCGAAAGTGGTGAACTGCCTATTTTGATTTTCTCCGAGGAAACATTCATTGTACAGCCATTTGTAAACATACAGCTGAAAATGTGCACCTTCGGTTGGCCACCAGAACTCTAGCGACGGCCATGGTGATGGTGTGGGCCGCCATAACAGACGATGGTCGCTCTCCGCTCGTATTAATCGACCGTGGCATCAGAATAAGTGCCGAATATTATAGCGAAAATATTCTGGAGGGTGTATTAAAGCCTTGGGCACGCAAACATTTTGGCCGCAGACGCTGGACATTCCACAGGACTCAGCACCATCGCACTCACCGCCACCCAAGAATGGTTACAAAATGAGCTTCCTCGCTTCATTTCCAGCGCACAATGGCCATCAAAATCTTCGGATACCAATCCGTTGTACTATTGTGTCTGAAGTATTTTGGAAAGCAAGGTTGGCACTAAAAAATGCCAAAGCGTAGATCACCTCAAGCAAGCGCTTCGCCGGGAATGGGCTAAAATACCGCAGAGCAATATTCGGGCAGCATGAGACGGTTTCATTGATGCTATTTTCGAGATTTTTTGCTTTCATTCAATAAAATTTAAAAAAAAAATGTGAAAATTATGGCTATTGACTTTGTTGCAGTTTTTTTTATCTCACCCTGTAGAAAAGAATTTGTCGACTTCTATTCAGAAAACCTTGTGGTCTTCCATAGAGAACACCTTGTGGTCCTCTGTGGAGAAGACCTTGTAGTCTTCTATGGGGAAGATCTTGTGGTTTTCTATGGAGAAGACATCCAGATCTTCCTGTTTCCAATCACAAAGACTTTCAGCTCTTGTATTTGGAAGTCAACCTGAATTTCTATCGATAATACTTCAAGAAACCTTGTGCTCTTCTCTAAGAAGTCATGTTGCTCTTCTATGAGAACACCTTCAGCATTTCTAAGGAGAAAACTTTGTGGTCTTCTTGTCTGAGAAGTCATGTGGCTCTTCCATGAGAAGACCTTCAATTGAGAAGACCATCTATTAACAAAACCTTCAACACTTCTAAGGAGAAAACTTTGTGGTCTTCTTGTCTGAGAAGTCATGTGGCTCTTCTATGAGAAGACCTTCAATTAGGAAGACCTTTAACATTTCTAAGGAGAAAATTTTGTGGTCTTCTTTCAGCTTGCTTTGAAAAAGTCTTCGATATAATATAAGTTCCTCTAATCTTCTATAGAGATGACCTTTTTCTCTTCCATGATCTTTTCTCTTATCTCTTCCATCTTTTGATTTCAAATCGGGAAGACTTTCCTGGTATTTTATGAAGAAGATTTCCAGTCCTTCTATCGCAGCATTGATTCCTGATCCCCCTTTTTCTACTATCCATTGTGTATTTAAATCTATGTGACCCCACCATCAATAATCTCACATTGCTCTATTGAAATATGATAGTTCCATAAATTTCCTCATGATAAGATACAATTGTAGCCGTCAATTGACTAGGAAGATAAAAAAGACAAATAGTTATTTACAACGGCCTGTAAATATATTCCAAAGATCTCCATTTTTTTGTCAATGCAAATGCAGTTAATCTTCAATATCTGCAAATATTTGTTTAATTAAATATCTCCCACTCTCTCCTCTTCCTTTGTGTGGTCCCCCCTTCTTTGTTATCATGAGGTCTTCATGATTACAGATTTTATGGCACACATACCTACCTACCTACGTACGTGCGTATTTACAAATATTATCACTAGCAACGACGAGGAGGATTACGGCCTATGCTGCAAGTGTGGAACTGTAGGCTGTGTTTCGAGTTCAATAACACATTGCCTTAAAAAAAAAAAAAAAAAAACAATTTTTGTGACAAAATAAACAAAACAAAAAATGCAACAGCGCAAAAGAGTGGAGGAAAAACCAGATGAACAAAAGAAACATATTTTTTTTATTTTAATTAATAATTTTAAAGCGGAGATCTGGACAGGCAGCATTATTATTTATAAACCACCAGTGGACACCTTTAAATAAACCTAAAAAATAAACAAATTTCGTTGTTTTCATTCTTAAGCCATGCCATGGGAATTCCATAAACGGAAACTGTTGGGCCACAAAAAAGAGCGAAAAAAAAACCCAAAAGAAAGTTCCACATTTTGGAGGTGACAAGGGGCGCAGTGAATGAATATCAACCGACATTAAACAAACAAAACGCGATTATTGACAAAAAAATGAAAAATAAAATATAGTACGCATTAAATTAATAGTAATCAACGACAATAGTGAGTAGGGCTGGCTGGAATGAAGGAATGACTCACTTTCGAATGGCAACAAACAAATTGCATTCGGTTTTGATTTTTTTTTTTTTCAACAACAAAACGTTCTTGCACACACGAATGCATTGACTGGCTAGATGTGTTGTTGTGGATTTCTAACAAAGTGAATTTCTTTCAGTTTTGTTGTTGTTGTTTTTTTTTTTTTTTTTTTTTCAATTAATTTTAAGCGTGGATTTGTTTTTGTGTGTTTCAATTAGATATTATGCAAGGCGAAAATAATGCAGCAGACAAATTTTCAATTTAGCAAAGTTAATCGTCTATGAATATTTAATTATTTTTTACGACGACAATTTCAATTTTGTTATGTGGAAGTCACTTGGA
The DNA here is from genome assembly GCF_030504385.1 of Musca domestica. NCBI lineage: Eukaryota > Metazoa > Arthropoda > Insecta > Diptera > Muscidae > Musca > Musca domestica. Next base: position 357,562 of record NW_026712239.1, on the reverse strand, counting down.
CCCAAGGGTCTTGCAATTTTTTTTTCAGAGAAGAAACCTGGTCGCCTCAATGGTCTTGCAATTGTTTTTCTATGGGAAAAACCTCGGAGTCTCGCAATTGTTTTTCTATAGAAAAAAACTCGGCGAGTGCTTTTTACTATAGAAAAATCTCGGCTAGAATCTAAGGGTATCGTGATTAATTTTCTATAGAAATAATCTCGACGATACCCAAGGGCATGAGGAATTTTTTCCATAGAAAAAAAACTCGACGATTCTCAAGGGTCTGGGAATTATTTTTCTATGAAAAAAAATCTCAACGATATCCAAGGGTCTCGCGATTGTTTTTCTATAGAAAAAAATCTCGACGATACCCAAGGCACTGGCAATTTTTTTTTCTATAGAAAAAAAATCTCGAGGATACCCAAGGGTCTGGCAAATATTTTCCGCTAGAAAAAAACCTCGACGAGACCCAATCGTTTCGCCTTTTTTTTTCTTAAGAAAAAAACCGTTGGTCTGGCGGTTTTTTTTATCTAAAAAAAACTCGACGAGACCCAAGGGTCTGGGGATGTTTTTTTCTAAAGCAAAACAATCAGGAGGCTTCTGGGGTCTCTCAAGACTTGGACACGCAAACATTTTGGCCGCAGACCGTGGACATTCCAACAGGACTCAGCACCTCAGGACTCAGCACGCGTCACCCAAGAATGGTTAAAAAATGAGGTTCCTCGCTTCATTTCCAGCGCACAATGGCCACCAAAATCTCATGATAGCAATTCGTTGGACTATTGTGTCTGGAGCATTTTGGAAAGCGAGGTTGGCATTAAAAAATAACAAAGTGTCGATCACCTCAAGCAGTCGCTTCGCTGGGAATGGGTCAAAATACCGCAGAGCAACATTCGGGCAGTGTGTGACTGTTTCATTGACCATTTGAAGGACATAATTCGTGCCAAAGGTGACCAATTCGAACAAATCTAAATTTATTGTAAAATTTGACGCTTTTTCCGACATTTTTTACATTCATTCAATAAAATTAAAAAAAAAAATGTAAAAAATATGGCGTTTGACTTTGTTGCAATTTTTTTATCTCACACTGTATTGCGGTATACCAAGTTTGGTTCAAATCGGATACCCCCTTCGAGAGTTATCGTGTGCACCACCCAGTCGGACAGACGGACGGACATCGCTAGATCGACTCCAGATGTCCTGAAATTGATTTGGTCCAAAGAGACCTAAGGTCTAAAACCGTTATTTCGATGAGGCACGTTTTAGTCGTATCAGATGATATATACCCTCTCTAGTCATATGACTGAGGGTCTCACGATTTTTTTTCTGTAGAAAAAACCTCGACTAGAGCCAAGGGTCTGGCGAATTGTTTTCTATAGAAAAAACCTCGAGTAGATCCAAGAGTCTAACGAATTTTTTTCTATAGAAAAAACCTCGACGAGACCCAAGGGTCTGGTGAATTTTTTTCTATAGAAAAAACCTCGACTAGACCCAAGGGTCTGGTGAATTTTTTTCTATAGAAAAAACCTCGACTAGACCCAAGGGTCTGGTGAATTTTTTTCTATAGAAAAAACCTTGACGAGACCCAAGGGTCTGGTGAATTTTTTTCTATAGAAAAATCCTGGACGAGACCCAAGGGTCTGGTGAATTTTTTTCTATAGAAAAAACCTGTACGAGACCCAAGGGTCTGGTGAATTTTTTTCTATAGAAAAAACCTCGACTAGAGCCAAGGGTCTGACGAATTTTTTTCTATAGGAAACAATTTCGACTAGAGCCAAGGGTCTTGACGAATTTTTTTCTATAGGAAACAATTTCGACTAGAGCCAAGAGTCTTGACGAATTTTTTTCTATAGAAAAAACCTCGACGAGACCCAAGAGTCTGGCGAATTTTTTTCTATAGAAAAAACATCGACTGGAGCCAAGGGTCTGACGATTTTTTTTTATAGAAAAGGGTCTGGCGAATTTTTTCTATAGAAAAAATCTCGACGAGACTTTTTTCGGGTCTGACGATTTTTTTTCTCTAGAAAAAACTCTCTTTTTTCGGGTCTGGCAATTTTTTTTTCTCTAGAAAAAGCTTGAACAATCCAAGAGTCTGACCAAAAACCGTGGAGAGACCCCAGGGGTCTTGATGGGACCCGAGGGGTTTCACGTTTTTTTTTTTTTTTAATTTTTATAAAAAAAAATGCGACCTAGGTGTCTGCGATTCCTTCTCGTCCAATTCTCGAACCAAAGACTTGGCCATGAAGCTCTTCGTATATTCTTTAATTTCTGTTGATAGGTCGAAAACCAAATACTATTCTAAATTTATAAAAATTACATTTCCTCGCAGTACAACAATTATTTTATACTGCCCAGGCTATTATCACCATGCGGCACAATTACGAAATTGTATGGATTATTATCAGGGGAATTCCCCTAATAGATTGAATGTTTTACAAAACTAATATCAGATATACTTCGGTGGGGCGAATTGTACTTGGTTTTCTTGTGGGTGGCCGTGAAAGGTCTTCCCAAGTGTTTGAAGACCACACTTCATTTGAATGTTGAAACACCAAAAAATAAAATCACAGGTCATCGCTGGTACGAACTTGAAAAAGGAAATGGAGAAAACTGTAAGAATCCTCCCTTAACTTAATAAGGATACCTTGAAAATGCCAAAAAATAATGCCATTAGCTTTTGGATTTGCATTTTTACCGAAAAGGAGAGCTTCCGTTTTTCAATGATTACCTTAAAATCTAATCCACTTGCCTGAATCTTCGAATAAAACAAGCAATCTATTGCAATTTCTAAAAATATTCCCTTTTCGAAAAAAGGACTTTTGTATTCTTGTTGGCCCTGATGTACAATACATGGGGGACAATTAAAGGTCACTATGTAAAATGAAATTGCACATTAGCATGAACACAACCCAGACCTTGAAATATCGTTCATGGGGTACAGGGAACTGGAGGAAATTCTAGCAAAAGCAAAATTTGCTACATGTCCGGAATCACGATGTCAAGTCGCAGGCTTCACAATGCTAGTTTAGCTCTCATATTTAAGAACCAAAACTTATTTTCATTCATATTTGTATTGCTTTGCTTTTTTTGTTTTTGTTTTTAATCTACATCACACTGCTGCTGGCTGGCTGGGCGTTTTGGCTATTGGGGCTCTATTGTGTATTATAGACAAACGACGAGAGTGGAGAAAAAATGTGACCATAACAGGGTGACAAGGTGGGGGGGCCAAACATCCATTTGTGTTTATCGAAAACATAACAACAAAAGGTGGGTGGTGAAACTGAGGTTTTTTCTGTCGTCTTTTATTGACATTTTTGTTGTTGTTTTATTCCCTATGATTTCGTTTTGTTAAACTTTTTAAACTTACTTGATCAACTAATTCCCTCTGGGTGTTGAGCGTTTTTTTTTTCAGAAGGAGGAGGACAATGCCAATATGTTGTAATGAATTGCTTTTCCTTTCTTAACACACACTTAATTTTGTTTTTCTTTTTTTTCTTTTTCTTGTTTCTAGTAGAAAAAATATCGTGAAATCAAATTGTTTTTCTTGTCGTATCGTTGCTTTTGCCTTTTTTGTTTCTATTCTTCTCTTTTTCTTGCTGCTGTTTTTCTCGTTTCAATTGCGTTCAATTACGATCCCACAAATCATTTTCGTTAATTTCTCGACGTTTTGGCCGATTCCAAAGAACAATATTCGGCTTGCACGCTAAACCGTTGGTGTTATTTTATTAGCGAACACATTTTTATCCACAAAATGTAATTAATTTCGTTGAAAAATCTTTGTAATTCTTCTCCAAATAAATCCACTTTACACAAAAGAAAAAAAATTCTAATTGAATTGTCGAGTGTTGTCAACGCCAATGGTTTGGGGAAAACGCATTTCTAGTTAGCGATCTCGGTGATTTGTTATGGAAAACAATTGAAATAATCCATAAATAACAATTTAAATATAACTTTTTAAAGAAATTTTCAAATTTCTAGGGAAAATACAATGAAAACTTTGGGAAAATCCTATTTTTTCTATTTGTTTCCCTTTTAAAATACAAAAGACAAAACAGCTGATTAATATGTTCACATTTAGAGGGGGTTCACATTCAACGTTGCGTTTGTTGATAGAAAGTTGAAGAAAATATAGAGAAACAAATAACAGGGTTCACATGTGATTTGACATTGTTTGGAACAAAATATCACAAAATTTATTAATTGCCTCACTTGTGAATAAGAATATGACTGCAACTGAGGCTATTTAAACTTTCTGTTAGGAAAATTTCTCAAGTAAGAATTATTTGCACGATTGCCAGCTTGCGATAGCCGAATATGTGGATTTTGCAGTATTGCAAACATGGTAAAATTCAACTAATTCAAGGTAACGTCATTCCAAAAATTATATTTACATTTTCGGCAATTTTTATTGTCAAATGTAACTTTATTCAAAAAAGGGTTCTATCTCTGATTTGTGAAAAAGCAATGGATTTATGAAAATACATTATGGCCATGGCCGAACAATAAGTTGTAAAACCAATTATACTTAATACCAACATTTATTTACGTTTTGCTTATTGTTTGATCATTCACAATGATCATTCAAAATAAACTGTCAAACAGTTGTATGGGAAAACATACAGGGTGAGATGAAAAAAAATTGCAACCAAATTCAGACTGCTGTAATTTCTAAACCACTCGTCCGACAGCTGTTAAAATTATTCCAGTGACAGCCCATTATATTTTTTGCAGGCATACAAAAGCATTTGGATGACAATTTTCCAGAAAAAAAGTTATTCGTGATTTGATTGGAAAACCACAAGTGGCTATCGTTAGAGCACTCCAACATTTAAATGTGAATAAATATTTTGCGTCTCGGGAACATTGATATGCCAAAAAATTTTAAATATTTTTTCAAATATAAGTAGATTTTTATATGTTTTCTTATACGACGTTATTGGGAGGTTATTATAATTCGCGTTTTTCAACAATTTTTATAAATTTAAATATTTATTCATTCAACATTTTCAATTTCAAGATTGGTTTGACAGTTCATTGTCCCAGCAGCTGTGTCGACGCATCTACCTGTATTCTTCTACCATGGGGTGTATTAAAGCCTTGGGCACGCAAACATTTTGGCCGCAAACCTTGGACATTCCAACAGGACTGAGCACCATCACACTCAGCACGCACCGTCCAAGATTGGTTACAAAATGAGGTTACTCGCTTCATTTCCAGCGCACAATGGCCACCACGATCTAAGGATACCAATCCTTTGTACTATTGTGTCTGAAGTATTTTGGAAAGCAAGGCTGGTAGTAATAAAATACCAAAGTATCGGTCAGCTCAACCAGTCGCTTCGCCGGGAATGGGCCAAAATAGAGCAGAGCAACATTCGAGCAGCGTGTGACAGTTGTATTGGCCATAATTCGTGCCAAAGGTGACCAATTCGGACAAACCTAAACTTATTCTAAAATTGTATGCTATTTCCTTCATTTTTTGCTTTCATTCAATAAAATTTAAAAAAAGTGTAAAAATGATGACGTTTGACTTTGTTGCAGTTTTTTTATATCACCCTGTATGTTTGTATCAGATAACTCATGGTTGCATTTGCAAAAAAAATTGTTTTGTGTAAACCCTATATAAGCTGCATGTGTATGATGTGAACCACCATAAATTGTTTGCGTCTCTGCTAGACGTATGACACCAGCCTTAAAATATGCTTTATTTTTTAGACTATTTGCCTTTGAAAAATTATTTACCAGACATTATTTTCATTATTTGAACTTAATTTACCCAAGTTGTTTTATTCTTCCCATCGAAAATAAAATCTTCTTCGTTTCTTCTTAGAACAAAGACTTTTCCCATTAAAATATATTTCCTTAAACAATAGCATATTGTTCGTACAACAGCTCACGTATCTTATAATATTCCTCCGATAGACAACCCTCCATTGTCACTTTACCCGTATCAATGCGACGCAAGGCCAACGAACCGTTGGAGCACCACAGCACACCACCGGAAAATTCCGAATTGATATTGTTACGCATAAGGATCTGTTTGAAATCGGACAATTTCAATTCATTAATTAAGACGGAATTGTGTACAGGTATCTCATCAGTTTCCAATGATTCCAGTGTGAGGGTTCTCTCCTCTGTCGTAGTTTCGGTGACATCATTATCGGCTTCATTGTTTTGATTGGTGGCAGCCGCATCAATGGCTTGGGTACGCATACCAATGCGGGCATCAATCCATGCCACCTCGGCATCTTTGCCTTTTTGGAATTGCAATTGGGCCACAAGGCCCTCGGTTAGGCGGACTTGATAAATGTGCGTCTCCGTTGTGACATCTACAGTCTGAAAAATATGGATTTTTGGAAAAGAGTATGGAATTGAATTATTGCACTTACCTCCCCCTTGTGTGGTGCAAACACCCGGGCGCCAATATTTTGTTCACAATGCCTGGCCACGGCCATTGTGGCCTCCTCCACGCCATGCACCACAATGACACGTCTGGGCCTTAATTGTGAGAGAATTTTTAGCATAGATTCTCCATCCGATCTCCCCTCAAAATCGATGCGTTGTATTTGGGCATTTATCTCTATGGTTTTGCGTTGCACAATACACTTGGTGGGCTTTTCTAGCAACTGGACATCATCATCTGTTATGGATTTTTCTCCCTTCACATCTTCTTTCTTGACATTTTCCTTATTCGACTCCTCCATATTGACATCGTATGCCATATCGGCAATACGATAATCCTCTAAATTAATAATTTCCCCATACTCATCACATTTAATTTTCTCTTCGTGGAAGGGGAACATGACATGATGCCTCTTGTTGGACTTAAAGAATCCTGTGTGTTGTTTACCCTCCGGCCTTATCACAATATCATGTTTCCCCGTTATAATGCTCATTTCGATGTCATCATCCGAATCGGAGCTGCTCTCCTCATCAACATCTTGTTTGACTATCAAACGATTGACTTTTTCTCCTTGAATGCGCAAATACTCTTCAAGTTCGGCACCCTCCAATTCGACGCGTCTTCTAATGTCCAGTTCTATTTTACGGCCTGGAGTGTGATTGTCTACCAAATCCATGGCCAGGGTTCCCAGAGAGGTGCTGAAACATAAAACATTAAAATAGGCTCAAAAGTATGGGTTCTCCCATGTCCACTTACCGTGAGGTAAAAATAATGCTGTTATTGGGATTCCCAGCCCATTGTACAAACAGCTCCCTTGTGAAACCACTTTCCATGTCCGGTTCACTGGCCAGCACAACCTTTGGTCCGGGCAGTAATGCCAGCTCCGCCAAACTATGACACAGCTGCATGTGTTTAAATTGAAAGGGATTATTGCGAGCCCCCTCAAATGTCTTCATCAATTTATCACTCATCCATTCTATCTGGGATTTGGCGAATTCAATAACATTATAAGAGAAATTATTCAACAATGCCAGGGTATAGGCCATAAGGCCAGATTCTTTATTTTTCCACAACTGATCCAACATGTGAGCCAATTCCAGTACCCTACCCGCCGTATCAACAGCAATTAGGACATTTCCATTTCCCCTCAAAGTCTGTAAAATATTGGTCATAAGTTTTTCATCTCTTGCCCTGCGCCGTGCCTGTTGATACAGCGCATTAAAGGCATCAGTTATCAGCAATGAAGGTCTTTGCAGCCTCTCCAATTCACAGCCATTGAGATGACGTTCTTTTTTGTGATTGAAATCCGTGGCATAGACAATATCCTCTTCGCCCACCTTGAGGATCTTCCATATGGTACCACCAATCATGTGACCAGCAGGCAAAGGGGTAATTGCAATTCCATAGGCTTTGCCTTTCAGCGATACCGTTTGGTTATATTTCAATTGAATAATTTTATCAAATGCTGCATCCACATCGTCCAGCGAGAACAAATCGAAATCATACATGTTAAAATGGGACATGTACAGATCATACATAAACATTTGTCCCATTTTATGTACGGGTATGGTGGCATAAATCGGACAATTCAGACCCAATTTTCCCACCAAATATGGCAAGGCACCCAGGTGATACACATCCGGATGGGAAAGCAGCACTGCATCAATGCTATGGACATGTCTGGAAGAGAGATAGGTCAATTGTTAATGGTTAACGAATTACATCCATATGCTGATCCTACCTCTTTACTTCCTTGATAAAATTTGCATCAAACTTTTCATCCCAGCCACAGTCGAGCATGATTTTGACTTCATCAATTTGCAGGATATAACATGGGGGCGTCTCGTCCATGGCCCCCGAAACGGTGTGTAATTTAATGATAGAAGTCATTTTGTTGGATGTTTTCGTCCTCTTTTATGGAGAAATCATTAAATTTCTGATTTTAATAAATTTTGTGCGAAAGTAAAAAGTAAACAAATGAATGCGGCATTTGGAAAGAGAGAAACGTCAGATCGCTCTTTGTGCGTGTTAGTGAACAACGTGTCGTAAGATGGCATATTAAGCCATGCTATATTACGTTACGTGGTTATGTCTTTCGGACAACAAAACTTTTTTTAATAAGTTGTGGGATAAAGGCGGGAGTGGCCCTTTTTTCTCCATTGCAATCCTACATATTCATTAAAATAGTTACTTCCAATTTCGAATGGTTTTGTTGTGGTTTCATTTCATTTACATTGCAAAAATTGCAACTAGTTCATTGGTTTCCATGGAATATCGCATAGAGAAAGACTGACTAAAAGAACTAGCTCACATAGTCCCATTCAACAATTTGGTTGTAAAAACACTAAATTCCACAACTTATGGATTTAATTTGCAATGACGGAGTACATCGCATTGTCTAAAGCAATAAGACAATAAAGATGAATATAATATTTGTCCTAATTTGTTAAAATTCACGTTGTCTTCACGTTCTTGTAAAATAGCTGGCATACGAACGGAAATCGATTTATAAATCCCTAACCGCTTTTCAGTCTATAAATCCCTGGATTAGTTGTTTGGCGCCTGGGATGAGGGGATCTCAATGGAGATAATTTAGAAAATCAACTTTGACTGATATATTCCGGAAAAGATAGAAAATCAGCATAATCTAGATCTCTCTGCAAGATGGACTTTTTTGAAAACATGCCCAAAATTGAGCTTCATGCTCATTTAAATGGCTCATTGAAAATGGATTCAATTCGTGAACTAGGACTACAGCTGTATGGAGAAAACAGTTCGGATTTTTTAAAACGCATTCAAGAATTTACAACATTTCCAGAAGATATGGACGCTGATAAGCTATCGAAATGTTTTCAAAAATTTGCATTTATGCATGAGCTAACATCCAGCAGAAAAGGTCTTCAATTAGCCACGCAAATGGTCATACGAGACTTTGCCCGCGATAATGTTATCTACTTGGAACTGAGAACAACTCCCAAAAACAATGAGCACATGACACGCAGAGAGTATTTGGAAACTATTTTGGAGGCAATACAAGCATCCCGAGAAAGTTATGGTGAGATAATTGTAAAACTATTAATCTCCATTGACCGATCCCAAGGGGTAGATGCGGCCGAAGAAATTGTAAATTTGGCCATTGAAATGAAGAGTCAATATCCCACCATTGTTAGGGGAATGGATCTGAGTGGTAACCCGGCTAAGGGTCACTTTAAAGATTTCCTTCCATCATTGGAAAAGGCCAAAAAGGCAGATTTACACCTAGCCTTACATTGTGCTGAAATAGACAATGAAGAGGAAGCCCAGGAGATGTTGGATTTTCAATTCGATAGATGTGGCCATGGCACATATCTAACCCTCAAACAAATGGAGCAATGTAAAGAACAAAATATTACCATAGAATGTTGCCTGACCAGCAACGTTAAGTGTGGAACAGTAAAGGACTATGATATGCATCATTTTAAACGACTACATGATAATGGCATACGCAGCGTCATTTGCACCGATGATTGTGGGGTATTTGATAGCACGCTTAGTCAAGAATTTGCCATAGCTTCTACGGTGTTTTCATTGAAGAAAAACAATATTCATGACTTGTGTAAAAATGCCATAGCAGCTGCATTTTGTGATGACGTTGAGAAAACTGATTTACGCCAAAGAATTGACAAATACTTTGCAGATAATACGGAATAAAGCCTTTATTATGTCACTTCGTTTGTTTGAAAATCTTCTTCATTTTCTATAAAATCGCCGAAAACGTCCATGTCGCCAGAGAGACCAGCTACCCCAGCAGACTGCTCAATTAAATTATCCGCATCAATTTGCAGTATCGAATGCGTTCGCATATGCTGCTCAAGAGATGCTCTTTTCATATAACTCTTCGGACAAAACTGGCATTTGTGTTTCTTTGCTCCAGTGTGGGTGGTTAGATGGTTTTTCCAGTCGGATCTTTGACGAAAACTTTTGTCGCAAAAACTACAAGGATATGGCTTTTCGCCGGTATGTGTTCTCATGTGCAATTCCAGCAGAAATACCCGCGTAAACTTTTTCTGGCACACAGTACAAGAGTGAGGCCTCTCTCCGGTATGTGTCAGCATGTGGACATCTAGATTGCCCCGTTCATAAAATGCTTTGCCACAAATCGAACACACAAAATCTGCTTGGCCTATGTGTCTGTGAATATATCTCATTAGTGTATGCTTAAAATGAGTTCAATCTCAAAATCGTTTACCTTTTAACATGGGAATTCAGTGACGACTGGGTTTTGAATGATTTATCGCAATACTGACATTGAAAGGGCCTCTCGCCAGTGTGTGTTCGCAAATGCATTCGCAGAGCAAAAGGGGTTTGAAACACTCGCTCACAATAAACACATCTTCTGTCGTTTTCTATATGCTCATTGCTCAGATTCGATTTTTGTACTTTTCTCCCCTTTTCCTCACTGCTTAGCTCTTCATCGGAACACGGCTCCTTACAATCTTTGGCATGTTGCAATAATCCCATTTCCGATGAGAACCAATGATCACATATCGTACACGCATAACATTGTGTGAGCGCATGTGTTTTTTGTAGATGCTTACGCAGATTAATCGACTGAACAAATGCCGCTCCACAAATATCACATGTATAGGATTTTTGCTTTTTCACTCTGATGGGCATTGACTTAATGAATGCACTATTTGAGAGGTCTATGTGAACTTCGAAATCATTCGTATTTGGCTCATAACTAATGCTAGGGGTATTTTCTTCTATCACCATATCATCGGGATTTTCAAAGGTATTAACAACTTCATCATTATGTTCTTCTACTTCCTGTATAATTTCCTCGGATTGATGTGTGAATTGTTCAACATCCACAACTTCTTCCTCAATAATGGGCTCCTCCAAGTTGTCTGGATTAATCAAGGTTGACAAATCGCCATTGGTTTCCTCATGGTCAGCCTCGGTCATTTCAAAATTGTTTTCCTTCGGCTCCTCTGTGGAATAGGCCATATTCTGTTCCTTGCAGCTTTCATTTTCTTCTAAATCGTCTTCATTGTTATTATTAACGTTACCCTCCTTCAAAAGTCCTTCATAGACTTCCTTTGATTTGGCACATTTATCTCGAAATTTAGCCGAAATTAAAAGTTCTCGGGTACATTCTTCACAGAGATATTTCGGAAATATATCATCGTTTTCAACCTAAAATGGGAAATATGTTGTAGTCGCCTCACATTCCTCCACAAGCTGAAATGACAACAACCCACCTGTATGCCACCACATTTTTCAAGCAACGAGCTAAGACTAGTTTCCAAGTCTTCTAGCTCATCGAAGACATTGATTAGCACCTGCTGTTCATGCAGACAAACTCTACATGTTAATTCATTTATGCTAAGCATAATTAAACCGCAAATTGAATGGACTTTGAAGAGCAAATCGAATGAGCGCCTGGGAAACGTGGGACGTCCCCAACGGAACAAATAAGAAATCAAAATGAAATGCCCGATAAAAAAGAACGAGAAAGCAAAATCCCCGAGGGACCTCTGTTGTTTACGAATGAGACATGAGGAAATCGAACCGCTGGCTACATTCATTAAATGAACCGGGGAGTAAGTTCCTTCAACTCGAGGCCGGCTTTAGGTAGTCATTTTGACGCCGTTAACTTTTTTTAACGTGTTCATATGGCAATATTTATTATTTATATTTTTTGTTTTTAATGTGGTTCTGACCAGTCGTGAGTACACACGGATTACAAAGCCATTTAAATTTTAAGAAAACGCCGTCACAGTTATAAAGAAGGCTAGTGAACGAAGCGATGCGTGAGAAACGTGAAAATCAAAAAATAATTATTCAGTAGGGTTCTAGAAGATCGATAAAAATTTGCTGTACAGGGCATTAGAAACGCATTTCGTCCATTGAAAGGTCTGTTATTCACTTTAAACGAGCGACAAATCAATTGATGGTAGGTTCACATGACAAAGTAATTTTATGTTTGTTTTGGACAGCATTCAGTATTTGGGATATCTTAATGCAAAATTAAAACCAGTTTCAAAATATACAAACAGACTTACCTATGTTAAGTGAATTTTAACAGTTTTTTTTTTTCAAAGTTCTGCTCTGTAATTGTGTTGTTATTATGCTATCATGTTTCGGATGTTAGCAGCGTCTCTATATATTTCTCACATAAACTTTTTTCCATAAAGCAATGTGTCTAGCCTCTACCATTCCATGTTCTTGACACTTTTAAAGTAGGGTTGACGAGGTAGAGCCATGAAAAACCTTAATTTTGTGGGTAAACGTACGTTTACATACAAATTTTTAACCACGTATAATTTTTCTATAACAAAGAATTTGACGTTGGAAAACACGCGTGCTGTAAAATGGTCTGTTCCAGAACTGCAGTAAATGGAAAAATGTTTACAGCTGCTGGAACAATGAACTGTCAAACTAATTTTGAAACTAAAAATTTTTAATGAAAAATTATTGAAATTTGTAAGAGTTGTTGAAATTCTCATATCTAACAACCTCCGATTGGCGTCGTATAAGAAAAAATACAAAAAATTACTTATTTTCGAAAAAAAAACATTTTAAAAATGTTGACATATCAATGTTCCCAAGCGTTGATGCATCTACCTATATTCTTCTATAAGAAAATCAGTTGTCAAGCTGATCGATTTTCTGTACTCTACTTTAGTTGAAGTATAGTTGTGTTTTGTTATTTTGGCAGTTGGCAGCGCCACGATACAATATTTTTATTCTTGTAAACTTCGTATTTTGTGAAAAAAGTTACTTTTTATTAAAATTTTTAAAAACAGGACCTTGTAGCTTTTCTTGCAAAAGAACGCGCTGTCTTAGATTTTTTTCAACTTATTATGCCATGATGACCCACAACATTCAAAATGATGTTAGGATAATATAAGTTTTTTTATAAATATACAAGTACCGTTTATTTTCGTCAATAATACATATATGTATATATAGAGTATTTGTGATTTTTTTTGTTTTGTTTTCATTAATACATTTTATTTGTTTTTATAAAAAAGCATTTACAACAGAGTGTTGACACGTATTTTTGTGTGTGTATATTTTCTTTTTTTTATGATTTCAATTAATCTTTTCTTAAGAAATAATTATTATTATAATATAGTTTATTTTGTGTTCTGGTTTTGTATATGTATGTTTTTGTTTGTTTGTTGTATTGTTTCTTATGTTTATTCTTTACCATCAGTTTTTAGGTTTCTTTTGCTTTTAGCTTAATAATTAATATATATTGTATTATTGTTATCTATTATTATTATTATTATGCAGCATATACACATTGTTGTTGTTGTTGTCGGTTTGTTTATAGTTTTGCACGATGCATACATACTACACATCATATATTTAAATATATTCATATATGTGTGTGTCTGTGTTCCAGTGTGTGTGTTTGTGATAGTTATTATTATAGTGTATAGTTATTATTTAATATTTATATAGAGTTTACATGTTGTAACAAATAAATTAACCATTTCTTTTTTCATAGCTAATAATAAAACTCTCCTTAATAATGTGTTAAAGTTAATAAAATATTGTATGTAACTCCTATAATATTTGTTTCACTGCAAAATAAAAAGAAAAAGAGAAGATTTTTTTGTTTAAATATTATCATTCAATTGTAATTGTCTTTTGAAATTTTGTAGTTTTCTTTGTGTTGTTGGTGGTCACAGCCGCGTAGCTGGAATGGCGGCTGGCAGAAATGTTTGCATATCCATTTGCTTTTTTTAATTAAAACAGAAAAAATGTCCACAAAAATACACAATTATTTAACATGCATTAATTAATAGAAAAAAATGTAGAGCAAAAATTAATAACATTTTCAAATCATGCTTCTAGGACAAGTTTAAATTTAAAAAAAAAATCAGCAAATACAATTTCATAATGTATAATTTATTATGGTCAAAACCCATTATTTTTGTTCTTAAAAAATATAGCTTTAATTCTTCTTTAGAATGCCAAAAAAACTTAAGATTTGTGGAATGCCCAACTTGATCGATGGTGTGTACACCACTTGAGTTGACGAATGTGTTTGTCTCCTTTGATCTGCGTTCTTATCAGTTGGCAACGCCATTGTACTAAAGCTGATTCCCCCAATGAATATGTGTAAACAAAACAACTCATAACTGAAATTTTAGTAGAAACGTTAAATTGTGAACCAAAAATATATATAACATTGGTTACTAGTTTGTAAAAACGTTATACAAAATCCTTTTAACTTTTAAACTTTGCTTTGAAATTTTTCCCCCTACTTGTTTGATAGTGAGTACTGCTCTCAAGATGACGAATAGATTTGACTGTTACAAACGGTAAACTTAGCAGTTGGCAACGCCATTGAAACTAGTTGATTTCCGTGACACTGATCTATGTAAACAGATTTACTTTCAAATAAATGATGATGGAAATATATAAATCCAATTAAAAAAGAAATGTTTCGATCAAAAAATCACCTTCAACCTTAAGTGGGTATATTTTTAAAAACTCCCGTCTAGAATTTATGCAAGTTCTGTTGTTCATAACCCAAAATATGACCAATTGGATTTTTTTTAATACAATATAACCTATGTATTTAATTGAATACGTAATTCATTTTTTGGTTGTATTAAAAATAAAATATTTTGTTTCCATTGTTGTTTTAAAAAAAAATATTTATATATTCTTTAATTTGTTATATTGATATAAATTGAAAATAATATATGGAATTTGTATTGTATTCTTTGTGTGTAAGGGAGATGGGGGGGTGTATGTGTGTGGTTGGTGTGTTATAAGTGCATTGCTTATATAGAAGAAAAAAAAAAATAAAGTTTAATCATTGTTTGTTTTTCTTTTTTGTTTTACTGTTGAATGTTATTGATTTTGGCTTAATATGCAACGTATTGTTTGTCTCTAACGCCTGCGTTCTGCTGCTGTTTTAAGAAAACAGAAGATGTCTTTTGGTGTAATAAAATTGGAATAGGTTTCATGTTTCACTAGAGCAGCCGTCCGTCTTTAATGTTTCAAAAAAATGTTTTTTGTTTCTCTTTTGCCAAGCTGTGTGTGCTGGCATTTAGCATGCATTTGCATCCGGCGGAGTTTTCAAATATTCATCTGGCCTCTTGTGCTCAAATAGAGCATGGACAATGCCGCTATCAGCTGGCAAATCAGATTTTCGTCTTAGCAATGGTTTATCCAAATTACGTGGCGATTTCTGAGAATTGAAATGTGTTTTTGTTGTTGTTGTTGTTCACACCAAGTAGCACAATACACAAACAAAATTAGTGTTTTTTTTTTATAAATTAACATAAATACATACATTTTTCATACACAAAACAAAGGAGGGGTTTTGGGGAGTTATATGTTTGTATATATATAGAGTAATACCACAAGTTTACATTTTTAAATATATAGATCTAGTAGCAGTACAAAGCGCCTTTTGTTAATATTAGCAATATTTGTTACAAAAAGAAGAAGAAGAAGATGTTCTACATTGTATTTTATGACAAGGCAAGACACAACATTTAAAGAAATATTTTTTTGTTTGTTTCTTTTTACTCTAATAAAGCTACGTAACGCTAAAAACAAAGAGAAAAACTCAAGAAGTTAGTCACAGATTAGGAAAAAAGTAGAGATTATTAAAAAAAAAAAAACTACAATACAATACACAAAAAATATAAATGGAAAGAATTTAGTAAGTTAGCTACAATATAAAAAGGATAGCTACACAAAAATATTCAAGTATTGAAGTGAGGTTATGTTTTTTTTTAATTTTGGCAAGAAGATAGTTTTTAAAAGAAACTCCCTACGAAAATCGCAATTAAAAGTAAGTTTAAAGAGGTTTTGTATAGGCCAAAGGTAAAAAAAGAAGCATTGGTGGAATTTTAAGGAATTTTAAAAAGGAGGACTTGTGGAAGTATTTCATGAAGTATTTTAACTATTTCGGTTTTATTAAAATGATATTCTGACTTTGAAGAACATTTAAAGAAGGTAGAAGTTTAGTAATTCTAAAGAATTTTTATAAAACAATCCTAGGTTTTTTTTCATCCAAAATTCAATTTAAAGTTCGCGAATTTCCCCCTCAAAACATTTTTAGATATCCCACTTAAACCTCTTCAAAACAAGTAAAAAAGAATCAGTCGGTTTTGCCGGCAGATGTACAGGGTGAGATGAAAAAACTGCAACCAACTTCAGACTGCTGTCATTTCTAAGCCGCTCTTCCGACAGCTGTTAAAATTATACCAGTGACAGCTCATAATATTGTTTGGAAGCGTACAAAAGAATTTTGGTGAGAATTTTCCTGGAAAAAAGTTATTCGTGATGGAATACAACCGTGATACTGGTAGCGTAGGAAGTGGACAGTAGAAAACAGCAACATCAGCAGAAATGGTTCGAAAAGTAAAAAAGCGACTTGATCGAAACGCGCATCGCAGTCCGCAGACCGATAAATGGCTCGTGAGCGGAACATATCGCAATATTCCATTCGGCAAATATTGAAAAATGAGCTGGTTGTCCAGCAGGTAATAAACAAACAAAATGTGTTTACTAGCCAAAGAGGTCAGCTGAAAATGTGCCATGGTGATGGTGTGGGCCGCCATAACAGCCGATGGTCGCTCTCCACTCGTATTAATCGACCGTGTCATCAGAATAAATGCCGAATATTATAGCGAAAATATTCTGGAAAGAAAGGTTGGCACTAAAAAATACCAAAGTGTCGATCACCTCAAGCAAGCGTTTCGCCGGGAATGGGCCAAAATACCACAGAGCAACATTCGGGCAGCGTGTGACGGTTTCATTGGACGTTTGAAGGCCATAATTCGTGCCAAAGGTGTACAAATCGAACAAATCTAAACTTATTCTAAAATTTAATGTTATTTCCGACATTTTTTGCTTTCATTCAATAAAATTAAAAAAAAAAAAATGTTAAAATTATGGCTTTTGACTTTGTTGCAGGGTTTTTTATCTCACCACGTATGTCTGAGGGTATATAAAAATCAATGACTTAATTTACATAGCCCTCAAAGCTGTCTCGGCTTTATAGACAGCACATTACCCTACATGACTTTTTTCTTAGACACCCTTAAACGAATAATAAAAAACGACTTATACATTGAAATCCACAACTTTAGACACTTAAAAATTTATCTCTTCCTCGGATAGAAGCTACCTAAAAAATTACAAAAATTATTTTACTCACAGTCCTCAAAGGAATCTCGACTTTCCCTATAGACAGTCCATTACAGAATATACGACTTCATTCATATACGATTTATTTTCCTTGGACTTAAGAGAATACACGACTTCCCCCTTAAACTCTCCTTAAAGTATAAACGACTTCGTTTTTAGACTCCCCTTGTTTGATACACGGATTCTTCATTGGACAGTCCATTACAATCTCCTTAAAAATACACAACATTTTTTAAATTAATAGAAGAAAAATCCTATTCGACTTCCTCCTTTATAGACATCTTAAAAATTCACGACTTCCTCCTCAATAGATATCTTAAGGTCGTCGATAGACATTAAATAAATGCACGACTTCCTCTTCAATAGATATCTTAAAAATCCACGATTTCCTCCTCTACGGATATCTTAAAAATCCACGATTTTCTCCTCTACGGATATCCTCAAAATCCACGATTTCCTCCTCAGTAGACACCTTACAAATACGCGTCTTTCTTTTCAATAGACATCTTAAATAATCCAAGACTTCTTCCTTAAAAGATATTTTAAAAATTCCACGTTTTTTTTCTCGGATTGACCCTTTAAAAACCCTCGCCTACTTCCTCAATAGACGCCTCAGAAAGTCAATGACTTATCCCTTTAAAGTCCGTTTAAAAAAATCCAAGGAATGGAATGAAGAAACATTTCCTTAATTTGTTTAGCATTAACTTAATTTTCAATACTTGAATATTTTTGTTTTCTACTTTACCAACACAACATAATACTAATAATGGTTAGTTATTGAGCGGAATTGATTTTGGATATGATATATATTTATATATTGTCAAGTTCTATGTTGAAAACATTTTTAACATACCTCACGATTTTCCTGTGCTATACTATGGTTTTGCATTTGTTGCGACTGTTGTTGCTGCTGCTGTTGTTGTTGCTGTTGTCGGTCATCATAATCCAATTTGTAGGTAAGATCTAAGTTATCATTATCATCATCGTAATCATTTTGACTACTTGAAATACTTAAATTGTCCATTTGACCGCATAGTTTATGCCATTCCGGGTTGCTTTTGGCCATCGATTCAACCTGTTGCCAAAGGCCTTCGCGTTGAGACATTTTTTCACGTTCCCTGGAAAACAAAAAAACATGTTTGTTGGCCTTTCGAGGAGGGGAAACAAACTAATTTGATTTGAATATTTACAATTGCTTTTCTTGGCGATAATTTTTACTGCACTCATCAAACAAACGTTGATTCATTTCCATAAACAATTTCAGGGCATTATAAATTAGGCCATGGATGGTCTTATTCCAATGCGTTTTCGAATTACGATTCAAGGCAGGAAACATTATGGGTAAAATGACTTGAGAATTGTCCGATATTAGGGACATGATATACTCGTTGTTCCAATAGTAGAGCGCCCGCTCGGCCACCTGGAAGTGGGGCGATGAAACGCATTTGGCAATTTGTCGGAATAATGGAACCATGACTTTTTGAAACTCGGCCGGCTCAATGACATCGAGCAATTCTTCCAGTTCATTTAAGAACATTACCTCCTTGGGGCTGTGGGTTTTGGGCCAGAATTTTAAAAGGCTCCTTAAATTAAAATTGAACAATTGATTGTTAATAGAAAGTTTATAAATGTGTTCAGAAGTTTTCCTACTTAATGACTGGTTCTGCCAGGCTGGGGTCTTTCTCCAAAAACTGTACCACACAATAGGTCAGCTGTGGATGATAAACCGATAGACTTTTTGCCTTGTGCAATGGCAACAGAACTTTGAGCAAAAACTGTTTGTGTTCCTCTTTCAGAGGCAAAGCAAAACCATTGATTATACTGCCCAAAATTTCCAAAAGTTCAGCAATGCCATTGTGATGTTCAGTTTCATAGATGAATCTGAAATACAAAACGAGTTTGAGATTGGATATTATTTAAATTATTAATCACTTTTTTATACCTGTAAAACACATTATTGATTTGTTTGCGTATAAATGCCCTCAAACCCAAAAATTTGCCATAAATACGATGTAAAACAGTCTTTAGGAAATCACGTTCTCTCGGATCCTCCGAATCGAACAAATCCAACAATTGCAACACAAACTGATGGTCAATATAACGTCTGGCGATGTTGGGTTGAAAATCAGGCGATTCTAGGAAACGCAAAAATAGCTCGTAAACAAATTGTAAATGAGGCCATGATGATTCCAGTGTTGGCTCATCTTCCTCGGGATCAAATTCGGCACCATTTGGATTCGAAGAAGGCGGTAATGTGCGAAAGAGATTTACAGCAAACTGAAAAAGTAACGAAATGAGATTATTCCAAATCCATTAGATGTGGGAATCGGGAACTCACCATATTTATTGCTTCCGGATAAATTGCTTCGGTAATGACATTATTTTGGTTGGACAAATACTCAACCATTTCATGCAAAGCCGTCCGTTTAACCTCCTTCCATTTTAGGTCGCTTAATGGTTCGGAAAAATCGAACAGTGTACAACATTGTCTTAGTTTTTGTATGAATAATTCCTCGCGTTCATTGGCAGGAGTTTCTGTGGGCAGTAGAGGAAACAAAAATAATTATTAATATAAAATAATAAATATTAAATAAAAATATATAAAAAATTAAATGAAAAAAATATATTTCAAATAAGTTATTAAAATCCAAAATTGTATAAAATTAAAAAGAAATAATAAATATTAAATTTTAAATTATAGATATGAAAAAACTTATTTGATATTCACAAGCTTAAAAAAAAAACCCTCTCATAGCCTGTTTTATGTGGCCCACATAACAGCCTTGAATCGTAGACTAAAAAAAAGTTGTTAAAGGATTCTTTGACCTAAAATCGTGATTTTCTAAGAATTTACTGAAGGACTTAAAGGTCTATGTAATTACATTTTAAGGGATGTTTTGTGGGAGACTTTCAGACCTTTAATCGGGGATTTTCAAAAGAATATTTTTGAGGGACTTTGGGATGTTTTCCAGAATCATTTGTGAGGAAATTTGTGAATATGCTTTGGGGAAATAGAGACCTTTGTTGCTCATAGATTTTTTCAATATTCCTTAAGAGACTATGAGATTTAAATCATGGGGTTAAAAAATATTTTTGAGGAACTCTTGGGCATCTAATCGAATTGAATGGATTTTTGAGACTTTTGATCAAGGATTTAAAAAATAAAATGTCTTTGAAAGAATTTCCTAAAATCGTAGCGATTTACTAATATTTTTTGGGCGAATTGACGCACAAACGTGGGGTTATTAATAAAAAATATTTTTGGGACTTTGAGACCGTAAATATTCAAAAAAAAATATTTTTGAGAGACTTTCAGATCTTTTATTTCATGGATTTTTTAAAAGAACATATTTGAGGGACTTTGAGGATTAAAAAAATTGAATTTTAAGAATACCATTTGTGAGGAGATTTTAGAACATTTTTGGGGAATTTGAGAAATCTGACCATGGATCTCCAAAATATTTCTCGATGCGCCTATATTCTTGATTTAAAAAAAATCTGACGGCCTTTAAGGCCTATAATGGTGATTGTTTTAAGGTTGTATTGTAGGGAGCTTTGAGGCATTCGAGTCACATTGAAAACCCCTGAGGGACTTGGAGACTTATAAAATGGAATTTTAAAAGAATATTTTATGAGGAGCTTTAAGAATATTTGTTGGGGGATTTGAGACACCTGACTATAGATTCCCAAAATATTTCTTTATGGACCTATATTCTTGATTTAAAACAAATCTTAGGGGCATAAAGGCCTACAATGGTCATTATTTTAGAACTGTTTGGTAGGGGCTGTGAGACATATAAGATTTTCTTTGAGGCACTTTGAAACCTAAAACCTAAATGGCATTGAGACCTAGATTCCACTTTTTAAAAAAAAAAAAACTATTTTTGAATGACATTGAGACCAATAATTGTGGTTCTAAAAAAATATTTTGAGACTATTAGATTTTGACTCGTGTATTCTAAAAATAATAATTCCGAGAGACTTTGGGATTTATAAACTTTTTAATAATAAAACGAAGATAGTTAACATTGTCGACGTGTAATCATGGGTTTTTGACCCACAATATATTTTTTGATGTATAATCGTGTTTTTTACAATGTTTTTGAAAAATAATCGTGGATTTCTAATAAATATTTTTTTTTTGTAATATAATAGTGGATTTTTTAAAAAAATATTTGTTAATCATTAATCTTGGATTTAATATAATTGGAGATTGGATTTTCCAGATTTTTTTTTTTTTTGTGTACTTTCATACCCACAATCATGAATTCTTCAAAGAATCTATTTTGGGGACTTTGAAAACTAAAACATATTTCTTTTTTATCAAAATTTTAAAAATTATTTTTTTAGAATTTTTTTAAGCAATTTATTATGTGGGCTCATGGGTTCTGTAATTGTGATTGGCGGCATAAATAGATATTTCCTGAAATTTTCAAATATTATAAGTACAATATCAGCGTATTTTTTGAATATATAAAATTTCCGATGGCTCACGTCGCTATCATCCCTTTTTTGAAATGTAAACGAAGATGGGGAAAGGGTCACACCATCTGCCTTTTCCTTTCAAATTAATCATCTTTTCATCAAATTATGTAGAACTGTATGTATGCTTTGCTTTCGTCACTGTATCTCAACAGTTTTAGTGTTTTTTTTTTTTTTTTTTGCAATGCAATGCAATTTATTTATTTCGATTCGATTTTTTTTTTATTTTTAATTCTTGGCACTTTATCAATTTTACGGTTGATATAGTAAATATCAAAATAAACACAATTGCAATGTCTGTCTAAACAACAACAGAAGTTTGTAAACAATAATATAATCAACATCATCACCATCATCATGGGCATGATCATTATCGATGATGACGATGAGTTGAAATAGCTGTTTTTTTTTACAAATGGAACACGAAGAAACAACAACGGGAGGGGGAGAGGCGGCAAAGTTGGGGAAATCTAATGATATAAGTTTCTCTTAATTTACAAAGCTATAAGGAAGTCAGTATTTCATGAATCTTCAATTGCTGTTGTTATTAGATCTCCAAGTATTTTGGTAGTTCATATGCCCGTATATGCCCATAAACAAAATATTTATAATGAATAAATGATGAATAATCAAATGTTTTGTTAATAATGTAGTGACAGGCAGCATTATTTGTTAATAATCTATTTTGAATTTATATTATCTATGTTTGTATTAAAGGCTTAATTAAAATAGCACAACATATCTGCCACACAATTGCTAACTATTAATTATATTATAAATTTCCTAATTATGTTTAATACCTAACTATCTCTAGAGAATTTCGTTGGCAAAGCATTGCTGTGTGTGTTTTTCTTTAAAAGTATTTAATATGTGTTAATTAAAATAGGCAAATATTATTATTTAGTGTTGAATGTCTAATGAGGAGAACAAACGAAACAAGTTTAGCTTTGATAAAACCAACGAATGAAGTGTAAACATCCAGTGCAATGTTGTATGGGAATATTTTTTTATGAATGAAAATAATCTATGGAAGAATTAAGTCCAAGATTTATAGTTGACAGTTATATTTATGTGTTTAAAATTTTATGTCAAGAAAATGCTTGGAAACTTTTTTGATGGCTTTCAATTACTATAAAATTTATATCGGGGACCTTTTTATTAATAATTGTGAAGTATTTTTTTGTTTGTGGAATTGGCTAAAAATGTAATTATTAAGGAATATTTTTCAAGAAAGAGTCACCTTAATTGAATTTTAATGCTAAAACAGTTAATTTGCAGTCAATCCAGGGTGAATTGAGATTATCAAGGAAAACATTCTCAAGATTTTAATTGCTGCTTTTAGAATTTTTTTTGATGGCATTTAGTGCTAAGCTCGAACTTTTTAAAAAAATATCACAAGAGTTATAATATTTTTTCGGGGACTGGGTGAGTAAAGACGACGGACTACGGCGTTTAAAAAATATTGAGAAATCAATAGAGTCAAAGTCAAGAATTCTCAAAATACTATTTCTATAAGACTATTCGAGTATAAAAAACGTAGATTTATCTTTTTATGACTTATATTTTTTGAGAGATTTGTAATATGCATTGAGGGAATCTGCAGCGCTTGACAAGTAGAACATAAGCATGAATATTTTAGCCAATATCGCATCTTTTTAAATAGAATAAATCGTGGATTAAACAAGTAAAAAAAATTAAGTTCGGCCCGTCCGAAATTTTAAAACACTCCACCATTTGGTAAAGAAAAAAATTGTTTTGATAATCCTGTTCAATTTTTTCAAAACACCATAAAGTGGGTGAGGCCTTTATATGGGGGCCATACCAAAACGGGAACCTATATAGTCAATTTAATGCTTCTAATATTGTCATCTACCAAATCTTCTCAAATATCGCATTTGAAAAAATTTCGTGGTTAAATGTGACTAGGATATCAAGATACCGAATGTCGGTGGATATCGTTATATGTGCGCTAAAGGCAAACGGGGACCTAACATACAAAGCCTTGCCACCGGAGATAGAATCCATTAATAGCAAATTTTAGGAAAAAATCGTACAAAAATGTGGTGAAAATCATCAAGATGGCGAATATCGGGAGGTACCGTTATATAGGGGGGCTTTACAAAATCGGTGACTTATGTATACAATTTTTCACCATCGGAGCTATAATCTATTATGACCTACAAATACCAATTTTTAGCCAAATTCATGGAAAAATGTGGTGAAAATCTTAAAAATATCGAATATTGGGAGATACCGTTATATGAGGCTATACAAAAACGTGGACCTATGTATAAAATGTTTGGCCACCGGAGCTAGAATGACCTACAAATTCCAACTTTTAGAAAAAATCTGTGGAAAAATGTGTTGAAAATCATCAAAATATCGAATATCGGGAGGTACCTTTATATGGCGGCTATATAAAAAAACGTGGACATATATACAATGTTTCACCACCGGAGCTAGAATCCATTATGACCTACAAATACCAACTTTTAGACAAATTCATTGAAAAATGTGGCAAAAATCATCAAGATGCCGAATATCAGGAGGTAACGTTATATGGCGGCTATACGAAAACGTGGACCGATATATTTCATTTTCAATGCCAAGCAACCTAGACACAATACAAATAGTTCTGCTAAAATTTTAAGTTCTACGTTAAATAATGTGGGCTGTATCTTGATTTCAACAGACAGACGGACAGACAGACAGACACCATTAAATCGACTTAGAATTTTATGCTGATCAAGAATATATGTACTTTATGGGGTCTACGACGAATATTTAGAGCTGTTACAAACGAAATGACAAAATTAATATGCCCTTCAAGCTGGAGGGTATAAAAATTTGGGCAACTCTGAAACCTAAAATCGTGGATTTAAAGAAAATAGTTTTTAAGTGATTTTCTGACCTGAAAATGTGTTTGAGATAAATATTGGTTTATACCAAGAACATTTAAATTGTGGATTTTCAAAGAACATTTTTTGTGGAAGTGTCGGTCTTACAATTGTTGAATATTTTGGGACCACCAGTATTAATATCAGGAATTTTTTGGGATCCAATGGAGGAGGAGTAAATTCCTGATTAATTCCTTTTAAGGAACCAACAGAGTTAATATTGTGAATTCCAAAATATAGCATCTTAAAATCTAATAGAACTTTTATTTTTAAGGAATAACTTTTTATTTTTTTCCTTGATTTCTGAAGATTATACTATAAGGAACCAATGGAGCTAAAATTGTGGACTTTATGAGAATATTTTCTGAGAAAAAAAATTTAAAAGGTCTTAAGATCTAACAGAAATTGGGCTTTTAAAGAATTCATTTTTCATTTTTTCCCACAATTTCTGAAGATTTCCTATAAGGAACTAAAAGAGTTAAAATTGTGGATTCTAAGAGAATCTTTTCTTGAAACAAAATTTTAAAAGGTTCTACTCCTTTGTACAGGAACATTTTCAAATGAAAAATCGCAGAAAAAGAATCAGACTCTGAAGACGGGAAAAAATAATGTTTATGTGTTTTTATATGTGTGGCTGTGTGAGTTCTAACTTGAATAACCCAGACAGACGAATCTATACAGATAAAACAAAATTCATATAGTCCAAGCTGTAAATTTGAAAAACTCAAAATGCAGCTGCAAAAATGTCCTTAAGAGAGAAGCGGTTTCATTTTCCCAAATTGAGTTTGAAAATTGCGAAGTATTAGACATTTAAAATCAGTTCTAAAGTAGTCGCAGGAGTATGAAATTGTTCACATCTTCGTCCAAAAACAACGAGATTTTCGCGTATGCAAATTCTAAGACACTATGTATTTCAAATATGTATTCAAAAAGCAACAACATTGTGTATGTTCCATTGTTGTAGTATTTCTTTCTGTGCTGTATGAGAAGAAGGCATTTGAAAATTAAAGAAAAAGTAATGAAACACACAAACAAGTCGAACGAAATTAAAATCAATTAAAAAATGCTATGAAAGAACGGAAAAGAACAGAAGAATAAAAATACGCAAAGCAGCACTCTTAATTAAAATAAGGAGAAAACACAACACAACAATAATGAAAACAATAAAAAACGAAAACGAAACAACCAACATGACTAATTGTTCAAATAGTTTTGTAATCAACCTCGTAGTAATGGTAATTGCACTGCAGCCGTAGATGAATTTGGCGAATGAAAGACATTACGATCTCTAGCTCTACCGGGACTGCCAGTGATTTGTTGCAATGTTTGTGTGGTGTTTAATGAGACGTTAGCTTGGCCATTGGTGGGAGTTAGATCATTGTTGCCACAGCTTCCATTGTCATGGCCATTTTGTTGTTGCTGGTTATTTTGTTGGGGTGGTGGTGGTGCTGTAGAGGATTTTGCGGTTGTTTGAGAAACAGCTGTTGCTGCCGATACGGGTGTAGCCGATGTTGCAGCTCCATTGCCATTGTTACGGTGTGGGACACCTGCACCCGCACCACCACCTGTTTTGCCATTATTATTTGCCGATGAGGAAGCATTACCAATACCCAGTGATATACTTATACCGCTAACTATTGATTGGGTTACAGAACCATTGTTGGATGAACTATTGGACGATGAAGCTGCCGCTGTGGCTGAGGAAGCGGATGATGAGGACGAGGATGATGACGATGAGGATAATGAAGCCGTTGCCGATGGTGGTGATGATGAAGACGATGATGATGTTGATTGTAAACCGCTGTTGGTATTTGCATTTCCCGCTGCTGAACTGCCACCACCGCTGCCGCCGCCACTGCTATTGTTGCTACTGGCCGCAGAACTTCCCACATTTTTTGTTGCATTTAGTATGTTTTTAATAGCTGTAGCGGCACTAACTGGAGACTATATGTGATACATAATGTGAATATATATATAGAAGTTATTGCCAATTTGGATTATAATAATTAGTAAGAATTTGTATCAAGAATTTGTATTGCCAAAAGGGAAACTAATAAATGAAATATGAACAAAAATGTTCCAGAAAAATGAAAACGGATTGGAAGTGATTATTTAGTTCAGTTGAAAATGAAAAATGCTCTCTCTATGGAGTGGGAAGCAAAATCCTCATCCTTGTTTTCTAAATAATTTATTTTGAGGAACCAACAAAACGAATAGCATGGATTCCAAGAGAAGAATACCTTTTTGAGTGTTATCCTAACAAAAAAACTCTTCTTTAACGGTCTTTTATATATTTAAAAAAATTATAAATCTTTGGACTACCTTCTATTAAATTATTTTATTTGACAGGCCCTTTGAAATGTCTACTTTTAATAAAAAAACATCTTGAAAGGTCTTGGTCTGCAAAAAGGTATTCTATAAAATGTAAAAAAAAAACCGTAAGGAAAAGTCAAAAGTCGGGCGTGACCTACTATATGGTACCCTAAACTACTATGCATATTTAGTGGAGCTCCCGTAACATTAGAATTTTTTTGAAATAAATCATAGCAACTATCAACATTTGGCTTTAGAGCAGCTATAGTTTGGTTACAGAGGCAACTAATATTTGGGAGGCATATCCGATTCTGAATTAATTTTCACTAAATTCGATGGAGACATTTTAATCTTTTATGGCAAATAACATTGTTATAGAGTGCATGATATCACTTCGAGAAGGATTTTATATAAAAAAAAAATATATCGGAACGGAGTTCCACAAAATGAAAACGTACGTCCCGAAATTCACTTCATTTGGTCTGATATTAGCCATTATTTGCACAATAAACCTGAAATCGGATAAAGGATATATATAGGAAATATATCCAAATCTAAGCGGATCTCGATAAAATTCTGTATAAGATATCTGGTACCAAATATCATTGTTGTCGAATGCATATTACGAATGTGAGGGACTTAAAGCCCCAAATCGGATGCAACATATATATGGAAGCTATAGCTATATCTGAAGCGATTTTCATCAAATTTGATATACTTGCTCCTAGACTTAATTCGGTCGGATGTGCCAAAATTCAGGTCATTTGGACTGATATTGGCCATTTGGTGCACAATTGACCCGAAATCGCTTGATGATATATATGTGAGCTAAATCGAAATCCGAACCGATCGCGATAAAATTTTGCAATGGTATTTCTGTGCTGTATATCGTTGTTACGGAATGCATATTACGACTTTGGAGAACAAATATAATAAATCGCATGAACAATATATAAGGGACCTATAGCTATATCTGAACCGATTATCACCAAATTTGACATACTTCTTTTTTGACTCAATTTGGTCGTAAGTGCCAAATTCCATTTCTAAATTTACACGTTTGGTGCAAAATAAAAGGCAAATCGGACGAAGATATATATGGGAGCTATCAATAGGGTTCGTCCTTGGGCCAAACAAATATTGTTTGGTAAATTTCATCTTAATCGGATAATAAATGCGACTTGAATTTTGTTCACAAGAATACATGGACAGACGGACGGACCGACATGCATAAACCGACTTAGAAAGTGATTCTATGAAGATCCTCAAAAGTAACTATGGGTCTCTCTTGCTTCCTTCTCCATGTTACAAACAATTGCACAAAGACAATACCCTTACCACCATGTGGTGTAGGGAATAAAAACTTCCTGAAAGGTACTCTTTGTGTAGAAGACCTCGTCAGTGATACTCTTTCTTTTAAAAAATGTTATTTTATCGATAGGATAATTTTCGTCGTCGAGAAACTAATCATGGCCTGCACTTAAAATAAAAATTTCCATCCATAGGAATTATTTTCCGTCTCTAACAGATTTTTAGCTTTTTCAGGAGCTTTCTTATTACAGAATCGTGAAAAGTCCATTGCACGGCCTATTGAAATTTATCCTATCTAGAGAGAAGGCATTTTGAAAGCCTCTACCTATGGCAAAATCTGTTTAAAGATCGTCTTTTTAGAATACCGTAACGGATTTTTATAGAGGACCTTTCGTAAGATGATCTATCTTAAGAAGTCCTTTGGAAATGTCTTCTACCTATGGCAAAATCTGTTTCAAGTTTTTTTTTTTGGAATACTGTAACGGATTTTTATAGAGGACCTCACGTAAGATAATCTATCTTAAGAAGTCCTTTAGAAATGTCTTATACCTATGGCAAAATCTGTTTCAAGTTTTTTTTTTTTGTTTTGGAATTCTGTAACGGATTTTTATAGAGGACCTCCCGTAAGATGATCTATCTTAAGAAGTCCTTTAGAAATGTCTTCTACCTATAGAAGCAACACTAAAAATTCGTATATTAAAATAAGAATGAGCCTTTTCTCATAGCCAATGGAAATTTTTCCCCAAGAATAGACCTTGACTGGACCTTTGATATTAAAGACCTTGGAAATTATAAGAAACCCCTATCTTAATGGGAATTTCTATAAGAAGGGACCATTGTTAATGAACTATTTCGTGAAAATCTACGATGTCCTTGAAGTTTTCTATAAGATAATATATTCTAAATGAAATTTTTCATAAGAAAAACCAATTTCAATGAACTTTCTTTATTAAAAAAAAGTCATCGTAAATGAACTTGTCGTCTTCAAGAAATACAATCCACATTTCTAGGAGGAAGACCATTGGAAATGCTCTTGTACAAATCATTTACAATGATCTCTTTAAATATAAACTTATAAAGAAACGAAATACACCATCTAATATACATAACAAAGGCCTATCGAAAACCAATGAATGAGCGATGAATTCATTTCATTTTCAACTTTCCAAAAAAAAATACAATAATAATAATAAAAAAACAACTACAGTTATATAATTAACACAACAAATAAACAAAAAAAAATCATGACGTTGTGTAGAAATGTGTGTTGGGGGGGGGGGTCTCTATCAAACCTTATTATTTGAACCAAGTGTTGATGATGCTGTCGTTAGGAGTTGTGTTGCTGATGTGGCCGCATTGAAATGTTGAGCTAATGTCGAAACAATTGATGATGTTGTCGACGAAATGGAATTTGTTGTAGCTGATGTTGTTGCTGCTGCTGCCGATGCACCACTGCTGTTGCTGCTATGCGATGCTGCTGATGACGTCGATGAGGAGGCCATCGATATTTTTATGTTATTTTGTGAAATTGATGATGTACCACCAGCTGCAATGTTGGCTGCAGAAGAGGCCGACAATTGTGATATTGGAGAAGAAGAACAAGATGTTGCTGATGTTGTTGATGATGGTATTGATGATGATGGTGGTGGTGTTGTTGTTGTTTTTATGGTATTGGAGGAGGAGGGGGAGGAAGTCGATGATGACATAGATGATGATATAGATGATGGCAATGCTGAACTATTACTGTTATTATTGCTACTACTACTACTGTTACGGTTACTGGCGCTATCTTGAACATGCAATGTTGGCATTTTATTGTAGATTTTTGTAACGACACTTTTTGATGTTGAGGAACTATTTGTTAATTTTGCCTTGATCTCTTCAATATTTGTAAATTTGAATTTGCAACCAATGACACCGACAACACTGCCACCGCCTGAAGTCGCTGTTTGGGATTGTTGCTGTTGCTGCTGCTGTTGATGTTGTTGTGGTGTTGTGCCCTGCATTACTACATCCCCCCTAATGTCATCGCCGTCATCGGCCAATTGATCTAATCCACTATGAAATGATGGGGATTTTGGTATGCCCAAGCCAAAATAACCACTCCCCACGGATGGTTGTTGGTTCGGTGGTTGTTTGTTTGTCTCGTTGCTGCCAGCGGCACAATTCACATTGGCAACAATGCGAAACCCGGTGGTGTTATCAGCATTTTTACCAATTGTTGAATTAATTTTTGCCAAATTTTTATTCGCCAAAATCTGTTTGCCTTTATTGTTTTCGATAATTTTGTCACTATTGCTATTGATTTGATTATTTGCGGAATTTGTTTCAAATAACATAGCACAAAATACCATCATACATGTAACCACTAATTTGTGTTTTTAGTTTTTTGTTTTTCTTTTTAATATAGCTAGATTTTGCTAGAGTTCTAGTTAGTTTAGAGGAGCATGTTTACAAAAATTGAATAAGCGAAATTCAAGCATTGTTATCATCTGTAAGACAAATCAATAAATATGAGAGAAAGAGATGTGAAAGTAAGGTTGGATATATGGACAATAAAATCCGCTAGCTAGCTAAAAAAAAACAAATTGGAACATGCAAAATAAATTATATGGGTGCGTTCAATGGATATTTGTCGGTGCATGTGTAAGGGGGGGTCTTTGATTATAAAATATGATAAGAACTAATAAAAAGATAAACCAAAATAAGTTATTGGAAAACAAAATCAATTAGTCAATTATGACTTGGTTGAACTTGAGACCATGCATTATTACGGGGAACTCCTCAAAATAATAAATATACAGGGTGAGATGAAAGAACTGCAACCAACTTCAGGCTGCTGTCATTTCTAAGCCACTCGTCCGACAGCTGTTAAAACTATTCCAGTGGCAGCTCATTATTTTTTTTTTAGGAATTTTGGTGAGAATTTTCCAGAAAAAAAAGTTATTTGTGATGGAATTCAAGCGTAATAGTGTGATTTCTTTATATTTGGCTGGAAGACCACAAGTGGCTATCGTTGAGCACTCCAGCATTTAAATGTGAATAGATCTTTTGTGTCTCGTAACATCGCTCGTTACCGGGTTCGAAAAGTAAAGAAGCGACTTGATCGAAACCCGCGTAGTAGTGGCCGAAAAATGGCTCGTGAGCTGAACTTATCGCAATATTCCATTCGCAAATATTAAAAAATGAGCTCGTGGTAACGCCTTTGATATTCCAAAAAGTGCAAAAACTTACACCGCAACGGAAAGAAAATAGACTCAAAAGAGCTAAAGAGTTGCTTCGCTTGGCCGAAAGTGGTGAACGGCCGAATTTGGTTTTCTCCGATGAGAAAACATTCGTTGTCCCGCAGTTTGTAAACAAACAAAATTACTTGCCAAAGAGGTCAGCTGAAAATGTGCACCTTCGGTTGGCCACCTAAATTCAAGCGCAATGGTGATGCTGTGGGCCGCCATAACAGCCGATGGTCGCTCTCAGAATAAATGCCGAATATTATCGCGAAAATATTCTGGAAGGTGTATTAAAGCCTTGAGCACGCAGACCTTGGACTTTCCAACAGGACTCAGAACCATCGCACTCAGCACGCGCCACTCAAGAATGGTTACAAAATGAGGTTCCTCGCTTCATTTCCAGCGCACAATGGCCAACAAAATCACCGGATATCAATACGTTGGACTATTGTGTCTGGAATATTTTGGAAAGCAAGGTTGGCACTGAGAAATACCAAAGTGTCGATCACATCAAACAAGCGCTTCGCCGGGAAAGGCCCAAAATACCACAGAGCAACATACGGGCAGCGTGTGACGGTTTCATTGGCTGTTTAAAGGCCATAATTCGTGCCAAAGGTGACCAATTCGAACAAATCTAAACTTATTCTAAAATTTGATGCTATTTCCGACATTTTTTGCTTTCATTCAATAAAATTTATAAAAAATGTAGAAATTATGGCGTTTGACTTTGTTGCAATTTTTTATCTTACCCTGTATATGGGAGCTATATCTAAATTTTGACGATTATCTCCAATTTCAATAGAGATCGTCTTTGGCAGAACTCCCCCACCCAGGCGTGTCAGGAAGGACCTGCATGATCTATAGGGAGAGGTCCAACGATATAAGAAAGAGCCCCTAGATCATGAAGCCTATCAAGCGGGTGTGAATAGCATTCATACTGATGCAATTACAGTATAATAAATGACATCCTCGGAGTCCATACCCCATCCATTCTAGATGGTGCAGCCGTCTCAATTCATATTGGGCACGAATTGGCGAAGGTGTGGGGAACACATGCCCAGTGTGCGATACGGGCCCGCACAAATACGCTGCATCTCTTCAATTGTCCAGCCAAATCTACCCAACACCGTCCAGAGGATCTCTGACTGTTCTTCTTGGGATGAACATAACTGACCAAATGTCCCCCAGTACAAAGGAGCTAAGGATTTCAGTGTAGCTGGAATCCAAATCAAACCAAAATAATTTTCCAATGGCAATTAACTTAAAATATCGCCAATTCTTTACAATTCTATCTATCCTAGGCATACATCATGAACACGTTGGACCACAGAACTACGAGTGGAGTGAATTCCCTTTCGGAGCTAGTTACACGATGCCGACTTCACATGAAACAAAAAGTCAGTTTTCGGCCAGTTTGGTGTATTTCATGTATCACTGCCACAACACATCACATTGTAGGACATTGAGGCCATTATCTCTATTTTTAACACTACTATTGGAAATTGTTACCATTGTTTTTAAGAAAAGTTTAAATCAATTTCGATTTATTTTCTCCTCACCATATTAGGAGCTGGGAACAATACACAATTTCTATTGAAACCCAAAAAAAACAACTTCTTTCACAGATCGATCCAAGTATTGTTGTATTTAGGTTTCCTTAATGTCAAGACACCAATGCGTCAATCAATATTTTTTGAAAGTTTCAACAAAATTGGGTGGCACTAAACAACGAAAATTGAGTAGGACGACACTTGAACTTAAAACAATTAAATATGAAATAATGGTAATTTAATAAAAAAAAGAAACACTAAAGCATGCCACACAGCAGTTAAAACTGGGGAGAACAAGAAAATGGGGAAAGGCAGAGAAAAAAAAAAGAAAATAACTTTTGTCATGTTTACATATATTTTCTTGTATATACATACATATGTATAACAATTTGTGGTTAAAGTAGAAAACTACATGGCTAAAGATAGGTGGTATGTTGTTGGTGGAACGAATGAAAAAAAAAAAACAACAAACAAAAAATGGCACAAATAATTAAAATTGTTTAAATAGAATAAACAAATAAAGGCATTATTTGAGCGACAACAACGAAGACGACGACGACAACAATAACATTACAAATTAATAGAAAATGTGTTATATGAACTGTATATAGAGATATGTAGGTAGGTAGGTGGGTATTATGTATTGATTTGTGAGACAGCCGGTAAGTAAGTTAGGGTAATGTGGACGTGGTTAATGAATTGCTGGATGATGATAGCTGGCTGGTGCTGGTGGGTCTGCTTTGCTTACCTTCTAAAATGAATAACCTAATTTGAAATGTAGTAGTTGAATTATTAGTATAGTGGCAAATTTACTTATTAGATTATTATCATATTTTCTTTTTCTTTTTTCTTATATGAAAATGGTTTTCTTTTACTTTACTATACAATTTTTTCACTTCATAACTACAATATACTGAAACTTTAACTGAGGAGCTAACAACACACACTTGTCGTATAGATAATAAAACGTAGAAAAAAGAAAAACGAAACAAATCAATAAACTTTTTGACAAGACTGCCACCAGTCAAGACAGTTTTTACTCCAAAGACGACGACATATCCTGAGAGAAAGAGCGAAAGAGAGTAAGCGAAGCAAATGTAATGCGCATGTACCAAACCACATGAAAATGGATGGTGTGGCCAGAAAACTGTGTTTTTTTTCTTCCTCTTCTTCTTCTTTAAGTAATGTAATTAAATAATAAACGTAATAATAACTGCAATAACTTGGTTATTAATGTATTTAAATTGTTATTGGGAGTAAAATTATGGACATTAGCAAAGGGATGTGAGAGTATGCCCTTGTAGTGTTTTATTACAAGTTTGACAATCAGCTGATGTTCATTGGTGTTATGAAAGTAAAGGAAACTTGAACAACTCTGCCAAACCCAAGAGTTGTTCTGCAGAAAATTTCATGAAAGAGAACCCCGATTTATGTGTTCGAATAGAAATTAATGTGATTAGGATCACACTATTTCCTTTACCAGTTTCCTGCTTGCTTGTTTCATGAAACTTTCTGCGTGAATCTTAAAAGTTTCAACAAAATAACTATAGGCTGCTTTTGAGTACAAAAAGGGGAGGTGTGAAATTTTCCACATTCAGCTCCCTTTCTACTCTCTAATAAAAGGCAGCCAAAAAATATATATTTTTTATTTTTTTTTACATTATAATAACATGAAGCATTTATGACTCAATTTTTATGAATATTGCAAATTTTTTCTGAAGGGTTTCTTCGCAAAATATTTCATTAAATAAAAATTTAGGTTCTGTCCCAATGTAAAGTAATTCGTTAGCGCTTTTTTATACTTCGTTAGCGCTTTGTACAGGGTGAGATGAAAAAACTGCAACCAACTTCAGACTGCTGTCATTTCTAAGCCACTCATCCGACAGCCGTTATAATTATTCCAGTGACAGCTCATTATATTGTTCACAACCGCACAAAAGCATTCTGATGAGAATTTTCCAAAAAAAAATTATTCGTGATGGAATTCATGCGTGATATTGTGATTTCTTTATATTTGGCTGGAAACCCACAAGTGCCTATCGTTAGAACACTCTAGCATTTAAATGTGAATAAATCTTTTGTGTCTCGTACCATCGCTCTTTACCGTGACTGTACCGTACTGGTAGCGTAGCCCGACGCCAAGGAAGTGGTCGGAAGAAAACATTTTTGTAAAATTAAATATGGCTAACATCTGAGGGAGACTATTATAAAAATTATTAGTCCGATACGATTTGTAAGTCCAACACGATGGTCATGTCTGGCGGACTGTGGCATCATACCTTGTCATGATAAAGTCAATTAAAGCTGAAAGCATGTATACCTTGTTACAATACCACCACTCATTTTAGACGGTTATTGTCTTTTCGAAAGAGGTCTAACATCTGATAAATAACGCTTCAGACTTTATGTATGGGTTCCTAGAGATTAGTCCCTGGCAATAGTTCTTTATAAAAAAAACTATATTTCATTGATCTAGACTTGCTGTACCGCTGCGATCGAAATATTTAAAATTGCCGCCAAAAGACTGTAGTAGAGTTCCAAACTCAAAAGCCACTGTGCAGTATTAACATGAGTCTATAGTCCAGGAAATATCTCTAAATTTGTCCTATCTCTCCACTCTCTACATCGAAGGTTTGTCTGGGGAGATGTTTTGACAAACTGAACCAGATTGTTGTATCCCAACGTATTTCCAAATCGTGTTTGTTTATTGCCAAAACTCAGGGAGTACAGTTTTGTAGGGCTATTCCAAAAAAACGGACCTATAATATTTTTTAATCCATTAAAACCCGAATCCCCAAATGACAGCCAATTCGTTTGAAAACATGGGGAAACACATCTAAAATGTTATCTATCAGTAATCCAACGGCGTATTGGAAAAATACAATTCGTCTGGATTCTTAGAACTTTGTAACATATTAAAACACAAATTGCAAAGTTACATTTTTAAAAAGAGAAATGTAACCTAGAAAATTGTAGTCAAAAAAAAAATAAAAAAAAATAATTTTAAAAATCAAATATGTCTTCCTTTGAAATAGCCACGCCGATGTACATCGAGTGCATTATATTGTATTTCAATAAAAAAGAATAGCCTTCTCTATTCTAAATCGATATTCTTATTCTTATCTGTATATTTTTTGATAGTTTTTAAAAGGGAATGCAATTATATACTTACTCTCGTTTAAAATGGGCAATGTTGTTAGTTCACAATTCTTTGATACATTATAGCGTGAACTTGTTTGTCGTTTCTCCTTTTTCACAATGGGTGTTGTAGTTAAGTTTAAACCTTTAGTTATGGGTGTTGGTGGGGGAGCATCCCGTGGAGGTGTGCTTAGATTTTCCTTATTGGCCTGCAAAGAGAAAACATGTATTTTAATGAAGTTTGCATACAAATATTGTAACATAAATATAATAAAAATCTAAAAAATTATTGGACCTTTCCTCCAAAATTTATCTTAAATTAAATCAGTGGTTCATATTTAAAAAATAAAAAATTTAGTTGATTTTTTGTTATTTCCAAAAAAATCTGTTAAAAAAAAAAACAGGGAAATTCCCATGGGTTTTTTGATATTTAAAATAGGTATTGTTCTATAGGTATTGATTCTAAATAGAATCAAAGAAAGGAAAGCGATGTATCTAAATTATTACTGCTTCTCATTCGGACCTAAAATCCTGATGGGAAATAGTATCACATATGTAAATATTCTAAACATAAGTAGCCGCCCATTCCTTCATCCGAATACAAATCCAAAGATGCTTGATACAAATTTCAATGCTTGATTTACAAATAACACATAAAATAAAAAACATAAGTAGACTAATGGGTGAAAAGAATACAAGTCTTAACAATAATTGTAATATGTTGCAAAGAAGAAAACTGAAGCCATTCATAAACATATGTGTATTCATATCGTCTATACGGGATGGTGGTATGTTGGCATGTATATGTACAACACATAATGGAATGCAATGCAAACATATCTATTTAACTTACCTCCTTTTTGATAGCAGCTGAAAATGGAGGCGACGACGATGAAGAAGAACCGGAACTTGTATTACCACTGGCCAATGTATTTGTAACCACAATTGGTATGGAAGCTGTTGTCGCCGATGTCGTTGTTATATTATTACTGTTATTTTCCTTGATACCGTTGCTGGTGGTGCTAGTAGTGGTGGTTATCTTCGTATTTATGCTATTGTTATTATTATTGTTGTTGTTATTGACAACCACCGGCGACACCACAACATCCACGGGTTTGGAAGATGGTGTATTTGGCTGTAACGTTGTTGCTGCCTTATTATCCATAACGGGTTAAGGAGCCACCTTTCTTCGTTTTTTGTAGTTATTATTTTCCGTGACGTTATTGTTCCACTCTATGTTGATAGGTAGTAGGTTTGTAGTTAGGTATTATTTAGATGTCAACAATTCCAATCGACTTAGAATATGGGGTATGTGTTGTGAGGATAGTACAATGTTGTTGTTGTCAATTGATGAAGACAAACGTGCACACACTTATTTGTGATTACCACTCACATACGACGGACGACAACAACCACAACAACAAATGACTCAACTAGAAAATCAATAATGAACAAATAAAAGTCATATTAGAAGAAATATAGACAGCAATTTGTTTAAATTATTATTAGATGTGTTTTTTTTATTCTCATGCCTATTTTGAGGAGGACAATACAAATTTAAACAATAAAGACAAGGAAATAAATCAAACATCCTAGTTTCAACATTAGTCCGGTTTACAATGTGTAACGGAACAAACTGTATGTGGCCAAGGATTGACACCTAAACTCAATCTGTAACAACTGTCCGGCTGCTTGAGCATTAACAACAACTAAAGGTGAGAATACATAAAACGCTTTTTTGACAGCCTTAAGTCATCGACTGGCTTCTTCGGAAATGAACAAAGGAGCCTAGATCCAAAATCGAACTATGTCAACCTAAAACTCCTTTATTCCCCTACGAAGAAGCCAGCCAAAAAAGCGTTTTATGTTTTCTCACCTTAAAAGCATATCGTTTTTCATTTTAAACTTGTAGCAAATGAGAAATTTTTTTTTATAATATAATCAAATATAATCGAAACTGTATTTTTTTCTACTAACGTCTGATGAAAATTAAATATCACCTAATAATTGGCGGTTTGATAGTGTTTACCACATTTAACAATTATATAATTAGAGATAAAAAATTCGAGTCCACATTTGCTCCCTAAGTTTTATTGTTAATAGTTTCTCTTTTATGAATATATTCTACAAATGTTTAGAAATAATACCTATAATCAATTAATTATTTTAAGTTTACAACAATGTTTGTTCAACTATATTTTGATACATGTTAAGTATCCCTTAATGACCAAAGGTTTTAAAGTTGATACCACACTTAAGAATTAATGCATTCAGATTCAACCACCACCACATTTTTGTGCTTAAAAGTATTACGGCCTGAATTATTTTAATAACGAACTTTAATATTTTATGCCATTTACAAAGTATACCAATTATGGTTGTCAGAGCATTTTGTTGTCACTGTGCCTAGTTCTCAACTCATTTTGCAAATCGTTGTTGAGAGAGCAACAGGTGAATGTTAACACAACACATTACGTTTCTTAATGATAGCTTGATTTAAGAAGAAAAAACTATTTATTTATAATATTAAAGGAAAAATGAAAACCTTTTCAATCAGGATACAAAAGAAAACGATGAATTAAACTTTCTGTAGGGATAATCTTTTCATTTCTAAGATCACTTATTTCTAGAGAGAGAGAGAGTTAACATATGTCATCAATAAGATTAGTGTTGCCAATACTAAAGTTCTTAAATTACACCCAATTACCTCTGCCGTTTATCATTTTGGACATAGATTAATTGGAATGCGTACAAATCAGAATCAATCTGAACTTATGTTACTAAACAGAAAAGCTACTTAAATAAATCAATTTCTTGTTACTTTTCCGTTTGTCTTTATCGAAGGTGTTTAAAACACTCTAAATTTTCACCTTAAACTTTAAAACATTCTATAGAACAGACCACATAAAAAGCCGGTTTGGAGTAGTCTAATACCCAACCGGTTTCGATGTGTGGAATTGATGTCACTGTTGCCATTGACTCCCGATAAATCAACAACAAACGAGAATTTTCATTGAAATATTAATAAAATTCCTTTTTATAAAAAATTCCATTCTATTACAAAATAACATTTAAATTTTTATTATCAATGAAAACACTGTAGTGTAAAATACCTATTAGGAGAGAGTTTTTTTTCATCAAAACAAATGGCGGACGCAAAATAGGCAACAAGTATAAATGTGTGTTCGTTGTTTATATGCATGTAGGTATCAACGTATCATCATCATCATCACAATAAATTATGATGAATACCTTACAGCGTATAGGACCACCTCTAATATGATTTATAATGCAATTTTCTTTCACATTCAACAAATATTTCATTTTAGTTAAAAACTTATTTAACATGGTTAGTTGTCTTTATTTTTGTTTTTTGGTTTTTCTTTTTAATACGCACCCCCAATTTGCGGAATATTTTATTAATTTTCTCTTTTCCTCGATTTAAATTTGAAAACATTAAAATATAATTCTGCAATTGTATGTAAAATTTAACAAAAATATACTATGTTCTTGTTGTAGAATGCTATTTAGCACAGATGGGAATAATTGTAATTGGGATCGTTCTCAGCGCGACACACACACACGCGCGAACGCACTTTTGTTAGCCCGTTTGTCAACCTCTTTTTACTGTCTTGTTCGTTCTATTTTCGTTATTATAGAGGCGCACAATGGTTATTACATTAGTTTCTCTTCTTTTCCTCCAATAATAATTCTTCAATAAAATGATGAACTACAAATATTTGATTTGATTTGCACTTTCAATCACCAACATAAAATCTAGAAAGTAGATCGTAACATGAAGAAGCAATCAATCAAGCGATAACGAAACCTATCCGATTATCTTTACAAACTTCTATTACATGAAGTACATTTTGTAAATTTCACCTTTTCAAACATACATATTAAATACGCTCTAAATATATCACTTTTAAACAATTATTAGATAATTATATTGAAAAGAAATCTTCGCGAATTTCTTTTTTCTTTTGCGAAAAAGAAAAAAC
This sequence comes from Musca domestica, assembly GCF_030504385.1. Classification (NCBI taxonomy): domain Eukaryota; kingdom Metazoa; phylum Arthropoda; class Insecta; order Diptera; family Muscidae; genus Musca; species Musca domestica. The sequence continues at coordinate 317,087 of NW_026712239.1, read as the reverse complement.
GACGACGACGTTTACTGACTGACCAGAGTTACCACACGACAAGTAGATGTTAAGTTGTTGTCTGCCTAATTTCTTACCGCAACGTATAACGTGTAGTGGTACTGGAAATTGTTGCGCGCTGTGCGTTTGTTAGCCGGCGGTTTGGTTGACAGATTATGTTTGCAGTCTTTGTTTTCTTCTTCTATATACCAGGGATCTATTAATCAAGATTATAATACACATCTCTCAGTCAGCCACATTGTTCTTAAAGCCTAGAAAATGTGTAAATGTATAAATCTTATAAAATCTGTTAATATAACCATTATAAGTGGATTTTTAGCATTATTTTACTCACCTATTACTCAGATATTTAAAAGTCCTCCCAATGTAGTTTAATGCGAAGAAGTTTCGCAGTTGACATCAATCTGCATGGATTTGGCAAAATACATAACACTTCTTCATGGTTTCCCCTCCTATTTCCAATTTTAAAATTACTTCATCCAGAAATTCTCCCATTAGCTTCCTATGGAACATCTAAAAGGAATTATATGGTCTGTTCCAGAACAGCAAAAAAGTACAAGTTTTTACTACGATTTTCCCTTTATGATATCCATGGTAGAATCAAAGAAGGTTAAGTCATTTCAAATAAGCATGCCCATCTTTGCATTTTCTGTAATTTACCTTGTCAAAATTTACTGCATAGAAATCATGTTCTCATCTTCGACTATGTACAATGGATTTATAAATAACCATTTTGACAATGAGATTGATTTTATTGAACCATGGTTCCATCATCTTTATAACGAAAAAAAAACAAGCATTTTATTAATTTTTTCGATATTACTGGATCGGATTGAATATTAAGAAAAATATCAAAGCAACGAAAACAATTTGCTTGTCATTTTATACCAGGAAACTTTCGTTTTTATTGAATTATCTTTATATCGATGTAAAGATCTTTATTTTAAAATTATTTTAATAAATATCATTATAAATTAAATATATGACGAAAAACGTAAAAAAACGCCAGTATATCAGACGCCGAAAGAAGAGATGAAAGTATGGAACTACTTCACATAGCTCCTTTTAGTGAATAGTATCACTGAGCTATTTTGTCCCGGAACGACACCTCTCCAAAACACTATAAATATAATGCAAATTACAATTAAAGTTTTAAAAGGACAGGATTGTAACTTGGAAGTAAGTAACGCCAAGTAGGTTCCTAATCCAATGCTAACAAACTCTAATCTTTATCGTTCAGGTTACGCCAAGTACCACAATTTACCAGGTAAAGCAAGAAATAGAGGAGAGGCTTGGCATTCCTCTGGGTTCACAAAAGATATTAATACTTGGACGCACATTAAATGATGACCAGACAATTGCATCGTATCCCAATATAAAAGAAGGAACAAAGCTCAACTTGATAGTGGTTAAACAAGACATCAAAGACATTATTCACCGTTCTTTTCGCAAGTACTACAATGAAACGCAATCGGCTGCCCTCACCAAGGAATTTATGTTAGACTTTGAAAAGAAACTCAAAGGCTTCAGTTTGGATGACATAGAGCGTCTGGCTTCGGAACATACTGTTTGATTTTGTTTACTTGCGCTTTTCTTTTCAAACTAAATTAATTACATGCTGTTTTTTCTTATTCTTTAATTAATAAAAAATAAAAACAAATGCTAAGATATGGTTGGCAATGCCGTTTCGTATTGATTATGACATGACATTCATACACACGCATCGCATCATATGGTAGTATATGGGTAGAATATATGCACCATCATATATCAGTTGAGAAGAAACGAGAGAAGACGAGAAAATGCAAATTGGTCGCCTTGTATTCCAAAATACTTTCTCGAAGTTGCAGTCGATACGTCAAATCTCTACAACGTACAAAGTAATGGCTCCCATTAAGGTAAGTCCGGGAATACGCGTGCATTTACATGGGTTTAATTTTGGGAATGGAAAAAAGGTTTGAAAGATTTGTATATATTATGTAATTTTTGCGGAAGTACTTAAAAAAAAACAGGTAGATATGCTAAATATAGTTATCTGAAAAAGATATAAAGTGGCTCCAAAAGTTATCAATGGCGACGACTTAGTTTAATTAAGTTGCCGCATTTATTAACAGAAGTGATTTAACTTTTGACAGTACCAGGTAGCATAGCAGGCATGAAGAATATAGTAAGTTTACTAATACGGAAGACAGGACAGCCAGTGATTGCAAATATCGATTACACATTTTATGTGCAATTTTAAGATTGAATAACGCTGAAATCTTGCTCTTGTATTTTTTTCCAGGTTGGTGAAAAGCTGCCCTCCGTGGATCTGTTTGAAGATTCCCCAGCCAATAAGATTAACACTGGCGACTTGACATCCGGAAAGAAAGTTGTAATCTTTGGTGTACCTGGAGCTTTTACCCCCGGCTGTTCCAAAGTACTTACATAAAAGACATGAAACTATGGGCCATATTAAATGTTCTTTTGGTTTAATTTTAGACACATTTGCCAGGATATGTATCATCGGCTGACAGCTTGAAATCTCAACAAAAAGTTGATGAAATTGTTTGTGTTTCCGTCAACGATCCTTTCGTAATGTCCGCTTGGGGCAAGGAACACAATGCTGCGGGTAAAGTACGCATGTTGGCCGATCCTTCTGCCGCTTTCGCTAAAGCCTTGGACTTGACCATTGACTTGCCACCATTGGGTGGAGTACGCGCTAAGCGCTTTTCCATGGTCGTGGAGAATGGACAAGTTGTGGAATTGAATGTGGAACCAGACGGCACTGGCTTGAGCTGCTCTTTGGCCAATAACTTGGGCAAAAAGTAAAGAGATTATTAGATTGCAATCGAATTGCATTATCCGCATGCTGCCCAATGAAAATAAGCTACGTAGAACGTGTATCCAGTCAATTGAAAAATAAACATTATTTGAAGTGTAGGCTATATCGAAACTGTAGATGAATCAAAAATAAATGAAACATAATAAAAAACAAATTCCAACAGTTTTTTGTACAATTTTTTTTATTTAAAAATACAAAACTAGCTTAATTTATTAAATTTTCGGAACAATTTCTAATTTTTGTGATAATAGTTTGCCGTATCCACCTCTACCGGCATCGTAGTCTGTACGATATTCGTCACGTACTTGACCGCCTGTTTTGCCACGGCCATATTGTCGGCCCTCCACAAAGCCTGCATCCCAATCTACTCGAATCAAACGATCGTCAAGTCTGGTACCATTAACATATCTGTAAAGGAAATGAAAAGCACATGAAGTTCTGAACATTTGGCAAAAGTAAACAAACAAACCAACCTCATTGCAGTTTCGGCATCGGCACGCGTATAATATTCGACAAAACAAAATCCACATGGAGTTTTCTTATATTTATCCAAACCCATAATTATTCGCCTAACTTCCCCGCATCGTGAAAAAAGTTCGTGAATTTGTTCCTCAGTTGTGTAAAATGACATATTACCCACATATAATGTGGTTGATTCCTTGAGAGATCGTTCCTGTTCCGAGCGTGAACCCTGCAATAAAAAAAAAATATTTTTGTTGGAGTTGCAACTTCTAAACTCTATTGTAACTCACTTTAAAGTGCTGATCACGGTAGGAGCTGAGTTCTATTGAACTTCCAGACATTTTTCAGGTCCTTTTCTAGAATTGTAAAATTGTTTACTTGTAAACTAAATGCTAAAACGCTAAGACAACGCTGCTGGCCGCTTTCCATATGCGATTCCGCGTTGCCAACTCATTACTTTTTAGTAAACATTAGGTGTGTACGATAACTTTTCCAGTCAAAATTACTTAGTAACTTGTACGGATATAACTTTCTATTTAGCTGTTTCGAACGGTAACTTTTACAACAAAAAGTTGTTATTCTTATGCTTTTTATCTGAAACATAATTAAGACAGAAGGAAGTAAATATTTTCCAGTAAAATTTTCCATACTCTCAGCAACACAACTGTCAAATTTTCTCTCTTTACACGCTCTTATTTGAGCTCTTGGGTTGTCGAACAACATTTTGTATACACCTATTATATTACCGCTGTTTAGCCATTTCTGAGAAAAACAAAACGTATTAAAAAAATGTTTTGTATTGAAATGTAGGAAAGTCAACATATTATGAAATTGCAAAGACAACTCAAACAACTATATGTTGAATTGTTTAATTTCTATAAATTTACCAATGCCAGTTGTGCAAAACTAAAGTGGGTGTAAAAAAACGCCAAATGGGCACTACTGTTGCAAAATTCACAAGTACAAATCTTACATTTTTCACACATAGAGAAACAGAGAGTAATAAAAATAAATATACGAAGACATATCAAATGGGAATAAAAATATTTTTTTAAATTTCGAAAAGCAGAAAATAATTTGTGCATGTAATTTTATCAATAACATTTTTTATTCGATTAATATATTTGCTAAAAAAGGCCGGAAGGACATTACTGTTGCCAATTTCCCAAGAAAACAAAGTGTGATGTTGGCAACAAAGATAACAGCTGTTCTACTTTCAAAAACCTCTGGTTGACATTTTGTTTTGCTGCAAATTTTATTCATTCTTTTGTTTTCATTGGTATTTTTATCAGTCATTATCTACATTAGTTTGTTCCAATTTCAAACTTTTACGGCGTTGGTTTTGCTTTGAAAGGCTTTGTAATCCTTATTTGTTTTTGTGTCAAAACAGCCAGGCAGTATTGCAAGAGAAAAGAACACGAAAGAAAAAAGACAAATCAAATAATTAAAATAATTAAATATATTCCGCTACACTTCTCGTGCCGGAAGTGCGAGCATAAATCGGGCATTAGATTACCATCAATAGAAGTTTTCTTGGATTTACACAATTGTGTATTTTGTTGCATTTCACTTTGCAGTCAACCAAAAAAATAAACTGATATCTTTGTTGAACCAGAAGATAGCTCTGATAAAAAAATGTCCATGTTATACTACTAACCATTAATTATCAATGCCAAAAGAATGGAGGGATTTGTTGCCGAAGATAAATATCAAAAGTTAGCCAGTGAGTACGCAAAGGTAAGTAAAGTTGGCAAAAACGCCCATTGAAAAGAAGCGTTAATGCGATCATTTTATGCGTCATCCAGATAAGGGCACAAGCTTCAGTACTGCGGAAAGGCATATTGGAAGAACAATCAAAAAATTCCAATCTACGAGATCAATTGAAACAAAAGGAACTAGAGGCCAGGCGGTCAGAACAAGAAATCGACTCACTGGGTTTTCGTAACAAGCAATTGGAACTGCGTGTTGCTGCTCTGCAACAGGAGCTGGCCACAAGTGAAGCACGTAAAAGGGATAAGGACAAGAAACGAAGTCCACACGATAAAAATGATGCAGCCCACAACAATGCAATGGCAAACAAGGCAGATATTTCGCAGGATGCATTAATTTTCGAGGAGCTACAAAAGAAGATTATTGAAAATGCCGAACTGACTTCACTGGTGTGTATCTTAAGGAATGAACTTTTATTTATATATCTTTCATGTACTAACCTCCACTTAGATTGATGACAAAGAAAGAAGTCTCCAGCTTCATGCTGAGCGTATTAGAAATATGGAAGATACTATGGAAAAACGTAATATTGAACATGCCGACAATGAGAAACGGCTACGTAAAGATATCGAATCATTACAATCCCGAAATCAGGAATTGGAAACCAAACTTGTTGAAGCTGCAAGCATGGTAAGGGTGGTTTAATCACAATCTAGTCTATTTATTTAATGAGTCCATCTTCCAGTTGGGCAGTGAAGATGCTTTGAGTGCATCAGGAAGCGAAACCACACCGTTACACAACCATCATCATAATTCTCATCATTCGGAAATTGAAAGTCGTCTGCATGCCTTGGAACAAGAAGTGGCGCACTGGCGTTCACAGTATGAGTTGAGTAAACTCTATGCCGAATCTCTGGAAATTGCTGAAACAAATTTGTTGTGCAATGAAGAAATCCGAGCAAATTCCTCTTGCAATAGCACAACAACTGCTGCGGGCCTTACGATAATACCTTCATTTTCGGATGGCAAGAGGTGGGTATCATAGAGATTTCAAATATGGAACAATATTAATTTCGATTTACCAAAATCCATTTTTACCCTTTTTTCGAAATCAATAGCAAAAGGGATTCGGGAAAGGATCATCATGCCATGCCATGCAGCAAAGAATTGCTTATATTCAACCACTTAAGTAAAAAGCTGGAAGATCTTCTCAAAGATAAAGTATGGGCCGAATCCAAGGTTCGCAGTGTGGAAACCGAAGTGGATAATTTACAAATTTGTCTCGAAAATGCTACACAAGAACTGAAAAACAAAGACGAACAGATAGAAAGCATTAATCAAGCATTGCATTTACTGGAAGAAGATATGGTAAAACTCGACCCGTGATTACTGACATCAAATCAAAATGTTTTATTCTTTCTTTATTTTTAGACAACTACCCGAGTTAACTATGACGAACAGATTAGTGTTCTCACCGAACAGATTATTAGCTTGAGCGAACAGCTAGCAGCCAGTAAATAGCTTCTTTCGCTGTGTATAATTATTGACAAATATTTTAGTCAAGAGATTGTGTATTTATTTATGTAATAAGCGCTTTTTGACCAGTCTACTTAGTCTGGTCCTAATTTATTATTGTAAACAACAAATAAAACTTCTTTGTATATATTCTAGACATGTCAAACCACAGATGTGTTTTTGTTCCAAGATCAAGGGAAAGATCATATTCTTTTCAATCCAATTTTATTGCAAATGATGAGCCACAAGAGCAGCCCTGCTCAGCTTTCGGATTTGCCAGCATACGAAAACCTGAACGTATTAGTTCTGTGTGATAGTCGACGGTGGCTCCGTTACAATATTCCAACGAAACATTGTCTATGACAACCTTAGCATCGTCTTTACCGAACTGCAAATCGTCTTCATTTATTTTGTTATCCAAATCGAATTTGTATTGAAATCCCGAACAACCGCCTCCCTCTACTGTAATACGCAAAAAGCTACCATCGCCACAGATTTCCTTCAATCTCTTGAGGCATGAATCACTTAGGACAAGTTGTTGATCTGAAGCGGCTGTGGCTGATGATGCGGCTTTTGAATAGTTCTTGGAGTTCAAGGCTTCCGTTAGCATCGGAAGTCTGTGATGTAAACAAAGGCTGTAAATAAAAATGTTAACCTGTGTTATTGATATTTCAAACATTTTCTACCTTCGCTGTGTTGGTCGTACAAGATTTCTTAATAAGGATGCCATTTTCAAGTTTTATATACTATATTTCAATTTCAAACCCTCTTCAACGTCGTATGAATTTCGTGAATTTAGTTGTTATTTCTGTTACTTCAGCTCAGTTAGATCTTCCATTACGCAAAGGTATTCCTTCAAATTTTAAAAGCCAGATGTAATGTCAAAATTTATTTACACTTTGTTGGCTATTTGTTTACCTTTTGTTCTGTGATTTCAATCACAATAATGCATTTTGACATTAAAATTGGTAGTCAGTTGGCTTGGCAGGAGGATTTTATAGTTGGACCATGGCATCTTGCATGACCGATAAGACCAGCTGATATCAAAATACATGCAATTGTGAATTAATCGTGCCGAGGTTTTCAATAACAATAGTATTTTTCCTTAATAGTAGTTTTCCGTTCTGTTCGTGGCGCAATAACAAGGTGTTCCTGCAAAATTTAAAAACCAGATGTAATGTCAAAATTTGTTAACACTTTTTTGCCTGTTCTTTATCTTTTTTCTGTGATTTAAATCACAATAATGAATTTTGACATTTCGTTTGGAAGTTAGCTGGCTTAGAGTACGTTCACATACAAAATCTCTACCGAGTTACCTTGTTGACTAAACACAATATATCTGACTATATAAAACATACCATAAATTTATGAGGAAAAGGCAACTAGCTGAACATAGTCATTAAATGAGAGCTGCGGAATTGATTCAACAGTGTTGTTGCGTTTTTTGCAAAATGTTTATCTTTTGTGATACAATTATGCATTTTGACGTTTTATTTAATTTGGTAGTCAGCTCGCTTGGAACTAATACTCCTTTGTACTTAGAGTCGTGTCGTCACGGAATGAAAAATGTAAACATATGTTCAATTGACCGATTCCGTTTAAGGAGCCAATGAGCTAGTTCCATTGTAGTCGTTTCTCAACGTTCAGCGGTCATCTTCTTTAGTTGATCCCTCTACAAACTGTTAATTTTTCCATTTCAAACGGTTGCTCTAAACTAAATGAAGACGTCGACAAATTAAATTAATTAAATTAAAGTATTTATTGAAAAAGTATATTATGTTGCAATCTAAAGAGAATAGATGGTCAAGCATCTCTGAGTATTGCTAGTGAGTCCCATGAAAATTTCAGCCATGATGAATTGGGATAGAAATACCAACAGCTGGTGCTCAAGTTAGAAATGAATAGAAATGGAGAACTCAGTACATTCTTAGACCACCACCTATATGAAAAGAAGATTTAAGTGAAAGACCAGTACTAAAAATAGTAGTGAGGGCACATCATGCCCTTAAAGTCTAGGAAAAGTCCTAATTTAATGGTGATGCATTTTTCCAACAAGATAGACCTAAAAAAAATATTGTCAAGAATACTAAATGTGTAAGTACATAAAGAGCTTGAAGTCTTCGCATGGCATAGTTCGTGACATATCATAAAGGGATGACAGAGCCGCTTTCGAATTGTGCCGTAGTTCCCCTTTATAATTTGACATTGATATGCCTAGCCATGATGCCAAGGAAATAAAGGAATTTGGCTTGACTTCGTACGAATTTGGCCCTACGGTCCTTTGTTCTTTTCCGAAGAAGCCCGCCGATGACTTAAGCCAGTCAAAAAAGCCTTTTATGTACTCACACCTTAACAGAAGTAATTGCGGTTAAATTTTTCAAATTTAAAATGGATTTACGTTCAAAAATACGATCCAAACTGTCCCATTCCATGGCAATTTCTTCAAATCATTGATCTCATATTTTTTTATTCCTGAAAAAAAAAAAAAACAAAAGTTGTGCACACTGAAAACTGTAACAAAAAGCATTTGACTCGGTATGTCACACAGGAGTACTTTACAAGTTAATCGAAATTGGTATAGACCCATACCTGGTCAAGTTGATGGCACGTTTTTTCACTGCACGAAAGTTTTTAATTAATATCAAAAACCCGTCGTCAACCACGGGTTTAGTAAACAGTGGGGTGCCGCAAGGAAGTATGGGGAATCAAAATCAATGCCGATAAATCCGTAGCAATATGTTTCCGGAACGCTTCGGGAAAATGCCCTAGAAACGTTGTTCCAGAGAGTAAAGCGCTTCAGCTGTCTCTTGAAGGAGTTGAGATTCCCTTTAAAACATCTCTAAAATACTTGGGCATTACTCTCACCAATTTGATGAAGTTCAATAAACACGCACGGTCCGTCATGCAGAAGACAAAAGGTATATTAGTAAAGTTTTCGTATCTATTAAATAGCAAATACCTACCACAACACACGAAGTTACTTCTCTACAAAGTTACAATTAGATCTATCTTAGCGTACGGGTTTCCGATCTGGTTCTCTATTTCCCCAATAGTGGCCAAGGAGTTAGAAATTCTAGAACGCAAGATTTTAAGAAAATGTGTCAACAAAAGCTACATTTCACAGGAAAAGAGATACAGCAATACTTACATATACAACACGTCCAGGGTTGTGCCTTTTTGTAAGTATATCCAAAGCCACCAGAAGAAATTCGTGGAAAAACTCGAAACCCATGAAAACTTACTAATGAATGAAATCTACCAAATGGAAAAGCACATATCGTGGCCAAAATCGTATTACCTCTCTCCAATTGGTATATTAAACGAACCAGCCACAGATGTCAACAACGAATACACGCTACCTCCTTTTTACAGCAGATCAGCACAAATATACAAATTACATTTTAGTAATAGTCATTTAAATAATCTCCATAGGCTACTATGATCCCTGTTAGTCAATTACTTAACAGAATTTTGTTTGTTATTTAGTTTTTATGTTTGTTTTTATACCTTTATTTATTTATTTACAGACATTCTCGCTCTGTTCGTAACATTTGAGGCCGTGAGCAAGCCTCTCTCATAATTTCAATCTCTTCAATCTTGAATTTCATTCAAGCAATGTAGCATAATCATATATGTCACGATTAAATTAGAACAAGACAACAATAGTTCTAAGGGTATACTGTTAACCATTCGTATTGTAAACCTATCAAAGAAAGAAGAAGACTCAAAACCACACAAAACGAATGTAAACAACAACACGTGCATTGTAAATAAATAAATAAATAAATAATAATTAATTTATAAAGCAGAAAAAAAAAATAAAAAGCATGGCGAGAAGACCCGAACATTCTGCTCCACCAGAAATTGTATGTCCAATTCAATATATTATTCAATTAAACAATTATGATTTTTTTCTTTTCAAAATATAGTTCTACAACGATGATGAAGCCAAGAAATACTCCAGCAAGTATGTAAACAATTCAGAATACTATGAAAAATAATCTAATATTTCGTTTCATATCTGTACAGCTCACGAATTATTGAAATTCAAGTGGAAATGGCTGAGCGTGCACTGGAGTTATTGAATCTAGATGAGGATGAAAATTATCTAATTTTAGATATTGGCTGTGGTTCTGGTCTCTCGGGTAGTGTGCTTGAGGATAACGATCATATGTGGATTGGCATAGATATCTCCAAGTCGATGTTAGACATTGCCGTAGACCGGGAGGTGGAAGGTGATTTGGTATTGGGCGACATGGGTCAGGGTATGCCTTTTAAACCGGGTACATTCGATGGTGCCATATCCATATCTGCCCTCCAATGGCTGTGCAATGCAGACAAGACATCACACAATCCGCACAAGCGTCTGTACAAATTCTTTTCGACATTATTTTCGAGTTTGACACGTACTGCCCGTGCAGTATTTCAGTTCTATCCCGAAAATGCGGATCAAATCGAAATGGTAACCACCCAAGCAATGAAGGCTGGTTTCTACGGTGGCATTGTGGTCGATTACCCCAACTCAACAAAGGCCAAAAAATATTTCCTAGTTCTTATGACTGGCGGCGCTGCACCAATGCCCAAAGCATTGGGCAGTGAGGAGGATGAGAAACGTATTAGTTATATTAAGAAACGTGAAATGACCAAAGATTGCAGAGGAAAGCCGCTAAAGAAATCTCGTGATTGGATTCTGGCCAAGAAGGAACGCAGGCGGCGTCAAGGCAAAGATACAAGGCCGGATACAAAATATACAGGTCGTAAGCGCAGTGCGCGTTTTTAGTTACCTGACAATGGCAATGTGAAAATATATTTTATTAATGAATATTTTTAATAGTCGTATACAGAAATAATAAGATTTGGAATAAATTTACATAATGTTATATAATAATATAATGTTATAATAAGTAATGAAGAGTATTTTTGTGATTTTCTATTAAATTGTATGAAATGAAGAAATTAATAATAAATTCATTATATTTTTTATAATTAATTATATTAGCTTTCACAAGAGTATAAATAAAAAATGTCTTAGTTGGATGCTAAATAAATAAACACAATAATCATTTCAAATTTGCTTTAAAAATGTCAAAAATATATTAATTTAAAGGTTATGAATTCACAATTAATTCTTTTCTTACAAACAACACGTGACAGTAATTTACACACTAAATTGTAAAAAAACCCGACTTAAAAATGACCACATTTTAACAATTTTTTATTAATTTCATAAATTATACGCTCTACGCCATTAGTGTAAACCATTTCGTTGAGATTTATATTCCACACAGGCTCCCTCTAACGGCCAATAGTAATGCAAACCATTTCAACCCGTATTTTTCTGAACACTTCCATATGTCAAATATTTGTGTGTGGTAGCACTGACAATTTCCGTCCTCCATCTTTTTGCTTTGAGGTTTTCAAGATGGTAAGTCGTGCGGCCAATGTTTTCGACCAAAAATTCCCGTAAAAACAAAAAAAAAGTGAAATTATGTGAAAAAATAAATAATTAAAATGAACATATCAGTTACATTGTAACACCATATAGTGAATGTGAAAATAAAAACATGAGAACACTGTGAGAACTAAAAGAAAACAAGAAAAATAATTCAACATAACCTCATTAAACAAATTGTGGTGTGCTGGTGTATTAACGTTTTGTTTTTTTTTTTTCTACTCGTTTTTATAGCCGCCAAAGAAGGACGCAAAATCGTCGGCTAAACAGCCACAAAAAACACAAAAGAAGAAGGAAGGTAGCGGTGGCGGCAAAGCCAAGAAGAAGAAGTGGTCCAAAGGAAAAGTCAGGGACAAGTTGAACAATCAAGTTCTTTTCGATAAGGCTACCTACGAAAAGTTGTACAAGGAAGTTCCCCAGTACAAATTGATTACTCCCTCTGTAGTCTCTGAACGTTTGAAGATCCGCGGTTCCTTGGCCAAGCGTGCTTTGATTGAATTGCGCGAGAAGGGTAAGTTTCACAAATCAACAAAATCATTTTTAGAAATCCTTTTCTAATTCATGTTTCCGTTTTGTTGCAGGTTTGATTAAACAAGTCGTCCAACACGCCTCTCAAGTCATTTACACACGTGCCACCAAGGGTGATGATGCGTAAATGTGTCGTTAACATTTCCCTAAGACATGTTTTACATATTTTTTTGTATTAAATGACTTAAAGGTAAAAAAAGAAAACCTAAATGTGTTATCATTTAAAATGGATTTGGATTTTTAAAAACGTGGTTAAATTGCAAACAAGTTTTGAAACTATTGATCTAGTGTGTGCAAAAGAAGTTATGGATAGGAATAATTTGCAAACAATAATGTTTTAAGCGGCTTTTTGCAATAACAATTGAATGCTGTGAGGTATTCTAATTTGCAATGAAAAACAGTGAACTACAAATTAGCTTTCAACATAAATAACTATCCGAATTGTATCTAGATTGTGATTTCGTTTTTGAAAATAATTTTTTAATTTGGTTAAATTTAATTACCATCCATCGGAATTTAAAATAGATTTTGTTTTTATATGTAGTGGAATGTCCATTTAAGTTTCTCCCTTGGCTTAAAGTAGTGTAATCTGAAATTGAACTGCCGAAGGTTTTAAGATTATGAAATTAAGTTTTTTTTTTAGAAAATGGCTAGCGTTCATTTTTCATTGAGTCAGAATTTTGGGTGGGTCGATGTTTCAGTACACTAGAATTTAATCATACCAAACGGTGTAAAGGATGTGTAAATTTTAATTGGACTCCAGTATTTAAAAATGCCGTTGGGTGGAATCAAAGTAAAAAAAAATTTAGATATGCAATCCGACTATTACAGACATGTTTAAAAGGAGGACAAGATATTCCACTGTTATTTTTATTTATTTACTAAAATGTCCACATAAAACATTTCGTTTTCAATACAAAGCAGCTTTCTTCTAGTTTACAATTTAATTTTGAATTGTTGAAAAATATTAAAATTCTTCGGCTATTACGGATAATCTTCACATTTTGCCAGTTCTTTGAAACAACCGTATTCCGGTAATGATTTGAGTGAGACCACTACCATTTGAAATACTACTTTTTATGTAGCAGGCCTTTGCAAGGGTTTTATAATGTTCTCCTCTACTGATGTTCAACACTAGAATATTAGCTTTTAGTAGGAATTAATGAAAAAAATATATAGTTGAATTACTGTGCAATGGTTGTGAAAAAAACCACACTAAAATATACCTGACGAGGTGCTCAAGCAACGGTGAAACGCGACGCATAATGTTCTTTTCATAAGGAAACAGCCATAAAGAGTATGATCTGAGGCCAGGGACGTACACTGACATTGGTGGGACTTGTTGCTTTTTCACAGACACTTTAAATTATTCAAAATTATTTCTGATGCAGACATAGATTTGCTGAGATCTTAGGAAATTTATATGCTCGATTCAATAGTCTCCCAGAAAGGCTCCTTTAGTCTGGAAAGTGTTTGCGGCATTAAGGTGAATTTATCTTATGTTTTAGGCTACATAAAATCATGTAGGTGGCAGCTAACTGATACAACGCCTGACCCGCGTCAAACGTCAAATTAATACTTGTGAGCCACATACGTTTCTGGGTCCTTATGTGATAAAACTAGAAATATGTTCAATGAGTTTATACCGAGCTTGAGGGAAAACTATACGTTGAATAACATTGTTCACCATTGAGAGAACTAATAGCGATATATGTTTCTAAAATCACTTGTTGACTACAGACTGTTGGGATTTAAAAATAGAAAAAAAAAAACAAGTAAAAAAGCTGTAAGTTCGGCCGGGTCGAAATTTGAATATCCTCCAGCATTTGGGACGAAATTGGGAATTCTAAAAAACAATAAAATCCGTTAAAAATTCTATTAAAATCTTTAAAATACCGAATGTATCTGTTATATTAGGGTCTATACGACGACGTGGACCTTCACAGACAATTGTATGCCATAGGCTGTAGTTCCCATTACGAACTTTAAATATCAAATTTGAAACAATTCCGGTGAATAACGTCGCTAAAATCATCAAAATACGGAATAATGGGGGTACCGCTATATGGGGGCTATACGAAGACGTGGACGTGCACAGACAATTTTATGTCATAGGCCGTAGTACCCATTACGAACTACAAATACTTCACGTTTCCGGTGAATAATGTCGCTTAAATCACCAAAATACGGAAAAAGGGAGGTACCATTATATGAAGCCTATACAAAAACGTGGACCTACATGACCTATTTTTAATGGCAAAAGTCCTACACACATAATACACATTTGAGCAAAATGTTATCAACTTACTTCATTTCGTTCGGAAGCTAATATGCTCTGGAAGAAATCATTAAGGTCGCTTGATTAGGGAGACGAATTAGAATAGAATTATGGTTGTATGTAAAAAAATTGAACCCCTTCGAATTTTAAATTTTTTATAATTACATATTAATGCATATCAAAATATATGAAAAGAACAGAAATGTGAAAATTTTAAATTTTAGATGATGCCACGTAAATGAAATATGAACGAAGCTAGTAACGCCATCTATATTTCGTTTACAATACATATTTTTCTAGCTGCATCACATGCTGTGTTCCTGAAAATTTTCAGTGATAACGGTAAAATATAAGAGAATGGCCATTCTCTACAATGTTGACCAAGAAATACAGGGTGAGATAAAAAAACTGCAACAAAGTCAAACGCCATAATTTTTAAATTTTATTGAATGAAAGCAAAAAATGTCGGAAACAGCATCAAATTTTAGAATAAGTTTAGATTTGTTCGAATTTCTCACCCTTGGCACGAATTATGGCCTTCAAACGGTCAAATGAAACCGTCACACGCTGTCCGAATGTTGCTCTGCGGTATTTTGACCGGAAGGTGCACATTTTCAGCTGACCTCTTTGGCAAGTAAACACGATCATTTTGTTTGTTTACAAACCGCTGGACAACCAAATTCGGCTGTTTACCACTTTCCGCCAAGCGAAGCAACTCTTTAGCTCTTTTGAGTCTATTTTCTTTCTGTTGCGGTGTAAGATCTTGTACTTTTTCGAATTTCAAGGGCCCATTTTTCAATATTTGCCGAATGGAATATTGCGATATGTTCAGGTCACTAGTTATTTTTCGGCCACTGCGACGTGGGTTTCGATCAAGTCGCTTCTTTACTTTTCGTACCATTTCTACTGATGTTGGTGTTTTCTTCCGCCCTCTTCCGTCCTTGACGTCGGGCTACGCTTCCAGTATCACGGTAACGAGTGATGGTACGAGACACAGAAGATTTATTCACATTTAAATGCTAGAGTGCTCTAACGATAGACACTTGTGGTTTTCCAGCCAAATATAAAGAAATCACACTATCACGTTTAAATTCAATCACGAATAACTTTTTTTCTGGAAAATTCTCACCAAAATGCTTTTGTACGCTTGTAAACAATATAATGATCTGTCACTCGAATAATTTTAACAGCTGTCGGACGAGTGGCTTAGAAATGACAGCAGTCTGAAGTTGGTTGCCGTTCATCATCATCTTACCCAGTATTTCATAATTAAGGGTCGAACAATGAATTTGGAGTGAATAACGTCTCAGTTATAATTCACTACAGCGTATGACTTGAAACGTAATAGGTTTACCATATTATAGAAAAAAATAATAACAAAAAATACATTAAACATTGTTATAAGTTGTAGAAAACTACAAAATATATTTACTATATTCAAAAGTATTTTATTTATATGTGCGCTGGGTTTTATCATCATAAAACGCTTTTATAACATATGTAACGAAAAAATCTAATCTCAGTCCCGAGGCATGCGTTGAAGACGTGTCGTACATGTTCAAAAAATTCCCCTTTGTTGTGTCATGTGCTTCGGTAATTAATACCAAATGAGCTGGACTAAATAGGGAGTGTCGTACGACGCATTAAAGAAACAATAACGTAAAGAATGTAGGATGATTTTTAATGGAAACATAATTTTTTCCGCATCATTGTCTTATCTTTTATAGTATTTGTTAGAAATTAGATGTGTGTGTAACCATATGGGGTCAAATTTTAACTAATTTTCATTTGTTAATTTTCTTTTTAAAATACTTGACGTATAAAAACATGCGTTGCACCCCGTTTGCCATCTACATTTAAATTCGTACATTAACCATGGAACGCAAATACGTCGGGACTGCAACTGTGTTGTCAAATTTGTCAAATAGAGACGAAATATTTTGGTATTTTTTTAATACGCTAGAGAGCAGCACTTGATCATGTGATTAAGGCTGAAAGTTTTTCTCGTAGTCACCTGTCATTGAAAATATTCTGTAATTTTTGTGAGTTTTTCTCCGTTTAATTTTTTTGTTTCCTCCTCCTTTTTCTTCGAATAATAATTTGGAAATATTTGCAGTTAAATTTAAAGAAAAGTGGTAACGAATTTGACAAAAAAGAAAAACTAAGCTGATACAATGGCCCAGTTACGTACGATTGTTGGAAAAACATTTCTTTGGCTGTTCGTTGCCGTCTGTACGGTGTTGATCTTCTACCATGTCTTTACTGGCAAGGGTGAACGTGTCAGCGTTGGCTGGTTCTTGTCCGTATCCTCGCCCTATATGTGGGCTTGTTTGGGCATTGGATTGGCTGTAGCCTTATCTGTGGTCGGTGCTGCTTTGGGTATACACACAACTGGTACCAGCATAGTGGGTGGTGGTGTAAAGGCTCCTCGTATCAAAACAAAGAATTTAATTTCCGTTATCTTCTGCGAAGCCGTAGCCATTTATGGCCTCATCACTGCCATTGTTTTGTCCGGTTTGTTGGAAGCTTTCAAGATGGAAACTGCCATCAACAATCAAACCGTAATGAATAACAATTGGACTGCTGGTTACGTTATGTTTGGAGCTGGTCTGGCCGTTGGCTTGGTTAACTTGTTCTGTGGTATTGCTGTAGGTGTTGTTGGTTCCGGTGCCGCCTTGGCCGATGCCGCCAATTCAGCTCTCTTTGTGAAAATCCTGATTGTTGAGATTTTCGGTTCCGCCATTGGTCTCTTTGGTTTGATTGTTGGTATTTACATGACCTCCAAGGTGAAGATGGGTGACAAGGAGTAAAGTGTACTCTCTGGAGTTCCACCCAAAACAGAAGATGTAAGTTTAAAATGAAATTTTTTTTGTCACACAATCATGTAATGATTTATTTTCATTTATAGTTATCTTCATACCAGCCATTCCATCAAATACATATATTACAATTGGAAAAGACCAAATAAATCAATATATACCTATAGACAGAATATTTTTCTCGCCATAGTGAATTACAAAACAACCTATCCCAGAGACAGGGAGAGAGTGTGTGTGCGTGTTGCAGGATGTTTTATCTACGCGAAATAAAAATAAACATATAAAGTGTAAGGACTTATTATAAGTACGATATTGAATTAACTTAATCTTTTGTGGAACATGTATTTTCGAACACTCAGCATCAACCAAGATAATACATGTTCTCAAAGATTGAATATTTCTTTCTTCATTTTCATAATAATGAATGAATGTATTTATTTTTCTCTTTGCTGGTTGTCTTTTTTAAGTTTCTCTTTTTAACTGTTAAACATGTATTATTTTTTTAAAAAATACCTATCAATAATTATATACATACAAATTGATTTAACTATATTAAATGGAAATTGTAAAAAGTATTGAATATATCAATAAATATCGATATTGTTCGTTTTCTTTCTAAAAAAACTATTAATGTATATCTCTTTTGGATGATGAAGGCTGTCATTAAATGTAGTATATTTAAGTATTATCAAGATCGTTTGGAATATTGTATTTCCATAAGAACATTTAAGCATTAATTATTTTTATTCCAAGTGTTCACTTGGGAATTTCTCACTTTCACTAACAGGGAAGATCCAACAAATCGACGATTAGGTATGTTTGAATTTGTAAATTTTAATTGATAATAATTGCACAGTATTTCTAGTTAAATATATCTTATCTCTCATTCATTTTTAGGTTTCCGACAGTTCGATTAAAATCAAATAATACAATACCATTCTATGCACCACTTATAGGAATTACGCTTTACCTTTTCTGTATGCAATTATACAATTCATCTTAAAAATGTTAAGATCTATTGTGGAAAACGATCAAAGCACCAATAGGCTCATCTTTTATTGCAAAACCTATATATCTTTAATTTACACACAACACCGACACAGTGAATAAGTGGGAAACTATGAGATTATTTTAACACCATCGAATTCCGATTACATTAAAATCTGTCACTTTTTGTACAAATCGGTCATGAGTCGGTCATAAGCATATCCGTCTCTGCATTTTGTGTAAATTATATTGTTCAATACTGCATAGAAAACAGCTTTCCGTCTCTGAAATGGATCTTGTCAAATGAATAATTTAGGAAACTCTACTATGAAATCGGGGTTTAGACTGGGTGGAAGATAGATCGCGTTGCTGCCTTTGTACCGACAAAAAACGTATTTGTGGAATAGCAAAATTTAGCATAAATTGATGATGTACAGGGTGAGATGGAAAAAACTGCAACCAAACTCAGACTGCTGTCATTTCTAAGCCACTCGTCCGACAGCTGTTAAAATTATTCCAGTAACAGTTCATTATATTGTTTACAAGCGTACAAAAGCATTTTGGTGAGAAGTTTCTAGAAAAAAAGTTTTTCGTGATGGAATTCAAGCGTGATAGTGGGATTTCTTTATATTTTGCTGGAAAACCACAGGCATTCCAGCATTTAAATGTGAGTAAATCTTTTGTGTCGCACTCAGCACGCGCCACCCAGGAATGGTTACAAAATGAGGTTCCACGCTTCATTTCCAGCGCATAATGGCCACCAAAATCTCCGGATACCAATTCGTTGGACTATTGTGCCTGGAGTATTTTTGAAAGCAAGGTTGACACTGAAAAAATATCAAAGTGTCGATCGCCGGGAATGGGCCAAAATACCGCAGAGTAACATTCGGGCAGCGTGTGACGGTTTTATCGACCGTTTGAAGGCCCTAATTCGTGCCAAAGGTGACCAATTTGAACAAATCTAAACTTATTCAAAAATGTGATGGTATTAAATAAAATTTAAAAAAATGTATAAATTATGGCATTTGACTTTGTTGCAGTTTTTTATCTTACCCTGTATATTTTCACTTCGATTTAAAAATAAAATTCACAGAAGAAAAATTAAATAAAATCTAAAATTCAAACTCCACCTGAAATTGGACAACTTACGTACGTGATAATGTGGACACCACAACATAAATTACATGGCTGGCAACAAAACATAATAAGTTGGCAACCTTAAATAAATAATGTTGGCAACTATAACTTTGACAGCGGGCTTTGTTTGTTTTTTGAATCTAATGAAATACAATTAAAATTTCTTTTTTTTCTCAGTTATTATTTTATTGGAAAACAATAATCATAATTTAATGTCATTCCACTATCCACGTCGTGTTAAAGATCTTCCAAAGTTAGAACTTGATTCCGAAGATGAATTTAATACGCCACTTAAGACGAAGCCGTCAAAAGATGGAACTCAAAATTCACAGCAAAGGTAAAGTGCAATTACATTAATTAAATGGTAATTTATTTATTTTAAATGCTATTTTTCTATTCGAATAGCACGGCAACCGCAAATAAGGAGAATGAGAACAATGCCAACAGTAGTTCCACATATTCATTTAACAATCTTCGCATGGTGTAAGTTTCCTATCTTCAAGAACAGATGGGGAGATAAATAATATTACACAAATATTTTAGGCCCAAAAGACGCGCTGAGTTGCCTGCACTGGAATCGGATTCTGAAGACGATTCTGTTAAAGATGACAATTTAAACTGTGCTATTCTTAACGATTCCTTTCTGCTTACACCAGGAAAAAGTTGTTCTGGCGAAGCTGGCTCTAAGGAGAGTTCAGTTAGTAGGGGGAAAACTAATGACACGTCAGACATGTCCTTGTTGGCACATTTCAATAATATGGATTTGAAGAGTCCTTCAAAAGATACGAAAGTGGACAAACCAAGCCAAGAGACTAGTAACTCTCATGAAGTTGCCAATGATGTGCCGGCATCAACTATTAAAAATGCATCATCAATTGAAGCTCAATTTGCCACTCCACAAATACGTTCCTTTTCGGTACAAAGACGGCCACGCGATCTTTGTTCCACACAGTCACAAAAAACCAAATCGGCCATTGTAAATGAGTTTCGTTCCCAAAAGGTTTTATTTCAGACTCCAATGGCCATATCACGGGCACCAATGTCCTGTCTACCTAACGATAGTATTTCATTTTCTTTATGTGATACCATTAATGAGGGTGGAACACCCTCAACAGCGGAAAAAAACCCCAAAATGTGCTGCAGAAAACCCTACGGGTCGTTCCAAAAAATCCCTTGAGGGCGAATTTATGGAAGTGAGTCGGGAACAGGCACAGAAGACTGAAAATGCAAAGGGCTCTGCGATCACAACTAAGGATAAGGAAACTATAGTTCACATAAATAATTCCGACTATGTTATTATGCAAAAACTGGGCTGTGGTGGATCTAGCTCGGTGTATCTTGCCAAAAGGGTAGACAATGACAAAGAATGTGCATTGAAGGTAAGTCTTGGGGTTTTTAAATGCAATCCAGAGGTGATTATTGCGTATTTACTTTTTGTAGGTGGTTGATTTGCAAGGTGATCCTGCTGTTGTGGAAGGCTATTTGAATGAAACCAAGTTGTTGGCCAAGCTCCAAGGCAATGTCTGTGTTGTCTCTCTATATGAGTAGTGAGTACTGTTAACTATCTTCGTTTGCCCATTTTAAAGTTGATATATTTCAGTCAATTATTACGAAAGGAATCCAAGCTGTTTTTGGTAATGGAGAAGGGTGATTCGGATTTACATAAAATCCTACAAAGCTATACCACAAATTTGCCGCTCTACGTTCTGACAAACTTTGTTTATCAAATGCTGCAAGCGGTTAACTACATACACCAAAATGGTGTCATACATTCGGACCTAAAACCTGCCAATTTTCTAATGGTTAATGGCAGATTAAAACTCATAGATTTTGGTATTGCCAGTAATATTGCTATTGATTCGACAAGTATTATTAAATTCTCACAAGCGGGCACGTTTAATTACATTAGCCCCGAGGCACTAACTGATACCTCCACTGGCAGCAGCCCAATGCGTAGTAATCAACCAAAAATAAAGGTCTGTCATTGCATGATTTCAAAAAGTGAATAGTAATTATAAAAAACATTTTTTTTAAGATTTCCACAAAATCGGATGTTTGGTCACTGGGCTGTATTCTTTATTTGTTACTTTATAAGAAAACACCATTTGGCCATATCAAAAATCTGTGTGCCAAAATAAGTGCCATATGTAGTCCAACACAAAATATTGAATTTGGCCCATTGCCTCCCTATTATCCTGCCATGCTGGTTCATGTAAGTATGTTTGATAAAAGTCAAATTGCGTTTTTTGTAACAACGATTTTCTTTAACAGATGGCTAAAAATTGTCTGCAACATAATCCCAAACAACGCCCATCCTGTGCTGATTTACTTAAATATCCCTTTAATATGATAATTCCAATACAAACCCTATCGCTGCCACCTAAGTAATATATAACGTTGAATTTATAATTATGTGTAATTAGGATTAAGAAATTATGATATCACCATCAACAAATAAAAATAAATTGTAAAATACTATTATTAGAAAACATGAAAAATTTATGATTTTCACATCCGTAAAACCCATAAAGGTCTGTTATGTACCTATAAAATGTTTTCTATGTTTAGGGTACTTGTTAAATGTTTTCTGTTTATAGAAAAAAGGTCATGAGGTATAGAAGACCAGATCTTGTAGTAGTTTTAAGAAGAAATGCCCAAAAATGTATAATTTTTCAGAATATTTTTTTCCAGTCCTACAATAAGTGAATTTAAAAAAATATATATTTTTTTCAGTCCTACAATAAGTGAATTTTAAAAAAATATATTTTTTAAAGTCTACCATAACCGTGGACATTTTAAAGAATATTTTTTTCACGGTCTACCAGAAACATTGATTTTTTAAAGAATATTTTTTCAAGACCTACTATCTTTTTATACCCTCAGCCATATGGCTACCCTCAACGTGCCTCATCGAAATAATTGTTTTAGGCCTAGGTCTCTTTGGACCAAATCCGTTTCAGGTTATTTGGAGCCGAACTAGCGGTGTCAGTCCGTCTGTCTGTCTAGCTGGCTGATGCGCACGATAACTCCCGAAGGGAGTATTCGATTTGATCCATACTTGGTGCATCGTAATATTATTATCAAACTTAGACCGAGTTCGGAGATGAGCAATATGGGTCCACTCCTTCTGGTACCTCCCCCACAAAAGGTCAACATTTTTTAAAGAAAATAATTTACTGCACAGGAAGAGAAGGGATAATCCAATTTTGCTCGAACTTTGCAAATCCTAATATTTTCATCAATTCTGTCATTTGCGAAATGAACAATAACTCAATGTTTGGTGTAAAGATGAAATACATCGGTATACCTCTTCTGGTACCTCCCCCCACAAATGGTCAAAATTTTGAATATCCATGAAGCTCATAAAACGCGAATTTAACATCCGATTCAATCCAGACTTAGCACGTCTCAACATTTCTATTAAAACAAGATCTGTATAAAGATGCTAGAGATCGGACCATTCCTTCTGGTATTAAATCCGAAATAAGCATACGGTTCTCTTCATATTTGACACATCCCATTATTTTTACTAACAAAAGATGTGTAGTGTAGATGGGATATATCGGTCGGTCTGTTGTGAAGATGATAGACATCTACCAACCTGTTCTTGTACCTCAACCACAAAGGGTCACAATTTTTATTTTATTTATTTTTATTTATTTCAATTCATTAGTGATACAAAGCCTCCAAGGCCAATAATGTGTATCAACTTGCATTAAATAATATAACCTGAGCTTAATTTATTTACCATATAAAGATTCTTAATTTATTTAAAACTATTTCTACTTTTACTCTAATATTCAAAAAAGAAAAGAAAAGTTGGCTCCCCAGCCATTAAAACAAATTAAACTATTTTACTACATAAAATATTCAGTAAGCGGCATCTTAATTCTTAAGTTGTGTATTATATAATACATTTACCATAAACTAGATTTAGACACAACTAAGATGTGTTTAGAAATAATTGCAAAATCTTGAGGCGAAAAGCATTGTTACTCTGGGAGAATATGCGTAATTCGAGTGGAAGTGTATTCCAACATCTCGCAACTCTGACCAAAAACGATCTAGCAAAAACATTTTTAAAGATTCTAGGTATAAAAATCTGTGGGTTTCTGGATGAATGAGTAAAGGTAAAGGACGTTCTAAATGAGTAAGGGACATTATTTTTAATAACGTTATAAAAAAGTAATAAGCAGCGGTATTTAATAAACATGTCAAAGGAACACCCCAGAAAACGTATAACATGACTAGATACATGACTGCCACGTCGTAGATTATATACAAAACGTGTAATTATGTTAACAATACGCTTTAGCCTATTTATATTTGAAGCAACAGTTCCAGAAAATACCTCAATACCGTACAAGACTTGTGTCATCAATAGAGAACTTGCTAAAGTATGTTTTACATTTTGTGTTAAGTACATGTTTGACGAATAAATCTGACGTAAAACGCTATATACTCTACCCATTAAAGTATCAATATGATGTTTGAAGGAAAGTTCACAATCAATTGTAACTCCAAGGCACTTATGCTGGTGAACAAAATCAACTTTGTCTTGACCAATAAATATATTTAGTAGGTGTACAGATCTGTTACTAAATCTAAAATCCAAAGCCTTGGTTTTAGATGAGTTAATATTTAATGAATTTCTCGCTGCCCAATCAACAAAGCATCTCAGATAAACATTAATGTCATTCTCAAGTAACATTGGAAATTCACGACAACCATTGAAGAGGATAAAAATATCATCAGCAAACAAATACGTTTCACAAGCTGATGAGTTTACATGTAGCGGGAGATCATTGACATATAAAATGAAAAGCAGTGGGCCAAGGACAGATCCTTGGGGTACACCGGAAAATAAAGAGCAAGTATTTGACATGACACCATTTAACATAACAAATTGGGTTCTATCTTGTAAGTAAGAAAGAATAAGCATACATGCTGATTTGGAAAAACCAAAATTATATTTAAGCTTCCATATAAGAAGGCAATGATCAAGAGAATTGAATGCTTTAGACAAATCTAATGCAACTAGAACACATAACTTGTCATTGTTAATGTGTCCACGAATAGAATCAGTCAATTTAAGAAGCAAATGTGTGGTATTGTATCTTTTACGGAAAGCATACTGAGATTCAGTAATTCTTTGAGAACAATACTCAAGCATTTGTTTCTTAATAATGGACTCCACAACCTTTGATAGAGCTGGTAAAATTGATATAGGCCTTAGATCACATGGTTCTCTGACCGAACGACATTTAGGAATCGGTACCACTCTAGCAGCTTTCCAATGATGGGGGAATGTAGATGTAGTTAATATGCAATTAACTAAGTCCAAAATCAGGTTGGAAATGTAAGGAAAAACCTTCTTTATAAATGCAATAGGAATCCCATCAACACCTATTGATTTAGACTTTACGCTGCATAAAGCTTCTATAAATTCAGATTCATCCACACAACGAAAAGTGAAAGATGAGTCTGAGTCCGTAAAACTTTCCAAATTTAGGGGCATAACAGGAGTATTCGAAGAAGAACTAGAGAAGAAATCATTTAAGCTATTAACATCGATATCAATATTTTCATGATCATTACCCACACATCCAGATCCTCTTAACGCTTTCCATAGACCACGAGAATTTATTCCATTAAAAAGCCTGGAATAGTGATATCTTCTACATCTGCGTATTATAGCTTTCGCACGATTTCGATATTTGCAGTAGATTCGCCAGTGTTCTTGTGTTCGTTCATTCTGAAAAGACGAGAAGGCCAAATCCCTTAAAGACACAGCAAATCTTACATCAATAGACTTCATCCAGGGATCAACTGAGTGTTTGATCTTTTTCCTAACCACCGGAACAAACGAGTATAGGGAATCCAAAAGAGAAGTTATGCTGGCACATTTGGCATCCACACCAACACTACTAAAAACCAAATTTGGATCGTATGAAGCAAGAAAGTTCCATATGCCATTCCAATCAATATTGTTAAAGTTCCTGTATTCAACAAAATCAGGCAAGCTGCTAAAACTTATCGAAAGTGATGCAAAAATTAACGCGTGGTCTGATATAGCAGGACATTGAATCTGATCAGAATAAGCTACAATAGAAAAATCACTGGTTAGCATAAAATCTATCAAGGACGTAGACCGGCTACCTAGGTCGAAGTGTGTAGGCTTGGAGTTATGAATAATACTCAAATTTAATCGAGTACAAAGTCTACGAAAAATTATTGCCTTAGTTGGGTTAAACAAATTGAAGTTGAAGTCACCAAAAAGTACAATATTATTATATTCCTCAAAAATGTTACAGTGTAGACTTTCAAATAAATCAATATCACCAGTAGGCAAATAAATTACACCAAAAAGAACTTTAGTGCTCTGGAATTGTAATTCTAAAAACAATGATTCACAATGGCGAACTGAAGATTTAAAAACATGTCTAAAAGGGAGACCCTTGGATAAGTAAATTCCGACACCACCACCCCTACCTGGTATTTCACGATCACCACGACAGAAATAGTACCCCGGAATAGAAACTGCTGAATTTAATATATCAGGAACAAGCCATGTTTCAGTAACTGCTAGAATATCAAAAGTATTATTATTTCCCAAAAGATTCTTCAATTCATCCAGCTTGGTAACAGGCCGAATGCTTCTGCAGTTTATGTGAGCAACATTTAAGTTACTTTTAAATGGAGACAATACATTTTTTAAATAAGAATTGCCACTTACCAATGGACCAAGATTTTCATTAGAAGACATCAAAATAGGTGAAAAATGTAGAGGCGGGGAACCAAATGAAGAACAATAGTGTTAAGAAAAGTAATAAGTAACAATAAAAACCTAAATTTATCATTTATAAAAATAAAAATCTTTCTTTATATATTTCATAGCGCAGCTAATCGCTTACAAAAACAAAATGTGATATGAAAATTTAAAAATCGATCTGATAGAACAAAAGACTAATTAAATTTTATCAAAATGCAGCAATAATACAGAGGTTAAGTACTAATAATCAAACATAAGATAAATGAAAATGTATATGAAAGCAAATACTATAAAACTTCAGTTGGATGATGTACTCTGACCAGGAATCAGCAACGAACATTCATTTATATCTCGAACAACAATACCGCCATCAGGCATTGTTAACCGAGCTTTATTTTCACCATTCAGGATTCTAAACTTTGTTATTATATTTTGCTTACGGAGATTGGTACATATACTATTCAGTCTACTGGCAGCGGGGGAAAAGTGGTCATTTAGATATAATCTTCTGGAAATGTCCCCACCAACACCAGGTAAAACATCCCGAAGTTGCAGCGATCGACTCTGAAAATACTTCCTCATAATCTGGTCACGAAATTCGGCACAATTTAGCTTAACAAGAACATGTCTCTTTCTGTTAATATAGCAAGCCAAAGCAACGTCACGGCGTCCCAATTCCACATTAAAGGTAGCAGCAAGAGAAATTATCACAGACACTAAATCGTCCAGACCATCTGGAAGACCACTCACGAGGAAATCAGCACGATTTAATCTGTGATGTAGTGAGTTGTTTTCGGCCCACAACGCTTTATTTTCTTCACGCAAAGAAGACACTGAGTTCTCAACCCTTACAACACGATCATTGCATTTGGAAATGTCTGCCTTGATTTCAGACAGGCATGATGTCATCTGTGTATTCATGTTGTCTATAGCCGACTTGATAGCAATCAATTCACCTTGATGACTAGCAATAAATGCATCAAGTTTCTTGTTAAGGTTTACAAAATCGTCACTTGAACTATTGCGATCCAGGTTAGAGTCACAAGACTGGCAAATAAAAGCACTGATCTTAATTGCCTTAAGTGCAGCAAGTTCCTTGTCAGATAGTTTGAGGCACAACGAGTGAAACCAATTACAGCATATGTTGCATTTGATGGACCCTTGGGTTTTCGTTACAGATTCATTGCATGATCCGCAAATAGTAAGTGTTTTCGTTGGCGGCATTTTATATTCCAGTAACAACAACAGGTAAATTTGCAGGAAAGAACAGCAAGAAGAAAAATCAGCAGCAACAACAATGTCTCGTTCTCAACAAAACGAAAAAAGGCCAATATACATTGCTTTATGATGAAAACGTTGATATTTTTTAGATTTCCCGACACAGAATTAGTCTTTGAACAAGATGACAATACGAAATATTGGCAAACAGTCGATATTTAAGCGTAAAAAACAAATCGCGATCAGCTGCAACTAAAACCACGTTTACTCAGGCATAGGGTTGCCAGGGAACCCAATTTCCAATACTTATATCTGTCATAAACAAGTCGGCGTTCCTATACAACTTGCTATATCTAAATATTTCTCTTAGTCAGAAATCTGATATGAATATGTAATATATCGAATTGGACAAAATTGGCCATCTGCTTTGGAAACTCCCCCATACAGGGTCAGGTCAACAGCTAGAATAATCATAACTCAAGGCTGGGGTTATACATCTGTCGGCAAAACCGACTGATACTATCTAACTTGTTTAAAGAATATTTTTCCAATGCCTTTCCTGTGTGGAAGTCTATTTAAAGTTCTTCTGTGGCTAAAAACATTCTGAATATCTCCTTGGCATAATACCAAATTAAGGCTCTACAATAAAAGGCTATAAATCTTGAGTATTTAAAATTTGTCACCATTCTGTAGAAGACATCTGTCTTTCATGCTAGCTATAACTTATAACAATAAGAAAAAACAACACATTGTACACAATTAGATTTTTTTAGATTATTTTCTGTTGTTTATGCTGTTGTAATATAATCATAATTGAATTAATGTATCTTTTTTTATTGCATACTACTTTAGTGCTTAATATATAGATTTTTCCAATATGACAGACATTAAATGTCCTGCAAGAAAAAAAAAAACATTTATTAGTCAACTATTAACTGGAAATACAAAAAAATTAACTTACCTGCTGACCATTAGATTTGTATTGTAACGTATTAATTTGTTCGTCTTTAGAACGTACAACACTACGCCAATGTTCTTCCTGCTCCTCGGCTTTCTGCATCAGGTCGGATAATGTGTATTCCTGTGAAATGTATGCATATAAAAATGTTTGCTTTTTGGCAAATTATTAAAGCCGAAACTTACAGTTTTTCTAGCGAGTTTGGTTAACTCGTCGATACGAACGCGCAGGATTGAATTCTCTTTAAGTAACTCAGACTTTTCAGTGTCATTGTTGTTGTCTCCGGATCCGGGACTGCTACTAACGCTGGAACTGCTACTCCGACTGCCGTTGGCAGCATGTGTGGAGTTTTGATTGAGGGAAGGAGGACTGTTGTGTGAGTTGTTTGATGATTGTGTAGATTTGTGACTACTGCTGACTTGCTGCTGCTGTTGTTGTTGTTTAATGTGAGTCGACAAGACCTGCTCAACCCACTGATCAAAAGTAACGGACAGAGCTGTGCCGGCACAAGCTTTAACTGCCTCGGGACACAATCGCTGCAGAAGATCACGCAATTGTTTTTGATCTTTAGCAACATCCGTATGGCCTGATGCTGATGTCTTGCCACTCTTGGCTGCAGAAGATAACAGTTTTTCCTGTTGCTACACATGGAATGAAAAGGAAAAATAAATTTGTTATACATCCACATAGGGGCCCAAAACAGTGACATGAACAAAACTAATACTATTATCTAGGTCTATACCAACAACAAATAGCACATCCATAACGAAATTAAAAGAATCTCTATTTCTTAGATCAAATCAATTTTTTTTCTTTAAGAAATTCTTTTAATTACATTTGGATGGAAAAAGGCATATAGGAAAAGAAGGAAGATAGGCATAGAGTGTAATAGGTAGGGTAGGTAGTATTTAATTTGTCATGCACTTACAACACCTACTAAAATTGAATTTTGGCTTTGTTTACTAACTTTTGCTTCAGAATTTTGCAAAGCCTCAACCAATTTCCAGTTTTTAGTGCGCAAATCCTAAAGCAAAAACACAAATTATTTGGTTATTAGTAGAACGGCAAAGAAAATAGTAGCATCATTAAGTCAAAAATTAGGTTAGCAATGAAAACTGGAAGATTTCGGTTTGAAACAAATGATTGCTTTCAAGGAAAGCTAATTTTGTGCTTTTCAATTTGGAAGACAAATGAAATATTGTAGTTGCAATTCTTGCACTCTACTACTACTACTTACATTGTTTTTCTCTTTTTGTTCCTGCAGCTGTTGCAGCAACTCCTTTTCGCGTTTGCTTAGTTTTTCCGATTCCTTTTCGACTTCCTTCAGTTGGTCATTCTTTTTGCTCAAGTCCTCTTTGAGGGCTTCAACGATTTTTTGCACATCTTGCTGCTTGCTATTGTCCTGCAACAGTTTGTCCTTCTTTTGAACCTCGCTTTTGAGTGTTTCCACCAGTTTCTGCAGTTCTTGGTGATTTTGTACCTGCTGTTCGGTTTGTTGCAGTACTTTAGTTTTGCTGCTGACATCAGACTTAAGACCCTCTACCAACTTTTGCAATTCCTCCAGTTCAACTGACTTGTGTTTAAGCTCCGACTCGAGGGAGTTTAGTTGTTTTTGTAGTTGCATTTTGGATGCCTCTGAATCGTCCAATAGCCGTTGCTTTTCGACAATTTGAGCCTGCAGATTGTTGAGATTGCTCTGTAAATCATTTTGCTCCTTGGACTGCTCTTGAGTTTTGCTAGATATATTCACAAGCTGTTGAGTCAACTCATTGTTCTGGGCTTGCAATTGGTCAATCTCCTTTTGTTTGTCGGCGATTACCTTGGTGCGCACCAAAGCCAATTCATTTCTGAGGGCTTCCACATCAGCATTGCTTTGCTTCAAATCGGATCTAGCAGATTCAAGGGCATTTTGATTGTTGCGCAGTTCTAATTTAAGTTCGCTTAGCTCGGTCTCCAATTGGTTAGCTTTTTCCAAATCGAAAATTCTATTATTGGAGACTTGTTCCAGTTCGTCGCGTTGTTGTTCCAAGACACGTATTTGCTGGGCCTGTGTTTGGATGATTTCGTTTTTCTGTTGCGATTCTTCGACGGCTTGGTGCGAGGCATTAACCATACAGGTCAGTTCGGCAATGCATTTATCCTTCAAAGCCAATTCCTTTTGCAACATCTGCAGCTGAGCCATAATGTCTTGAGAGCCAGCTTGTTTTTCGTGCATTAGCTTGGCCTGGAACTGTTGACGTTCCAGGGTCAAGGTGTCATTAAGAGTTTTGATTTTCTGTTCCAAAAGGGAAATGTCCTGATCTTTTGTGGCCAATTTCTCAGTGTACGACTTAATGGTGCTGCTCATGCTGGCCCGTTCGGTGTTGATTTCGGTGCGTAGCTCTCGCAATTTGGCCTGGATACCAATTGAGGCTTCCAGCTCTTCGGCCAAGGCCTTTTCTTTCTCCTCCAATTGTCGTTTGAGCTTTTGACAAATGTCATCAGACCATTCGGAATGCGAAGAGGGCATATCTTGTTGGCGATTCAAAAGATAATCGATTAAAATTTGTATCTCCGAACGATTTAGTTCTGCTCGGCGGAAGAGATTCATTAGCAAAGATACTCCAATTGTGTCGGATTCAGATAACTTCTCAAGTCCGGCCACAATATCTTTGGAATCTTTTTGTTTCTTGTTTTGTTGTTTTTGCTTTTGTTGGGAAGTTTTGGGGGAGTTTTGACGGATTTTCTCCTCGGCCTGTTTGACTTCCTTAACAATGGGTGTCTCTGTTACCGTTGGTAGATTTTCATTAGAAGCATTTGTTTTCTTGTTGGATTTATCCTTTTTGTTTTGTTGCTGTTGTTGTTGCTGCTGCTGTTGGGATTTTTCTTCTTTCTTTTCGGCTTTTTTAAGTTCAACAGCATCCTTGGGTGTTTTAATGTCAAAATGATTGGCAGCCGCTTCGGCAGAGACATTTTCCTTGACATTGGCCGGCTCATTTTTGTGCACCAAGATGCCACCTTTGCTGCTGGGTTTCTTGTCCTTCTTACCCCCCTTGATTTGCTTGTTAACATTTTCCTTTTCAGCATTACTGGAGCGTCTAGAAGCCGTTTGGTTGTTATAAGTCAAAACTTCTGCATCCGGCTCAAATTCAACATGAGTCTTTGACAGTCCCTGGGGTTCTTCTTCCACCGACTGTTGTTCAGATTGGGCATCCGAGTCTTCGGGTTGTTCCCGTGAACGCTGCTGGCGTTTCTCTCGTTTCATTTCCTTTTTAAGGGAGATCTTTTTGGGCTTTTTCACCACATTCTTTTCCTTGCCGTATATTTTCTCGGTCAGAGCCTTTTTCTCGGCAATAACTTCTTCAAACGTTTTGCGGCGCAAGAACTTGTTGATGAACAGCAGCGACAAAAGCGATGCCAAGAAAACACAAGCGATCACAATAAAAATGTGTAAATCCATCATTGCATAGTTTATTCAGAAAAACAAAAAAATAGAATCCAATTCTTCGATATTTGGTTTCAAAACCAATTTGTTATTTACTTTGCGCTTAGTTACGTTAGAATTTGATACGTGGAATGTACTGAAATAAAAAATATTTAAAACTAATTAAAATTAGTGACTATTTTTGTTGATTCATAAACGGTAAAAGGAGATAAGTGTTGCAAACAATTACAGGCTATGGTGGCGTGGTGGTGGCGGTGGTGTCCCAACGTTGTGTTATTTTCTTACTATTGTAAATAACTTATCTCGTTGATATTCCAAGAGGAAATAAAAAAGAAATGGTATTTCTTATCGGAAAGATCGCCCAAGCAAAATGCAGACTAAAAAAAAAAGAACTGCCAAGCAACAATTTTTTCTTCTTCCTCTCACTCTCTCTCTCTCTCTTTTCTCTATCAAACCTCGAACATGAGCTTACTTTTTTGTATTTGATGACGTGTTCTTTTGTTTATGAATGGAAATCAAATGAAAAGAATCGAATTAAATCAATTCTCTCTTTTCCTGGATCACTTTTCTCATCGAATCATCAATGACAGATAATTTGTCTACTATGTTTAATACTCTATGCCGATGAGGCGTACATAACATACTTGCTTTGAGGTGGGTTCCATACGCAGTCAGTCAGTCAGCCAGCCACACACATACAACCGCACTCTGTTAGTTGTTAGTGTATACAATGTTTTATGTAAAAAAAAAAGCCGGCCGGTATTTAATTATTGTTTCTCTGGCAACAATTTTGTGGTGCTATTAGATCAACTGACAAACCACTAATGTTAAGGTTTGCTGATGGGACCCCGCAGCAGCAGCAGCAACTCAAATTGATGAAATTACAGTATTCAAGCGAGGGAAATAAAACAAAAAGAAAATATTTCACACCAAATGACGAAGAAAGTTACCACAAGTATTTAACAAACAAAAAACTTGTTTATCTCTTGTTTTTTCGCTGTGCATTTTTATTTTTAACCCATGAAGCACCATAAATGAAAATTGAGGAAATTTTATTAAATTACGGAAATCAATAATGTACGTACATTCTTAAGAGATAAGATGAATATAAAAAATACTTGATTATATTTTTGACAGTTTGGGCCTTAATCAATATGCCAAAGATTAATAACATTTCGTTTTGCTTTTAGGTAATCAAACAAAGAAATTTCATGAGATTCAGCGCTTGCATGCAGCAACAAAGTAAGAGCTTTTAGGAGAGAAGGGGGCAAGGAAAATCGGTAATCCGACATAGTTTTATGGTGAAATAGTTGAGGTAATATCTAAGAGAAATTAATGAAGATTATGTTTTCCTTGAGATATCAGCGAAGAAATTTGGAGGAACCAAAAAAGCTGGGTCCAATACCACTAAAATGCTGCAAGAAACCTGTAGAAAAACTGAAGACTCGGGCTAAATGATATATTAACATAGGGAAGTTTTTTCTTTTGTCATAAATCGTTACAATATTCAAATAGGAAACTTGAGAAAAAAATCGGTGAATAATGTAGATAAAATCATAAAAATACCGAATATTACCTCCCTATATTCGGTATTTTGATAATTTTAGCTACGTTATTAACCGATTTTTTTATATAGGGACTATATGAAAACGTGGATCTGCACGGTCATAGGCTGTAGTATCCAATATGAACTTCAAATACCAAATTTGAAATAATTACGGTGAATAATGTCGCTAAAAAGCCTCAAAATACCAAATATCGGGAGGTGCCGTTATATGGGGGCTATACCAAAACGTATACCTGCACAGACAATTTTCTGTCATAGTCTGTAGTATCCATTGCGAACTTCAAATACTAAATTTGAAACATTTCCAGTGAATAATCTCGCTAAAATCATCAAAATACCTAATATCGGGAGATACCGTTATATGGAGGCTATACGAAGGCGTGGGCCTGCACGGACAATTTTCTGTCATAGGCTGTAGTATCCATTATGAACTTCAAATAAAAAGTTTGAAACAATTCCGGTGAATAATGTCGCTTAAATTACCAAGGTACCATGGGGGCTATGTCAAAACGTAGACCTACATGGCCCATTTTCAATACCAAAAGTCCTGCGGACATAATACACATTTAAGTAAAATTTTAAAAATTGACAATAGATTGACGTTTCCAAAAACTTCTATACATAACTACTCTGATGTAGCAATACGTATAATCCCAGATATAGAGAGAACTAGACTAGTGACAATTACCGCTATACGGTCCAACTTATGACAGGGTACAAAGTCAGAAGTCTTCTCTAAAATCCTGAAATCTGAAGATAATATAATTTAACTACCTAACAACATAAAGGGTAATGCTTTATTACAAAATTAGTCCCATAATAAGCTCCTTAAACTTGGCTAAGTTTCTGAAACAGTAACATCAAGATGGATGGTAAGCTCCTAGAGATTCGAAAGAAAAAGCTAAGCCCATGGATATACAGTTCACAATTTCTAGATGACATACGGAATCTTCATGATATTTGCTGGCTAACACTCGGAGTGACAATTACCACATCCACGTTCTTCCTTTGGCATTCCATTCTTTTGTCACAGTAACATCAAAGGGGATGTTTTAGCTCTAAGAGATTGGAAGACTTTGTGCAACTACAGCTAATCCTGTATATCTACAAATTCAACAAGTTCCAGGGAGTCTGCTATCTGCTGCCTATCGCTCAGAATGACAATAAGCACATTCATGGTCTTCTTTTGGTCGATAAACTTGTTTGTTGATGTAAGACAGCTTTCTGTGTGTGACTCCAAAACTCTTTTGTGGCACTTGCAATCAACTCTCCACCAAAAAAGGGTTAAGACTGTCATCTTTGCCTAGGAAAAGAAACAGGTTTTTGTGCGAAGAAAAGAAACGAATCCCACAATATATTATCTACATTCACTGACCTCATCATCATCGGCGGCAGCATCGACGTGCCAACCAGCAGCAAATGTAAAAACACAACCAACAGATTTGAAGAAAGCACAGCAATGGCGATGAAATTCCCATTTAAAATATTCACAAAAATAACGAATTTAACAACGTCAAGGTTGTTGCTCCAAACAAATTAAATATTCGCAAAAATACTTTTGTTTAAACAGCAGCTCCTCAACGCGGCTTTCATGTTTAAATTCCAGATACGATTGCAATACAATTACATTAAGACAAATATTGGATTATTGTGTATTTTACAGCATTATTTTAAGGAATGTTGAGACGAAATTAATTAATTTTTTTAGGCATATGTTGTCTTTTGCATATGTCATACAAATGCAATGTTTGCCAAAATGCAATGCGTATGATTCAACAAAAAGAAAACACACACACACATTTCGTTTTTACACTAATCAACAAATTTGTAATGTGTAATAATTATAAACACAACACTTGGGATTTTTTGTCGCCCAGTGTCATAAATATCTCGCAAGAGAAAAAGAACGACAACGACAACAACGAATGTTGCAAGTTTGCCACGTTGATAAGTACCATCCATCCAACCAACCAACAATAACACAACAACAACACAACAGTCAGTAGTAGTACTTGTCCATATACTACTACGGGGGCTCTTGCTGTATTGCTGTACATACATACAACATTAGTATGTACATGTATTTAACCTATATGGACTTTGTTTGCATAGGATTTTCTATTTTTTTGGTCTTTCCAATGTGTGGCACAATTAAAAAATCACAAAAAAAACAACATGAATGTCATTTTCTCTTAGTTTAAACATAATAATCGTTCGAACTACATCGGAAACCATCAATATTTGTCTGGGCCACAAGAATCTTGATTCAACCAAACCCGATGATAACTTGAAAACGTCTAAACTTAGCATGAATCATGCTCAATTAAATTGAAAAAAAAAAAACTTCATAAACCAATCCCAACAAATGCCACATAACTGCAAATCAGTACATATTTCAGAGAATTGTTCAATCAAAATCAAGTTTTTGCCGAAAAAAAACTTGTAGGCTTAATATATAAATACCCGTATATACACATCATCTTTTATGAGAAAAAGGGCGACGGCAACGTATGCAATCTTCCATGTAATTTTCATATTTTTTTCTTATTATTTTTAAAAAATCACTCACTCCAAGAAATTGCATTAGCGTTTTCTTATTCGATTTTTTTTTTTTTAAAAGTAATTGAAAGAATAATTACTTTCCAAATATTCTTTTAGTTTCCATTTTCATTGGATTCGTTTTATTTCTTTTTTTTCATTCGGCTTCACCGCCATGAAAAATGAAAACGATGGCACATATAACTGAATATCCCCAAAAAAAGATAGAATTTTTTAATTTCATTTGGTTTTCTTTATCACTTAATGAAATTACAACGAAATTACGAAAAGAAATTAGCTTCCTGTTATTTACTTACATTTTTCCTGTTGTATTTTATTAACTAAAATGAAAAAAACTAAAAACTTGTCTCGCTTGAAGATTACCGATTACTGTGTGTCGTTTATCGGTTACGTATTTTTTTGTTTGGTTATTCAAATGGATTGAGAGAAAGACAATGACAATAAGAGGTGGCAAACAATCGATGACGAGGGTCGATGGTATCGATATTTTCTTCTTAATGTCAGAGTCGATTGGAAAATATGTAGCATTGTTCCTTTCACATTTTTATAGAAAAAGAATTGAGCTTCTGCCAAGCATTTTTATGGTTTACCTTGTCTAACTTAAGTGCATTGCAAACAAGTTCCTATCTTGGATTTGTTTATATACAATGGATTCATGAATATACATTTTGACTATGAGATGTTGTCAAATATAAATTTAGTTTAAATATGCTTTGTTCCACAACATGCAAGAATTTACTATTTTTGCAATTTTTTCGATATCATAAAGGGAAAATCGGTTATGGTAGTAAAAAGTTTTACATTCTTGCAGTTCTGGAATAGACCAATTGACATACATAATTCAGAGATTGAATAGCAATTCAGTTAAATTTGATAGTGTTTTTCATTTCAAATACGACTATCCATCTCTGCATTTTCTGTAATTTACCTTTCAAATTTTACTGAATAAAAAAGGTTCCTATCTCTGATTACTTTCATTTCATTTCATATAAATATAAATTTTGACAACGAGATGCTGTCAAATGAATAGTTTTAAAAAAGTTGTAATTTACCTTGTCAAATTTCACCACATAGGTTCCATTTTCTGATTTTTGTATATAAAATGGATTTATGAATATAAATTTTGACAATGAGAATATTTTCAAAACCAATGATTGGAAGTCACGTACATTGCGGCTCGCGCGTTAAAGCTATTAACCTGTTTAGTCATGAAATTGAAAGCTTGAATAGTTTGGATCATATATTTGAGTGAAAATCCAGGCATTTCATTCATTTTTCGCGCCTATTTACTAATTCTAAAAATGAGGAAAAATATAAAAAAAGCTGTTCTACCTCCTTATTGTACCATGGCCCGTCCTTTCCAAGTGTCAACCTCGCCCACCCATGGTGACACGTGTTGTCGCAGAAGAGGCACTGGCGAAAACAACATTTATAAATTAATATATATAAATAATATATTTAGATTTCCTCATACGAAGTTGTTTACAATTTCATACGTTTAATCCATAATGGCATGCATTTTGACAACACGGATGATATCAGCTGGTCTTATCGGTCATGGCAGATACCATCGCCAAGACAGCTTGCTACCAAATTTAATGTCAAAATGTATTATTGCGATTGAAATCACCGAACAAAAGGTAAACAAATAGCCAACAAAGTGTAAACAAGTTTTGACATTTCATCTGGTTTTTTAAATTTGCAGGAACACCTTGTGATTACACCATGTTCTCCACATTTGTTCGCTCTACACTGTTTTTTTTTTTCAATAACCAAGGAGTAAATACTAAACCATGTCAAATCAAACGGAAGATTGCTTGCCCTGCCGATTAATAAGTGGATTTGGCGTAATGGGCATGGGGGCGTATATATTTCATCAAGCTGGGCGACGTAAACCCATGGAAAGAAATATCATGAAAATCATATCCATAAGTAAGTTTCAATTTAAATGTTGTGCCAAATCCCCCTAATTCCATTTATTCCATTAAAGGTGCTGTCATGCTGGGTGCTGCTCGGTTATTAAACATGGAGTTTTTAAAATCAACAAAAAGTGACCAGTCATAATTCCAGTTTGCTACAAAACTAATTTGTAAACACATATATTTGTAAATATTATTAAATAAGAAGCTACTATAAAAAAACGGATTCTTAACATTAATCATCATCACTTTCAATGGAGTTATTTCCATCGTCTTCATCCTCGTCTTCTTCATCCCAATGCTTATTCTTTTTGTTAGTCATAAAATCATCTTGCAGCACACTCCATTCGGATTTCTTTTTCTTATTGTCATACTCCTCGTCGCTGCTCTCGTCTTCATTTTTGAGTTCATTCTTGACGGGATTGTCGACAGCTTCGGATTTGGCCCGTTTGCCTCCCATTAACACATCTAAAAATTTACGTTTGTCAATATTTTTCAATACAGCTTCCCGCCGACTATCCAATGGCCCAGCTTCTTCCAACTGATGTTCCAAATCTCTTTGCTGCATGCGTACCGCATTGAATAGTTGAACAACACCCTTGGTGGCCACTTTTCGCAAGGCTCTTTCACGTTCTATATCCTTCCAAGATGGTTTGACACGTAGTTCGAGTTTTTGATTTTTAGGCGGTTTAACATCTTCTGGTTCCTCTTTTTCTTTTTTGATTTCTTCTTTCTTTATTTCACCTTCAATTTCAAAACCATAATCTTCTTTGACTTTTGCCTTATCCTCGGGTTTGATTTTCTTTGCTCGGGATAGTACTAGGGTCTTTTTCGTTTTTGGCTTTGAAGTACTAAGAACTTTAGCTATGGAATCGGCCCAACCGCTGTTACCGGCCTGTTGAGTTTCCCCATCTGATGATGATGCCTCATCCGAGGTGGAATTATCTTCCTGGCTAGCTTCGGAATCTGTAACTGAAAATGAGTGCTAGTGTAAAATATGTTTTTAAAAATGATTCCGTGTTTCCATACCATGCTCTTTGGGCTGTTTTTTCTTTAATCCGAGCAGGGCCATTTGTATATCTGTTCCTTGCGTTGCCTTGTGGGTCAGTCAATGTTTACAAATAAATTCACGTGTATGTGGATACGTCAAATTCAGTAGGGATGAGAAGGTCGAGCATCGACTCATGATAACTGATTAAAGCAAAAAGGTTGCCAAAGCTATTTTTTTATTTCCCTAGTCATGACATTGTTCGAAACGCAGATGCTGCAGGATTTATTTGGAAGGAAGTGTGTTTATGGACATATGCTGTATTTCATAACATTTTTAGTACTGGTTTCCATTCCTCCGAAATAATTAATAACATTAATTTTTTCTCAATTAGTTTAAGTAACTCCGGCTCCTGAAATGTCATTTTTTGCTTTATTCCAGAGCCTGCAAAAATCGACGAATTATGCATTTTTTCCAATGTCATGAAAGAAAATCAGTTATCATACTAAAATTTTTGTAATTGCTCCGTTCCATGACTTGAAGAATTGCTCTGTTCCAGAACCTGCAAGAATCTACTAGGTTTCCTTTATTTCGATATCATAAAAGAACAATCGGTTATTGTACTAAAAAGTTTTACATTTTTGCAGTTTTGGAACACAACACAGTTATCACAATTATCCCATATAATTTTATTCGAATAGTCTATTATCCCTTCCTTCCTTTAGGCCATGGTAGAAGATTAGAGGTAGATGCATCAACGCTAGGGAACATTCATATGTCAAAACATTTTAAATATATTTTCAAATACAAGTAGATTTTTATGTTTTCTTATACGGCGTCATTCGGAGGTTATTATAATACATGTTTTTCAACAATTTATACAAATTTGTATAAGTTTTCATTCAAAATTTTCAATTTTAAAATTAGTTTGACAGTTCATTGTCCTAGCAGCTGTGTCGATGCGTCTACCTATATTCCTCTACCATGCTTTAGGCCATGCTTTTCGGCATTTTGTGTGTGGACATTAACAAATGTTATTGAATTCGCCGTGATTGACCATGGACGTAGCTAAAAATCGATAATTAATTAGGAGGCCAAAATTCGTCCGTAGTCGATTAGATCAAAATCAAACTATAGAACCCTAATCTTATTGGCTTCATTCGCCGGCGTTTTGTGTGTGTGTCTGCCTTGCCTTCATTTCCTCATAAAACTATTGAAATATGTTGAAATTAAAGCTAGAGGCCTTGGAACACCCAACTCCTGATAAATTAGATTATAATGGCAAGTTTTCAA
The DNA here is from genome assembly GCF_030504385.1 of Musca domestica. NCBI lineage: Eukaryota > Metazoa > Arthropoda > Insecta > Diptera > Muscidae > Musca > Musca domestica. The sequence continues at coordinate 276,677 of NW_026712239.1, read as the reverse complement.
ACCTCCATTTGAAATAATCTTCTTGACTAACTGAAACTTATTGCAGATCGAAAAGTTTTTGCTAGCACAGTTTTATGGTTGGAAGACCAGAAGATTCGAACATACAAATCGAAGACCGTGAACCACTGCGCAGAGTTGATGACACAGTGAAATGGGAGGCCGCTTATGAGCAATATAAACAGGATCTGGGTATGCCAACACTTGAAACACCCCTAGAAGAATTGTCGTGGATACTCAGTTATGCTATACGTTTGGAATTTTTGGATGCTCCTGAAGCCTACAAGGACTTAAGTGGTGAAAAAGTGGCCGAGCAAAGTAGCAAATCCATTAAACCTAGCATACAGAATGAAAACTTTTTCGATAATATGGATTGTAAGTTAATGGAATATATTTGCATTTAAATAAAATTAATTTATTTTTTCCGAATTAGTCCAACACAAAGATTTCATCGCTGGCGTGAGATCTATGGCAGCAAAGCTGAAAGTACCCCATCACCCCAATCATTTGCTGCAATTGGAAGCTATTGCTCGCATTGTCAAAGAACGTATGGCCCCGGATGTTAGAAACCGACCAGCTGTCGTAGGAACACCCTTCCCCTTTGAAAAGGGCAACGATATTGTTGCACCCGATGACAACAGTCTTGATTATCCAGTGAGAATTTTGCGTCTGTTGCAAATTCAAAGTTTGCGAGAGCTACAGACACGCATTAATGAAACCATTGTTGCTGTGCAAAATGTTACAGCCAATCCCAAAACAGATACCAAGCTGGGTAAGGTAGGATTTTAAAGGAAAGGAAGGTTTCTCTGCACATGATATTTATTTAGAAAAACGAGATTGCACATATTTATAACGGCCAATATTTATGAAAATAAGAAATAAAAAACTAAAAATGCATTAAATTACCATGGATATATTTTTTTGTTTAATATATACAGAAGAAAATAAGTATTTTATTTGAATGTACTTCTTACTGGCTAAGTTGCAATATTTTCTGCTTACTTAATAAGCAGCGTATGAATTTGCGAAGGTGCATATATTTGTAATGGATTGGCTGGATATATGGTTATTGGTAAATTCCAGACCATTGTCTCCACTGGTATTTCAGTTGGAGCCTGTAGCTCGCCAACTTCTGGATTTGGCACTCCGAAATCCATCATTGTACTGGTGACAAACTCAAAGTGTAATCTCCACTTAACCTCCACACAATCGGTACGAAAAGATGGTGTAATATGCAGAGGTATGGGTACTACAACTTGAGTCTGCATGGTAGCATAGCTGACCTGATGACTAATGGCATGTGTGGTAACCTTTCCTGTTGGCTCTACATTTGCATCATTGTCCTTAGAGCTAGCTGAAGTGGAAGACTTGTGCATATACTCCGATCCCACACCGCTAGCAACACTGGCCAAATCCAAAGAGTTAACGGACGAGTTGTCATTAAAGTCATTGTTAGAGAATTTATTGTCTGACATATTTAAAAGAATTTCCTGTGATTGTAGTTTCACCGAGAACTGTACACAGCGTACTTTGCAGTTGGCAAAATCCAAACTTCCCACAATATCTTCTCCCAACTTGTAGGACGGTTTAAAAAGGCAAAATCTGCCCACAAATCCACGTTTATTTGATATTCTGTAGAATTTTGGTGCTCGTCTTGCTGTTACATTCTGCAAAGGAAAAATATGTTCGTTTAATTTTTATCAAAACGAAAGCTATTCAGTGCACTACCTTCAAATGATGCCATGATATTTCCAATTCAGTAACTTCTTTCTTTTCTACAAAGGGATTTGTTGGGGCCAATTCATCATTTGTTTCCTCGGTGATTGGTAGTTCATCTGGACGAGCTATCAAGGGTATTGGCAGCACTCGAAGTGGCACGGTCAATGTTTGAACTTTACATTTTACCCTTTGCGTTGCTATGGTCAGTTTATAGAAATACTTGATATCGTGTCCCCGGTACGTTGGAGGTCCATCTCTTGGAATGAGCTCATTGAAAAAATCTAAGAAAATGTGAAGATTACCGGATTTTATTTATATATCCTGTTGCTTATCTTACTTACATATCTTTGATTCATTTGGCTGCAGCTTAAGATCACAAAACAATATTTTTGGTTTTGTGGCTATGACAATATCACCCGGTGCTTGTGTCACAGCATCCAATGCGGTCTTACCCACCATTTCACTCAGCTCCAACATTTTATCTTTGGGTCCAATATTTACATTTGTTTTGCGATAGCAGTGCAATTGCACCGATGCCCAAGCAAGATTTTCCACTGTACTATTGTCAACACCATTATTTGTTGTTGAGGGAATTCTATTGGTAAACTCGATCAGACACTCAACATGTTCACCCGTGGCATATATAGGTGAATCAGCTCTGACCAATTTTGCTTTGATTTCGATCATTTTATGTTTCTCCAATAAGAACTATGTACTTGTTAAACTTGTTAAATATCCATTACAATGAGAATATAATTAAATTTATTAAATATCCATTGCCTGCGTGATGATAACAATGTTGATAATAATCGATAAGACAAGTTCATGGTGCTTCGATAACCGATTTTCCCTTTATGAAATCGAAAAAAAAATTAGAAATTGCTAGATGGATTATGGAACAGACCATGGCATAATTACAAAAGGTAGAACAAAGCTAGCCCCTAAATACAATTTTTCTTTTTGTGCCCTTATGCTAGGAACACAATTGGAGCGAACGACGAATTTCGCCCTACGCGGCGACAAAAAGAGCCGCGAAAATTCGTCGTATGGAACACAATACCGACGAAATTATAAAACAGCTGATGAAGTTGTTTCCTTTTTGCTCATTTGTTGACTACAATGAAAATTATACAAGAACTCATAATTCTTTACGTTCTCTATTATAATTTCAGTTATATCCATCTTCTCTATTATAAATTCACTGATATCCATCTTCACTCAGGTGCAAGTGCACAAATAAATAAACAAATTATTTATGTTTTTTTATACGAATAACAGATAGTAGAGTGACCATAACAAATTTTTAAGTAAAAAGTAACTTTATTTACTAATACACATAAAATTCGTACAAGTATGGCCACCTTGTACTGTTTTGTCGCCGTTCGCCGGCGTATGAAATAGAAATAAAGCTAATTGAGTTCGCGGCGACCGACGAAATTTTCGCCGGCGCCGTGATTGTGTGCACTTCCATATACACATATGGTTTTTATTTTTGACGACGAACATACGCCGCGAAAAAATTCGTCGTTCGCTCCAATTGTGTTCCTAGCATTATTCTGTCAAAACATACACTCATTTTGTGTATTGTTTTGAATAAAAAATATAATAATTTGCAATTATATCAAATTTTATTGCAAAATAAATGCAAATTTTCGACGGAATTGTTAGCAAATGGTACAATTTTGTGATAAAACTGTATAGTTCTACTATTTTTGATTCAATCTTGTGGAATTACCCCGAAATTCCATTCATTTCCCGCGGGGTTTCCCCTATATAAGCATTTTGTCAAAAAGTGAAAAATAAGCAAAACCAACTGTTGCATATTTAAAAATCTATTTGACACTATAAGACTCCAGCACAGAGTTGCATTTTTTTTAGTTTCTTTGAAGTTGAACAACCTCTCTTATTGAGTCATGCATTACACAGCTTTACTATGCATTGATTCCATCAGTTCATTTCATTGAATAATTCATTTGAACTAGTTCATTTCGCTTCCTTTCACTGAATAATTCTTTTGAACTAGTTCATCTTGATGCGACACGGCACTAAACAAAAGATTACAACAACAAGCAATTTTGTAAAAAAAAAACATAAAATATATGTAAATAAACGAAAAAACGATTGTTGTTGTGAGTCATCTCTATCAATTATACAATAAAATAAAATTGATAAATTGCAAACGAAACAGAAAGGAAAAACAAAATCAAGGGCGAAATAAATGTGCATTTGCTGGGTTGGCGGCGGCTTTTGTTTTCTTTGCTGATTAAATGGCTAGTTTGTTGCCGAATAGAGCTGGAAGTGCATCGGTAAGAAAGTTTATTCTGCAGAAAGAAATCGCATCTGTATTAATTGTTGATTATATTCATTTAGGGTGCTCAGTATATGGATGAGGCTTTTGTCGATTCAAGAATCATGACCGATGTTGAACCGATTTTAGCTTCTTCTGGCGATGGAAATTTCAAGAAACTTCAAACTATACCGGTGTTTAGGTGAGTTGGGAATTATTATTAGGAACATATATTGAAAACTCCTTTTCTTTGTCTAGAGAAAACTGCTAAATGTGATAAAATACTTGTTAGTCATGACTTGGTGGGAATTTTTGTACGCCATTAAGTTTTTAATCCCGTTTGACATAAATTATTGATGTTGGCAGGTCGGAGAGGGAAGAAAAAAAAGAACTTACATTCCAATTTATGAAATGAATGGGGAATAAATTATTCATAACTCACATTCACAGAATTAAGTTTTTACAAGTCCCTGCCTGCACTCGAACAGTTTTGTGAAATAATATGTTTATAGGTGAACGAATTGGAAAACGAATGATTTCAGGAACTTAGACCGGGATGTTCTTTCATGAAGTGTCTCGTTTTCAGTCCGGATTAACATATGAAGATTCGAATGTAAAACTTACCAGTAAATAATTACTTATACTTGGGCGGACCAATCTTATGCCTCTTCCATGAGAAATTCAGTACTCGATCGAGATCCAATAAAAACTAAAGATTCCATAAAATTACATCTTCCATGAGAAATTCAGAACTCAATCGAAATCCAATAAAAAACTAAATGTACAATTAACGTCGGAAGGAAGCCTTAAAAATATCGAATATAGGTCTCTAATATAAAAGTGGTTTAACACCTAGAAGTAGATCTTTATTTGTAACCTATTGGATGGAGGTTGTCTAGTCCTTACAATGACATTCCGGCGGTAAATTGCGGTTACAAATCCGCATCGATGCATACAGTTCTTTATAGGGATATTTTAGGATCTGCTGGGACATAAAGTATATTCGGTTGGAAAATGTGACTAAAACAATGCAAAATCTTCTTGATCATCATGAGGCACCTTTTTTTTTGAGGATATATAATTTCCAATTTAAAAACTCTGAATGTTTTTTATTTGCAAAAAAAAAATACTCTTTACTGACCTACCCAAATTTGTTTTCTACAAAAATGTGTTGAAATAATACTTATCCTTATCTCTTACAGCATTCATCTATGCGTGTCCGTGATCATTTCTTTTGTGGGCATTGGCTTGGCCGTGTCATGGCCGGAGGAGAAACGTGGCGAAGCCTACTTTATAATGACAAGCTTGCGAGTTGCTTTCTGGCTGGTAACATTTGTAAGTTTAATGGCATTTCTACGGGAAAATGAATAAAATAAAAAAAATGTTCTTTTCTTAATTCCCGCAGCTGTTCGATCATTTAATACGGAAACGTCATAATGATCTGCGTATGAATGGTTATCATGATTTTCATCGTTCCATGGTTATGCACAATGGCATTGCTTTGAATGTTGTGTCGGCATGGAATACCCTGTTGTTGTTGGTTCAAGCATTGCTGCATCACTATTACGGCAATGTAATGTGGAACACTTGGTTTACACCCGTAACGTGTATTGTGTCGTTCCAATTGTCAGAGACGTTCATTTTGATGACAACACATGGATGCTACATGGGTAAGTTGGAAGAGGTTTTTTTTGAACGTCTATATCTATACAGATAGATTTGGTAAAAAAAAATTCTAGGTCAATATCTTCTTTGTATATATGATCTTGAGAATCTCTTCTTTGTACATAACCTACAGGAGGTGATGTAAGAGGCTAAATTATGTTGTAGCACTCTGTTATACATGCACGTTCTCAAAACGAGAGGTCGAAATCGTTTAAGCATACCTAGATGACAGTGGTATCGATCTATTCATGTTTGCTCCGGCTCTTCTCAGTCGGCACTCTCAGTGGTGTGCATAACAGAGACAACAAAAAATTGAGTTATTAATATAAAATAAAATTCAAAAAAAATAGAAATTGTTGTTGCATTATATTCAAGACAGTGCTGTTTTCTGGTATCCAGGTGGTAATGGATACCTTCATCGCCCACCCTATGGATTCCGACATGAATCCCCTTTTTGGGCTCCCACTATGGTGAGATACCCCCAAAACCTATATTGACTTCACCCTTATTTTACATTATCCCCTTTGATAATTTACTAAAACATATTATAATATTTAATAGCTTTCATTTTTTTTTCATTTCATAAATTCTTTTAAGTTTTATTCCATTAATTCGAGGAAAAACAAGTCTTAGACTTACTTAAATCTAACGTATAATACAAATGAATTTAAAACGATTATTACAATTAAGGAAAGTTCATACAAAATTTGAATTAAATTTGTATGTTCATCCCAATTCTAGTGCCACTGTGCACTAAATTATTTTATAAAGGACGTATCTTTAACCTATCGAGCTCAATGGGTCTATCCTGAAATATTCACACTAAATTTGGTTGCGAATAGGGATCAACATTTAACAGAAAATATTCAAAAAGAAAAAACTTATATATAAATAATATATAAAATAGGCTTAAATTAAATTTATAAAAAGGAATAGAAGAAAATATGAATTGAGTATTTTTTTTTTAAATTTGTATAGGTATGTATACATACATACTCAAGTACATACATATATACATATAGGTTGATGGAGCCAACTTAATTTTGATTGAATTTGTTGACTTTTAAATTGACACATGATGATGTAATGGAATTTGGACGAACTGGATTATTTCGAGCGTAAAAATTGAAAATACATATTGGTGGCGTATGGAGTATTTTGGTATAGACCAGAAATGTCTAACTGTACTCGGCTGACCGTCGAGGAAAAGTTGTAAAAATATGTGGTCCCTAACCTCCCCATCTGTGACTGGTTGGATAGGGTACCAGATGACACAAAAGATGGACGCAGACTGTCTCTTTACTTACAGTTGTACGTAACTCAAAACATTACCGGGAGCTTGATGCATCTGCTTGCTATGTCCAGCAGGATGTACTTGCGCTGTGGACGACGATGGAGTTGGTGGTGGTTGATTTGCTAAATGGTCCACAAAGGTGTTCAATTTTGATATTCCTTAATGCACAATACACAAATTTACTGCTGCTTCGGTGTGGCTAAATGACATCCACAATTGATAGCCGGCATCAACAAGTTGTGATTTGAATTGGGTTTGATTCACTACTCAGAAATTTGAATGAAATTCCGCTATGAATGAGGGCACGTGTTTGCCGAAACTACACACTGAGGTGCTCACGCGGTTGGGTACCGTTAAAAATACCGTTATTGCAAATTTCTGGAAAAAACTACAATTATGTATAAGCTGCCTGCTTTATAGGAATTTGCAGCTAAATATGAAACTCACCCAGAAAGAGCTCAATAACCAGCCAAATAAAATAATACTCCAACTGGTGTATTAATTAAAATTCCAATTGAGGCTGTACCTTTTCACTTCACTACTATTAATTTAGTTACTTTGCACAACTGCAAATTTATTGGCCTGTACGTCTTACTTTTTCACTTTGCACTTTTGAAATGACGCCAAAATTGCAATCAATGCAAAAAGAGAAAGAAATAAGGGCACCCTAGTCCGATAAAAAGCTTGCAAGGAATCGACTAATCGATATCATAATCGATCATTGCCTGATGACAGATGGTCTATGGTATGTTTACACGAGGGTGACATAACAAACCCGAACACGTTGGTGGAGGCCTGCCGAAAGCATACTGATTCGGGAAGTCAACCGAAGAATAAGAGAAGTGGGGAAGAACCGCGACCCTGATAAATCAAAACAAAAGCCGGGCGAAACTATTTCGTCGGTACCATATGCTGCAAATCTTTCGAATGATAGACTCCTAATTTCTTTCCCTGGAGGTCTTCAATTTCGTATAGTGAGGTGCCTATCTTCCGAACAACTCTGCACTTTATAAACTTCCGACACAACTTCGAATTAAGATGGCGGGATGCGTCACTCAAAATGAAATTCCGTCTCAGTATTTCCTGCCCCGGTTTGAAATTAACTTCTCGTGATCGTGTGTTGTAGCGTGTGGCAGATTTTTCAAAAACATCGTGCAGTTTATTTTTAATCCTATCTCGAACCAATTGTAAAACGTCATGTTTCGTGACTATATCAACTGTACCGTCTTCCAAAATCCCCAGTTTGTGTGCCAAATCGTATTCACTCGCGTGTGTTATCATGTGTGTTCCAAATAGTGAAAAATATGGCGTAAATCCGGTTGATGTGTGCAAAGTGGATCTTAAAGAACATTCGATTGCAGAAAGATATTTGTCCCAATCCTTTTGATCCTCCGAAACGTACGATCTGATCACAGCGATAATTGTCCGATTGACCCTCTCGGAAGCATTCGCTTGGGGAGAGTACACCGCATTTCGGATCTGTTTGCAACCATATTTCTCTAAAAATGAAGTGAACTCAAAAGATACAAATTGTTTGCCATTATCAGAATGGACTAATTGTGGCACACCAAATTTGTGAAAAACTTCAGACTCTAAAATTTAATGACATTTTTCGAATTTGCTTTGGCCATTGGTTTCAAAAGAACAAATTTCGTCAAGTGGTCTAACACGATGAAAATAAATGTGTTGCCTAAGCTCGATCGTGGAAATGGACCAATAAAGTCAATAAAAATCTTTTGCCATGGCCTGTCTGTAACGGTTTCATTGCCCATTTTGGCTCTCAAGATTTTATTTGGAGCTTTTGTCTCCTTACAAACAATACAACGATTTACAAAGTCTCGTACTTGTCTTGCCATCTTAGGCCAATAAAAATATTGTCTAAGTGCAGCTATAGTTCTACCAATACCACAATGACTTTTTACTATAGACTTATGTGCATTCTCAATAAGTGATTCGGTTAAACCGGTAGGAACCCAAAGTTTCCAAGTGAAATTCTCGTGAACTGGATTACCGTCCGACGGGAGAGTTTTCTTGTAAACAAAAGAATCGACAATTTTTAAATCGGGAAGTTTATCCTCGTTCTCGCGTATTTCTTCAATCAACTGTGTATACTCCTCACATTTAAATTCATCAGATTCTAAATCAATTAATGGCTTTTCGGAAATGAACATATTTATTTCATCCATATGTAAACGAGATAATGTGTCGGCGACAACATTTTGCGATCCTTTACGATGCTGAATATCAAAATTGAAAGCTTGGAGCTTCAGACTCCATCTAGCCAAACGACCACTGAGATCCTTCTGTCCCATAAGCCATTTTAAAGCACTGTGATCCGTAACAACAGTAAAAGGCATTAGTTCTATAAACGGGCGAAATTTCTTAATGGCACTGATAACCGCTAAACATTCACGTTCAGTGACACTATAATTTTGTTCAGCCTTCGATAACTGTGCGGAATGAAAAGCTATGGGACGTTCCAGACCTTCAGCGTCTAATTGGTACAAGACTGCACCAATGCCTAGATTGGAAGCATCGCACTGAACATAAAATCTCTTATCGAAAACGGGATGACTTAAAACGGGACTAGTAGTCAAAGCTACTTTCAATTTATTAAATGACTCAATCGCTTGTCCATCGAAACAAAAAGGTTTTCCTTTCTTCAAAGTACTTGTAATTGAGGCTGTAATTTCGGCATAATTGCGAATAAAACGCCTAAACCATGAAGCCATTCCTAAAAATCTGCGAACATCGCGAGTTGTTTTAGGAATTGGTATATCCGTAATACTGTTTATTTTGGAAGGATCTGGCTTGAGTTTACCTTCACCGACTATATAGCCTAAATATCTTAACTCTCGACGACAGAACTTGGACTTTCTTAAGTTAATGGTCAAATTCGCTCTGGACAGCATCTCTCCTACCTTGCGCAACAGATCAACATGAGTCTCAAAATCTGGCGATACGACTAACAGGTCATCAAGGTATACAAAAACCTGGTTTTTCAGGTCCGGTGAAATCACTCTATCCATCAACCGACATAACCGCTGAGCTGCGTTGCACAACCCAAACGGCATGACAGTAAATTGATAGTGCGGTCTCCCCGGCACTGTAAACGCAGTCTTCGGACGGCTGTCAACTGCCAGAGGAACTTGCCAAAAAGCATCCTTAAGATCAATACTAGAAATGAAGTAGGTGTCCTGAAGTCGGCCTAAAAGAGAATCGATAAACGGGAGAGGATAAGCATCCTTCACGGTTACCTCATTTAACTTGCGTGCATCTAAACACAGCCTATTCTTCTCTCCACGTCGAACGAGAGTGACCGGCGAATTCCATGCAGACATACTGGGTTCAATAACACCTAAACTTAACATGCGATCTAATTCTTGATAAATTAAAGACTCAACAGCTGGAGACACAGGATAATGACGCTGTTTAATTGGAACCGCATCACCAGTATCAATGATGTGCTCCTCTAAATGGGTTTTACCGAGACCATACTTATCAAAATCTAGAAAACATTCCTTGGCCTTTTCAAGCTGAGCTGATTGATCATCAGATAAAGAATGCATATCAGAATCATTAATTACAGAATTTATCTCGATACTGCTAATGAGCTTCGGTGCTATATTAAATTTCTTCCAGAAATCAACGCCACAATACATGAAATTCTCAAGACCCGGAATTAAATATACTTCCATGACCTGCGTCTGGTCATCGAACGTGAGATCTACTTTAACTTTTCCGGCACAGGAAACACGTTGTCCATTAGCCGTACCAACACTACATTTATAAACAGGAATAACTTGGATATTTAATCTGTCGATCAGAGAAAAACAATCTTTGCCTAAGCAAGTAACAGTTGCACCACTGTCAAAAAGTGCTAACACAGATTCACCATTTACTAAAACTTCTCGGAATGGTCGAGGATCATTAGTTTTGAATTCAGAAAATGTTGTGGACGAAATCGATATTCTTCTAAGACGTCTACGCTTGTATCGTTCGCGAGTATTCAAGATTCGTTGGGAAATAAAATCATTAGGATTTGCAGATATTTCAGCATTAAAAATTCTATCACGGGTTTTCAAATAGTTAGCCATGCGGACATGGAAAGGCAATGTTAAATTTGGTTTGGATTTATGTGTATAATCGGAAGTTTCAATCTGGTCAATAAAATTTTGGTCTATGGAAGTGGAAACATCTTTCGAACCTAGTCAGTCTACAGTCTGAGTTGAAACTGATTCTGTTTTTGAGGAATTACCTGCTCGGCTTTGCTGTTTGCAATTGTTGCATTGTGGCGCTGTAACACCCGGAGTACCACATCGAAAGCAAAATAAAGATCGTTTAGAACTGTTGCATTGTTTAAAAACATGGCTATGATCTCCACAGTTCCAACAACGAGAAGAATCTTTATTGGTAGCAATTGCTGGTTTCGATCTAAATCTCAACTCATCAACTTCATTAACCATTTCGTCAGTTTCGGATTCAAAAATTTCATTCAGCATGCGAGAAGGTGCGTTTGGTCTTATTCTTTGAGAAGGTTCTCGTTCTAAAAACTCTTCAGCTTTTCTAACTTCATTACGAAATTGTTCAACGGAATAAAAGCTACCACTAAAAGTCAGATGTGCAAGTTTGGGTTTTAATCCTGCTTTCAAAATATCGATGACTTCAAAATCTTTTAAAGGTTCTCTCAATTGAGTACGCAAACTGGTTATCGCATCTATATATTGTGTTGCAGACTCATCCCTTCCCTGCTTCCTGTCCATAATTTGACGCATGACGTCCAAATTGGATTGAAAACGCTGGAATTCGTGAGTAATATAAACCTTCAAATTTTCCCAGTTCATATTTGGACACTGCCGGATTTGACCCCAATACCATTGGCTGGCACGGCCTTCCAATAAATGATGAAATCCATCAAGAAGTTCTCTTTCCGAACACCCATAACTTCTACGCAATCTCTCAATTCTAAAAAGGAAATCTTCAATCTGTGGTGTCTTTGGCGTTGCATCGAATTTAATTCCCCACTTATTAATATACGGATATTTCGACCTATTAAAACAATCTCTGCCATCACAATTCTGAAATTCACTATTGTGTCTACCGGAAGCTACATGCCTTGTATCGGTTTGCCTTGGTGGTAAGTCGTGCGGCCAGTTTATATTCTGCGCCGGTGAAACATAACCATCAGAAGGATTACACGGAGTAATAGGGGATTGTGAAAGAGCAACTTTCACTGCCGCCGCTACTGCCGACTGCATTTCTTTTCTCATGACTTCTATCATCGAGGCTTGAGAAGCTTCTAACGCTGTCTCCACCACTTCAACAATACCTGTACTACTCAATCGTTCAGGTCGGTCAACACTATTTCCACGAATTGTGAGTGGACTAAAAGAAGGTCTAGTAACTGTACTGTTATCACCAGTTACTTCCGCTGGTAAAGATCGAGATTCATTATCATCTACATTTGTCGGTGTAATACCGTTACCACTACCTATATCTTCTGGCTGTGTATTACCCTGGTTATCTTTCAAATCTCCTGCGGCTCTACTATTGGAACGAGTGGTCCTCCCGTGAGGCTTTGGTATCGCTGAGGCTGCTGGTTGCATGATGCCAAACAATCACGATAATATTTTAATTTAATCCAAATGTCAATGTAAAATCCAAAATAAATTCCATTAAAAATTTACAGAATTTTGAAAATCCAAAAAAAAAAAATAAATAATGTGTTTAAGGGTTACGTGTCCAACAACAGAAATAAATTTATAAAAAGGTTGTACTCCAAAATTGTAAAGATCAAAAACAAATACTCAAAAAGCCAAAACGTCGAAAACAAATATTAAATTTTCATCTTCAGAAAATCAAGTATATAAATCTCATTTAATATAAAGGGAAATGTAAAAAGGTTGGTTTAAGAAGTCAATATAGAAAAACAACAACATATCTGAAACGCAACAAACAATATGATCTTAGAAAGAAATTCTAATTAGTAACTCAAAAAAATGAAACCCATTAGTTATCGCAAATTCAACTGTTGGTCATATATTTACCCACAGTGAATGACTATATAACTTTTATGTTCCAAATAAAAAAATCAGAAGTTGGTTGTATTTTATCGCAAAATTGATATCGTAATATAGACGATGAGTCAATGACATATAAAATACCATTCTATACGATGGAAATCTAGAATAAAATATTTATCAATCACGCTAAGTCGCTATTGAGTGTTATCATTAGGTAACACTCAAGTCGAAAACAAAAACGTAATCAAGATCCAAAAATTCAAAAGAGGTACCAGGATGGACCTGGCCTTAACGTTGGGCGCCATTTTGTTGTAGCACTCTGTTATACATGCACGTTCTCAAAACGAGAGGTCGAAATCGTTTAAGCATACCTAGATGACAGTGGTATCGATCTATTCATGTTTGCTCCGGCTCTTCTCAGTCGGCACTCTCAGTGGTGTGCATAACAGAGACAACAAAAAATTGAGTTATTAATATAAAATAAAATTCAAAAAAAATAGAAATTGTTGTTGCATTATATTCAAGACAGTGCTGTTTTCTGGTATCCAGGTGGTAATGGATACCTTCATCGCCCACCCTATGGATTCCGACATGAATCCCCTTTTTGGGCTCCCACTATGGTGAGATACCCCCAAAACCTATATTGACTTCACCCTTATTTTACATTATCCCCTTTGATAATTTACTAAAACATATTATAATATTTAATAGCTTTCATTTTTTTTTCATTTCATAAATTCTTTTAAGTTTTATTCCATTAATTCGAGGAAAAACAAGTCTTAGACTTACTTAAATCTAACGTATAATACAAATGAATTTAAAACGATTATTACAATTAAGGAAAGTTCATACAAAATTTGAATTAAATTTGTATGTTCATCCCAATTCTAGTGCCACTGTGCACTAAATTATTTTATAAAGGACGTATCTTTAACCTATCGAGCTCAATGGGTCTATCCTGAAATATTCACACTAAATTTGGTTGCGAATAGGGATCAACATTTAACAGAAAATATTCAAAAAGAAAAAACTTATATATAAATAATATATAAAATAGGCTTAAATTAAATTTATAAAAAGGAATAGAAGAAAATATGAATTGAGTATTTTTTTTTTAAATTTGTATAGGTATGTATACATACATACTCAAGTACATACATATATACATATAGGTTGATGGAGCCAACTTAATTTTGATTGAATTTGTTGACTTTTAAATTGACACATGATGATGTAATGGAATTTGGACGAACTGGATTATTTCGAGCGTAAAAATTGAAAATACATATTGGTGGCGTATGGAGTATTTTGGTATAGACCAGAAATGTCTAACTGTACTCGGCTGACCGTCGAGGAAAAGTTGTAAAAATATGTGGTCCCTAACCTCCCCATCTGTGACTGGTTGGATAGGGTACCAGATGACACAAAAGATGGACGCAGACTGTCTCTTTACTTACAGTTGTACGTAACTCAAAACATTACCGGGAGCTTGATGCATCTGCTTGCTATGTCCAGCAGGATGTACTTGCGCTGTGGACGACGATGGAGTTGGTGGTGGTTGATTTGCTAAATGGTCCACAAAGGTGTTCAATTTTGATATTCCTTAATGCACAATACACAAATTTACTGCTGCTTCGGTGTGGCTAAATGACATCCACAATTGATAGCCGGCATCAACAAGTTGTGATTTGAATTGGGTTTGATTCACTACTCAGAAATTTGAATGAAATTCCGCTATGAATGAGGGCACGTGTTTGCCGAAACTACACACTGAGGTGCTCACGCGGTTGGGTACCGTTAAAAATACCGTTATTGCAAATTTCTGGAAAAAACTACAATTATGTATAAGCTGCCTGCTTTATAGGAATTTGCAGCTAAATATGAAACTCACCCAGAAAGAGCTCAATAACCAGCCAAATAAAATAATACTCCAACTGGTGTATTAATTAAAATTCCAATTGAGGCTGTACCTTTTCACTTCACTACTATTAATTTAGTTACTTTGCACAACTGCAAATTTATTGGCCTGTACGTCTTACTTTTTCACTTTGCACTTTTGAAATGACGCCAAAATTGCAATCAATGCAAAAAGAGAAAGAAATAAGGGCACCCTAGTCCGATAAAAAGCTTGCAAGGAATCGACTAATCGATATCATAATCGATCATTGCCTGATGACAGATGGTCTATGGTATGTTTACACGAGGGTGACATAACAATTAGATTAAATTCAAAAATGAATTGTATGTTTCGATTTGACCTCTTCTCCACTAATGAACATAATCTCCCTAAAATCGAGTCTCCTAACCCATGATTTTATCTAAATTTTCCCCATCGTAATATACATCTGCTGTATACTTTTGAAAATCGAAAATTTCTGGCAAAATTTAGTTTAATCTTTGTTATTCAAACTGGACTACATATTTTGGAGTTTTTCTACATCACCCTCAAAAAGATCGAAAACTCAAATTACATCTGTTTTGGTGTGAATTTGGGGACGAAACATTCAAAATATTAGAAATCAATATGACATATGACCCATCTCTCGGAGCATACCATTTCCTTCCACGCGAGGAATAAGAAAATACCCACTAAGTCAACGACCACAGTCTTTTTTCCACATTGCCTGCGAAAATGAGAACACAGGTAAAAAAGTCAAGGGAAAGGTAAATTTAATTCCGCTCACGTATCACCCCAAGATTCTAGGGGTCACCTTCGATAGCATGTTCAAGTCGTCCGATTAAGCCACAGCTAAATGCAACAAAATGAAATGTGGGAACATAGCCCTTACGGCACTAGTCGGCAGCACTTGGTGGTGGATACCTTGTTGACCTCTTATGACGCAATAGATTGGTCTGTGGCCCAGTGTGTCTTGCAAATACTAGTACTACGTGTTGGAAGAGTATCTAGACCTGCCAGAACTCTGTCCTGCAAACTGCTTCAGGATGCCTCCTCATGACAGCGGGGGACCATCTTCAAAAGGAGGCGAAGCTTCCTCCCCCATAACCACATGCTATCCTTGCAGTAACTACTTGGGTGTCATCGTAGGAGTCATCCAAGCCACCATATGGTGAGTGAGATTCCCCCAATTAGGCGTGTCAGGAAGGACCTACACGATCTATTCGAACGAATTGAGATAGAAGCTAAAATTTTGCACACGTGTTTATTTTTCGAGTAGGCAGGTTAAGTTCGTAAATGGGCCATGTAGGCCCACGTTTTCATATAGCCCCCATATAAAGGTACCTCCCGATATTGGGTATTTTGATGATTTTAGCGACATTATTCACCGGAATTGTTTCAAATTAGATATTTGAAGTTCGAAATAGATACTACAGCCTCAGACAGAAAATTGTCTGTGCAGGTCCACGTCTTCGTATAGCCCCCATATAACGGTACCTCCCTATATTCGGTATTTTGATGATTTTAGCGACATTATTAACTGGAATTGTTTAAAATTTGGTATTTGAAGTTCGTAATGGATACTACAGCCTATGACAGAAAATTGTCTATGCAGTTCTACGTCTTCGTATAGCCCCCATATAACTGTATCTCCTTATATTCGCTATTTTGATGATTTTAGCGACATTATTCACCGGAATGGTTTCAAATTTGGTATTTAAAGTTCGTAATGGATACTACAGCCTATGACAGAAAATTGTCTATGCAGTTCTACGTCTTCGTATAGCCCCCATATAACTGTATCTCCTTATATTCGCTATTTTGATGATTTTAGCGACATTATTCACCGGAATGGTTTCAAATTTGATATTTGAAGCTCCAAAGGGTTAGACAGCCTAATATAGAAAAATTACTGTGCAGGTCCACGTCTTCGAATAACCCCCATATATCAGTACCTCCCTATATTCGGTATTTTGATGATTTTAGCAACATTATTAACCGGAATTGTTTAAAATTTGGTATTTGAAGTTCGTAATGGATACTACAGAATATGACAGAAAATTGTCTGTGCAGGTCCACGTCTTCGTATAGGCCCCATATATTAGTACCTCCCTATACTCGGTATTTTGACGAGTTTAGGTACAATACCCACCGATATTGTTTGAGATATCGTATTTAAACTTCGTAATGGATGCTACAGCCTCTGACAGAAAATTGTCTGGCTGTTCCAGGTCTTCACACAGCTCCGATATAACGGTACCTCCCTATATACGATATTTTGATGATTTTAGCTACCGAACTTACTGTTTTTTAACTTGTTGAACTTGGATTTAGAACCCGATCAGCAGAAAGCAACCGGAATCAGCAGCAGAAAAGAACTCCACTGAGAACCCGAAATTTCAAATTACAACTGTTTTGGTAGCAAAGTTGGGGCAGAAGCCTCCAAAATACCGAAAATTAGGAGATACCGTTATATGAGAGCCATACCTAGACGTAAATCGATATATTCCATTTTCCGTACGAAGCTTCCTGGGAATAATATTAGTGCTTAGCAAAGGTCTATCTTTCAACAGAATTTAGGCTGATCATAAATATTTATATTCATTATGGGTTTTCCGACATATATATTTCAAAGGTAAAGGGCCCAAAGAAGGTCAGAAAGACGGTCATGCCTAAACCTCATAGAATTTTACGCAGCTCATAGTTATATGCCCTTAATGGCGTTTCCGATGAATATTTCGTGATGTTGCAAACGAAAGAACATATTTAGTATGTACTCCATTTTAAGGGGGAGGTTATAAAAATAGGCTTTTTACGAGACCTAGCCAAGTAAAATGCTCAATGTTTCAAAATCGCCAAGTTTGTATCGTACCTAAATTCCCATAACAAAATATTGTCGTTTTCCAGAACTGCAATAAATGTAAAAGTTTTGGCTACGATAGCCAATTTTCCCTTTATTATATTGGAAAAATTTTGCAAAAATATTAGATTCTTGCATGTTCTAGAACAGAGCATATATTCGTGGAAGACTCAGCACCTTTATGTCAGACTCTATCCAAAAATGTATATTAAATTAATTGTCATTTTTTGTCTTTTTTAGTAAAAGTCTACAAATTTAATAAGAATGCCAATGCTCCTGATGCCTTAATGGGTACTGATTCCTCGGCTGGTTCTTTGGGCCTCATGCAGCCTGGTGGTAATGTTGCCGAACTTTTGGAGAAACAGGTAAACAGATGCCACAAAACCTCAAAACAAATCCCTTGTAATAATATTTTCCCTTGTATTGATTTTCCCCTCCTTCAGGCCGACTTAATAGCTTACCTCAAGGATCACAATCAAACGCTGAACCAGAAACTACATCACATGCAATTACATACACGAGTCACTCACTTGGGCCATTGATAAAAAACAATGTTAAAATCCAGGACACAATAGCCGCAAGATTTTTTCTGTTATTTATTGTATAGTACTCACGATTACAAAATATTATTATTTTATTACTTATCTCATTGATATCTCTTTTTCTTCTTTACAATTGAGTTTACTGCAAGTGTTTTTGTTTTATATAACAAAGAAAAAAAAATTAAAAACAAAATATACACATTTTTTTATAAAAGAAAACATAATGCGTTGGTATATGAAATATACCAAACCTAAAAAAAAGAGAGAACAAATTATATGCCTACATGTATGTATGAATATTTCTTAATAGAATACATATTTTTTCTGATAAGAAACATAATAAGAATTATGTAAATTATATTCTAAATAGTAGTTAAGACGACAAACATAACTTGAATAAAAAAATTTTAAATTTGAATTATAATATATATTATATATTAACATTATATGAACAAATTTTAGTAAGTTTTTTTCTTTTTCCATTTCTTTGCTTGTTAATCTCCATGATTAGTTTAGTTAATCCAATGATCCAGATTCAATTTGCGAGTTATTTCTTCAAAGTGAATCTGTTAAACAAAATGTGGGTATATTTATGATTTTCATGCTGGCATCCTTGGCTGATGTGATGACCTGCAATGAATTAAGAATATCACACAATTAATTTCAATGTAAACAAATGATTTTGCCATAGCTCGCTACCTTATCGCCAACAATTTCCAGGGTCAAAATCATTTTGCCTGAGCCAGTCAAGCGTGTTATTTGACGTCCCGTCTCTTTGTCAATGACATATATAAAGCCATCATAACAACCCACAAACATGTATTTGTTTCTGAACATGAGCATGCTAACGGCTCCATTGCCGCAGGTAATCGAACCCACAGGTGCCCCAGACTGGAGGAAGAAAACCAAATTGGAATTAAATGAGAATTGCAAATTGTCATATTGTCTCAATAGCTTACCACAAAATCATATTTGCGTATTTCCTTTTTCTGTGTTCCACAATAGAGGAGACCATCGTTCAACAATATACTGTATATATTTATGCAATCGGGTACATCGAATGTCCTCAACAATAATCCCGAAGAGGCATCACGCACATGTATGAGATTACCTTTGGAACTGACAATCAATACCTTGCGTGCCCCTTCTTTGGCGGCTTTGATGGTGAGAATCGAGGACTCGGTGGAGCACAATAGAGCTGCAGAGCGTACATTTGCCTGAAATGGAGGGGAGAAATTAGATATATTTTTATAAAAAAAACTAGTAAGAAAGCAGTGAATACCCTCCACCATTTGCAACGAATTCGGAAATTAAAAAAAATAAAACAAGTTAAAAAGCAGTAAGCTCGGCCGGCACGAACTTTAAATGCCCTCCACCATTTGCAACGAATTCAGCAATTTAAAAAAAAAAAAATCTGTTAAAATCCTAAAAAGAACGAATATAGCCGTTATATTGGGGTCGTGAACGTGGACCTACATAGGCAACTTTTGTCATAAGCCATTAAAATATGCTAATACGAAACTTGTAAAAAGAAAATCAGGCGAAAAATGTAGCTAAAATCATCAAAATACCGAATATAGGTAGATACCGTTATATCGGAGCCATACGAAGACCTGGACATGCATATACAATTTTCTCTCACAGGCTGGAGTACCTATTAGGAGCTTCAAATACGACATCTCAAACAATTTCGGTGAATATTGTTCCTAAAAATAACGAATATAGGGAGGTACCGATATATAAAGTTTATACGATGATCTGGACCTGCATAGATAATTTTCTTTCAGAGGCTGCAGTATTTATTCAAATACGATATCTCAACAATTTCGGTGAATATTGTACCCAAAATAATCAAAATACCGCATATAGGTAGTGGTACCGATATTTGGGGGTTATACGAAGACCTGAACCTGCATCTACAATTTTCTGTTACAGGCTGTAGTACTTACTAGGAACTTCAAATACGACATCTCACACAATTTCGGTGAATATTGCACCTAAAATCCTCAAAATACCGAATATAGGGAGGTACTGATATATGTGGGGCTACACGAAGATCTGGACCTGCATAGAAAATTTTCTGCCACAGACTGTAGTTCCCATTACGAACTCTAAATACGTAAATTGAGACAACTCCGGTGAATAATGTCGTTAAAATCATCAAAATGTCGAATATGGGGAGGGGGGTTGGGTACCATTATATGGGGGTATAAGATAAAGTACTCAGAAAGAACTCCTTGTGCGGATTCTCAGACAATTCCATTGGAAAATGTGGCTAAAATGATCAAAATACCGAATATCAGGGGGTACGGTTGTATAGGGGATATACAATATCGTGGACCTATGTTAACAATTCTCTTCCAGGGGGTAAAGAACTCCTTTCGTGGATTTTCATACAATTCCATTACAAAATTTGACTAAAATTATTAAAATACCGAATATAGGGGGATACTGTTGTATGGGGGCTATATGATATCATGAACCGATATAGCCCATCTTCGAACTTGGTCTGCCTGCAAACAAAAGACTAAACTGTGCAAAATTTTAGATTCCTATCTTTATTCGTTTTGACTCTAGCGTGATTACAACAGATCAAGAATATATATACTTTGTTAGGTCTAAAATTATAATTTCGATGAGTTACAAACGAAATACTCTCCAACTATGTATTGGGGAGGATATAAAAATTGAAAATAATTTCATGGACAAATTCGCTCCCTTTATAGGTTTGTTTCTGGAAAGAATGTAACTCTAAGATGATATGTTAATTCCTGTTTTATTGGTTCCCTTTTGATACCTATTGATTCAACAATTGCTCTATTACGGAACCTCCAAGAATCAAATATTTTTGCAATTGTTTTCGATATCATAAAGGGAAAATCGGTTTTGGTAATAATAATATAATTATTATTTTTTTGTTCTTATTGAAGTTTTATAAATTTTTAACTCAACTTTACTTTTTAAAGGTTTTTTTCATCATCATGCACTTAGACAGAACTCAGAGAAAAGGATCCCTTAAAAATACAGATTTTAGAAACACTCCACCTCATTATCCATCTGCATCACGGAACAATCAATATATAAACACTAAATAAATATATAAATACATACATGCAAACGATGTACATAAACAAAAACAACAACAAAACATGTTAGTTATTTTATTGGCACATTCGCATGTGTTTTTAACCACCAATGAGAGAGTCGTTAGTTAGGTTAAAAACACGCCCCCCATAAAAGAAATGTCATTTGGCAAACGGACAGACAACAAAGAAAAAAGCGTTCCGCCAAAAAAGTAAAAAAA
The DNA here is from genome assembly GCF_030504385.1 of Musca domestica. Lineage (NCBI taxonomy): Eukaryota > Metazoa > Arthropoda > Insecta > Diptera > Muscidae > Musca > Musca domestica. The sequence goes on along the minus strand of NW_026712239.1, from coordinate 255,089 downwards.
CCAAATGATTTCTATAAACAACAACAAAACATGTTTGTAAAAATACCAACAACAACAACTCTTAAAAGCCAAGCCTCTACTACAACCAACTATCATCATCCTTTCAATGCATTTTTACCCCCTACAAAACAAAACACATCAACAAAGCTTGTAGTGAAATACCATAGAAAATGGGTTGTGCATGAGAAATAAAAAAAACAATAACAACTATATGCCACAACTACAAGTGCAAGATTAATAGTAACAAGTGCAAGTCATGCGCTATGGCATCGCAATCCAAAAACAATGCAATTCTTATTAGAGAAAATAAAAACAACAATAATTAGGGACTGTTACAAAGAGAAAGAGACGACATAATTTAGTACACTTTGAGCAGAGAGTTTAACATCCGTTTTTCACAATGAGAGATGGAGCACATAACCGGAAAGAGAGTAATAGTTATTGCTAGGAGAATAGAGAATGAGTTTACAACCGAGGGAGAAATTGCACGAAGAGTAGGTGTTGAGTTGGTAATGGAAATATATAGAAATTACGTATTGCTGTAATTAGAGCAAATTGGATATATGCAATGATGAGGAAAAGAAAGTAACTAGGGGAGTGTATTTGGGTATTGCTTTTATTTATAGTGGCTTTTGGGGTGTACCATAAACTTTATAATTATGCGAAATAACAACATTGGGATAAGTCATTGCCTCAATGAAAACGGAAACTTTACAATTTTTTTCTGAAGGAATATAGTAACTTTGCAATTTTTTCGATATCATCAAGGAAAACCCGGTTGTCGTAGTAAAATTTGTACATTCTTGCATTTGGAACAGAACATATTTGCTCTTTTCCAGTACCTGCAAGAATCTACTAGTTTTGCAAGTTTCTTCGATATCTTCGATAGAGCCTATAATGAAGAAAAGTCTGAGAAGTGAAACAAAAATCCGTTGCTATGAAATAAGAGAGGAAGACAGAGAGAGTACCCTATGAGAGTAAGAGTAATAGAGATTTTATAGAAGAGAGGTGTTGTTTTTAAAATAGGAGTAAGGAATTTAGCAACGAATGATGACAGTTGTTTGTTGCTGTCATTTTGATTATGGGTATGTGCAAGAAGAGCAATAAAAATTGCATAGAGAGAATGTCTGTTATGTTTTGGATAGGGGGTTTATTTGTATATTGTTGTTATTTAGAGCATGAGTGCGTGTTGCACAACAAAGATATCGCATTTAGTTTTACCTGTTGCCCAGCCCCCCTATAATAGTACACAATAACAACAACAGTAACTTTTTCATAGGTTTTAGTTGTTGGAGCGCAAGAAATATTGCTCCAATTGGAACGTTTTTATATTTTCATGGGATGCATTTGTGTGGGAGGCGGGACTAATATGTATTAGATATAAATAGAAGAAAAACAACGAAACAGCAAATACGTTGTCACTTGCTCATTATATTTGGGCCGATATTAGACATACAATTTACTTATTTTTGTTACCAATTGCAATCACTAAAATTTTTATTTTTATAAAAAGTTCTATGAAATCAGTAAATAAATTGATTATAGCTCTGTAGATTTTCAATAATTTTCAAGTAAAACTAATAAATCAACTCTTATCAAAGGTCGAGGATAATAAACGCGTAAAATGTAGCATATTTTTAGGCTTGTGTTTATAAAGACAATTTTAGTTATAGGCTGCGGGAATTGTTCTCATGAGAAAAATTGACTTAAACTGGTTGATCTAAAAACAACATGGGGTCGATTTGTGTCTTATTTTATTATTGTCTATTTGTCTATTTATTTTATTAAATTCAATTTATTCATGTAAAAGCGTTTTAGGCCAACAAACTTTACAATTGCTCTATTAATGAGGTACCAGATATAGTCGACCGAAGTATTCCATTTTCATGCTTCATCTAATACAGACAAAAATGTTGGAATGGGCAAAATTTGAAGGAAATATTTAGACATAGTAAGTTGTAAAGATTCGCTGACTTGTTTCGCAAGTTATGACAGATATAAGTATTGGAAATTGTGACCCTTTGTGGGTGTGGTACCAGAAGGGGTTCGCTGATATATATTATCTTCCCAACAGATCTTGTGTTAGCAAAAATGTTTGTATGTGTGAAATTTGAAGAGAGTTATTATTATTTCGCTATCTTTGAGCGTTTTGTTTTTCAAAATCTTAAATCCTATGTGGGGGAGGTGTCAGAAGGAATGGTCCTATCTCTACCATCTTTTAAACAGATCTTGTATTGACGGAAGTATTGAGATGTGTCAAATCACACAAATAAATAAACAAGAAAAATACTCGTCCCCCTTTTGCTAGGTGTGGCTTCCAACTTGAATAGAAACTATTTTGAAAATTTTCTTGTTTTATTGCTATTCTAAGTCCTTCCCAAAATGCACAAGCTTACCCACCTAACCAAAACCCGAAATACAAGTTGCGTTTTCTACGCAGTCGTTTTATTTCAAAAGAGGAATGACTTTCTTAATGTACACTCCCTGGTAGGAACTCTGTCTTGTTTATTGTATCCTGTATTTATTTAGAATATAAAATACATAAGCAAAACATGTTATTTGTTGCGTTTTCGATGTATATAAAAGGAAAGGAGTGTATGCGCACAAGATGCAGTCTGCATAACAACAATGAAACGCAAAAGCCCCACCTTCAACTAAAGGCGTTCCAGTTTCTTGGCAATTTAATACAAATGCACAATGTGCATGAAACTAGCATTAGGGGTACATTTCTAGGTATGCAAGTGTGTGTTTGTAGTTTTAATGATGGCTAAACACGACGATAATAATGGCGGCATTTGCTTGCTTTTAGTTACACACTAAGACAATAGTTTTGTGAGACATTTACAATAATAACAAACTACACAACTCTCTCCTCTCTCTCAATGATTTTTATGGAGAATAGGGAGCATCTTATCATCAAAACACATTGCATTGTGAATTGATTACAAAAATTTGCCATTTTAGTTTTTCAAAATAACGCCCTTTTGCGGAGTGGCATTGCGACTTGCAATTTTAATATCGATATGCAAGGGTGTGGTAAACATCGAAATTTTCTTTTTTTCTCCAAATAAATATAGCCTCCGTGTATTTTTCAAAAAAAGAAAACGCCAAGACAAAGAGGCGATATAAATTACACTTAAAAGTAGGCATCATCATTCAGACGTACGAATTATAATCACGTCGCATCAATAAATTTTAAATCGAACATTATGACTTTGGCATAAGAATGTGTACTTGTTTCTTTCGGGAAAATGAAAGTTGTTACATTTTTTTGGAAGTCCTTGGAGGGAAATACTGTGAAAAATGGTAGAAGTGTAGACGTATATACAAATTATAATTTATGTCTAGAAAACATGGAAAATGCATTAACGAGTTTTCTCTTTCTTTCTAGATCCATCGAGGGAGTTAAAACAAGTGAAGAATAGGCTTTTAACCAGCACAACTGAATTAAAAATGGGAAGTTTTTAAAACACTACGGTGAAAGAATTGAAAATGACGCCTGAAAATTATTATTAACCTTCAACATTAAGAAATGGAAATATTTGAAAATATGTCTGAACGTACCCGTTCCAAATTTTTTTACAAGAGTCTTTAAGACTCTCAATTTACCGAATATCTGACTTATTATAATATCTAAATCGTAACAGAGACCTGTACTAAAAACACTTTGTTTGACAATATTTAATATCAATTGAGAAGTAAGCCAATGGGGTTCCAGCTGACGGGATAACCTTAAAAATACCTCAATTGGGAAAAGACTTTAAAAGAAGAAAACATATGGGGACTATGCCAAAACACACACCGTCCTAATTTTGGTTTTTGTAAGGAGTTGGCACACTCTATAAGAATATATAATACCTATTGGCTAATTCGGGTTGAAAAACTTCGCCTAAGCGAAGAGATCTACAAAAAATGAATCGATTTCGATTTTTGGCTCGAAATTTATATATTTAATGATTATAACAAGTGACGAAGCAGTAAGTTCGGCCGGGCTGAACTTTGAATACCATCCACTATTTGGAAATAATTTAAAAAAAAATTAATAAAAAATAAATAAATCAAAAATAGAATTCGTTATAAATACATACTGTTAAAATCTTATAAATACCGTATAGTTAGCGTTATTTTGGGGTCCATGCCAAGACGTGGACCTGCAATTTGCTGTCACAGGCTGTAGTACCCATTACGAACTACAAATACGAAATTTTAAACAATTCCCGTAAACAAAATCGCTAAAATCATCAAAACAGCGAATATCGGGCTATACGAAGCCTGGATCTGCATAGAAAATTTTATGTCATACACTGTAGTACCTATTAGGAAATTCGAAAACGAAATATGAAACAATTCCAGTTAATAATGTCGCTAGAATTAAAATACGGAATATCGGGAGGTAGCGTTATATGAGAGCTATAGGAAGACGTAGACCTGTACAGACAATTTTCTATCACAGGTTGTAGTATCCATTACGAACTTCAAATACCAATTTTGAATCAATTCCGGTGAGTAATGCCGCTAAAATCATTAAAATACCGAATATCGGGAGGTACTGTTGTGTGGGGCTATACGAAGACATAGACCTGCACAGACAATTTTATTTCATAGGCTGTAGTATCCATTGCGAAATTCAAATACCATATTTAAAACACTTTCGGTGAAAAATGTCGCTAGAATCATCGAAATACCGAATATTGGGAGGTACCGTTATAAGGCGGCTATACCAAGGCGTGAACCGATATATCTCATTTTTTCAATACCAACCATCCTAGACACAATACAAATTGTTCAGCCAAATTTTCGAAGCTCTACTTCAATTAATGTGGGCTGTATCGTGAATTCAGACAGACGGACGGACATCGTTAAATCGACCTAGAATTTTATGCTGATTATGAATATATATATATACTTTATGGGGTCTACAACGAATATTTAAGGATGTTAAAAACGAAGTGACAAAGGTAGAGGGTATAAAAACTAAAGGCTATGACTTTAACACATTTATGCTAGGAACACAATTGGAGCGAACGACGAATTTCGCCCTACGCGGCGACAAAATGAGCCGCGAAAATTCGTCGTATGGAACACAATACCGACGAAATTATAAAACAGCTGATGAAGTTGTTTACTTTTTGCTCATTTGTTGACTACAATGAATTATACAAGAACACATAATTCTTTACGTTATCTATTATAATTTCACTTATGTCCATCTTCTCTATTATAAATTCACTGATATCCATCTTCACTCAGGCGCAAGTACACAAATAAATAAACAAATTAATTATGTTTTTTTTATACGAGTAACAGATAGTAGAGTGACCATAACAAATTTTAAAGTAAAAAGTAACTTTATTTACTAAAACACATAAAATTCGTACAAGTATGGTCACCTTGTACTGTTTTGTTCGCCGGTCGCCGGCGTATGAAATAGAAATAAAGCTAATTGAGTTCGCGGCGACCGACGAAATTTTCGCCGGTGCCGTGATTGTGTGCACTTCCATATACACATATGTGTTTTATTTTTGACGACGAACATACGCCGCGAAAAAATTCGTCGTTCGCTCCAATTGTGTTCCTAGCATTATATTTAACATTTTTATAGCATAATTTTAAGCGCACCCATCAATTTGTAGAGTAAAAAGAAACGCAATACTGAAGAGCGCCTTAATGTATGCTATAAAACGCTATAGATAAATGTGAAAAGTTACTGTAAATACGACTCCAATCAGCCTAAAATATACGTGGTTGAGGGCATAATAATCAATAGTTTTATGACTCTACTTTAAAAAATGTTAAAAAGCCTAAAAGTATGCTCATAAAACCAAAGTAAAAAATCTAACAATTGTCTCTCATAGAACCATTCAAATCCTACCTATACAAAATTCACAAGGATACATAATCTAACCCTTTCAAAATTATACAGATGTCTAATACCAAATAGTATTTGGTGGAAGGTTCTGTCTTTGGGAAAGTTGTAAACTTAACTCATAAAAACACATAAATATTTCAGAACAATACATTCCCTTAAGAATCCTTTGATATACTCACCGATATGTTAGTTGTATAGATGTTGCCCCATCTACTACCAGTAAATGCTGTGTCCCATTGTATGTCCAATGTTTGCAGTGGTTCTTTTAAATATACCGATTGTGTACCCGATGATAGGTTCTGAAATGAAAAAACGGAAAAAAATAAATAAATTTTTCACAAAAGAGAGATACAAAAAATAGAAAAAATCAGTAACCACGAAATAAAGGGTAGTTTCCCAGTTTCCTCTTAGAGGTGATACACAAAATTGATTTAACTTCTCCTGAAAAATCTGGTCAAATCTTAAGGAAAAATCCAGGAAAATTGTAGCCAAGCACATAAGTATTGGCGTTTTTAAATAAGAGTACACAATACTAGGCGGAAATTAAATGAGAAAATATGACAAAAATACTTGGCCGGGCTTTAGCTTAATATAGGAACCATGCCAAAAAGTGGACCAACATTACTCATTTTTATCAAGCGTAATAGTGTGATTTCTTTATATTTGGCTGGAAAACTACAAGTGGCTATCGTTAGAGCACTCCAGCATTTAAATGTGAATCGCTCGTTACCGTGATACTGGTAGCGTAGCCCGACGTCAAGGAAGTGGACGGAAGACAACAAGAACAACAACATCAGTAGAAATGGTTGGAAAAGTAAAGAAGCGACTTAATCGAAACCCACGTCGCAGTAGCCGAAATATGGCTCGTGAGCTGAACATATCGCAATATTCCATTCGGCAAATATTGAAAAATGAGCTCGGGGTAAAGCTATAGAAGAGCTAAAGAGTTGTTTCGCTTGGCCGAAAGTTGTGAACTGTCGAATTTGGTTTTCTCCGATGAGAAAACATTCGTTGTCCAGCAGTTTGAAAAAAAAAAAAAAAAAAACACAAAATGATCGTGTTTCATTGCGAAAGAGGTTAGTTGAAAATGTGCACCTTCAGTGGCCACCAGAACTCAAGCGCAGGCCATAGTGACGGTGTGGGCCGCCATAACAACCGATGGTCGCTCTCCGCCCATATTAATCGACCGTGGCATCAGAATAAATGCCGAATATTATCGCGAAAATATTCTGGAGGGTGTATTCCAACAGGACTCAGCACCATCGCACTCAGAATGGGTGCAAAATTAGGTTCCTCGCTTCATTTCCAGCGCACAATGGCCACAAAAAATCTCCGGATACCAATCTATTAGACTATTGTGTCTGGAGTATTTTGGAGAGCAAGGTTGGCACTAAAAAATACCAAAGTGTCGATCATCTCAAGAAAGTGCTTCACCGGAAATGGGCCAAAATACTGCAGAGCAACATTCGGGCAGCGTGTGACGGTTTCATTGGCCATTCGAAGGCCATAATTCGTGCCAAGGGTGACCAATTCGAAGAAATCTAAACTTATTCTTAAATTCGATGCTATTTTCGACATTTTTTGCCTTTGTTCAATAAAATTAAAAAAAAAATAAAAATTATGGGGTTTGCCTTTTTTGCAATTTTTTATCTCACCCTCTAGCTATATGGCTTAGGTTATAACAAATAATAATAATATTATTAATAATGATAATTTTAATAATAATAATGCTTATAACAATAATTGAAATAAACCCTTATTTTGCCATTTAAATGAATTTTTTAAGAAAGACTGATATTCCATTTAACTACAAAAACGCCTCAAAGTATGCTACATTTTTAAGGAGATATTAGACTGCATTCTTTGTAAAACATGACAACACACACAATTTGAGTTTCAGAGAAATACGTAGCACATTTTCATGTGGATCCTAAAAGGATTTCAAAAAAGTGGTCTTGGTACGTCAAGTACAAAAAGAATGGAGGAAGTGTCCTGTTTATCACTCATCAAAGGCATATGCGGAGAAGCTACAACAGAGGCCTCTTTGATCACCCAAGATTTTCAAGTCCTTGAAACCCAAGCAACTGGAAAATATAACATCAAATCTCCTGATCTATAAACATATTAGCATTTCCTTTTTATGCTCTTAAAACCATTTCTTTGCAACTTACCTCCAATAGTGACTTCTTCATGTAACCATCCAGGGAGGTGGTAAACAAATAACCCTTATCCTCACACAAATACATTTGGGTTATGGCCTCAGTGTGTTTATTGAAAGTGTTCACCAACTCCAATGTGGAGGCATTGAACATGAATATTTTACCATCTTCCGTTGAGGCCAGAATGGAATTTTGATAAATACGTATTTGGGCAATGGGCGATTGCAGATTCTCCAGTAGGCGGCAGGGCATATTTTTGTATTTTTGGAAATTATCACAATCTCCCGTTGGAGGAGGAATATTTGTAGTAGCAGTTGCGATGGTATCATGGCTGGCATTAGAGAGCGATGATGCGGGGCGTGGTGATGGGGCTAAGGAGGATGTAGTGTGTGGTGGCAGCGGTGATGGTGATCGTTGTGGTGGTGTACTTTCTTGTACCGGTGATAGTGTTGAACTTGTGCTGGTCTTTGGTGTGTCACTTGGGGTGCCGATGTTTACTTCTGTTGCCCCATTCTGTGTTTCCGTTTCTTGTTTCTGTTTTTTATTTTCGTTTTTGTGTTTTTTCACCCTGGAACTTTTGCCTTCAGAATTCTTTCGTGAATTTTTATTGGATTTTTTCCTTGGTTCCTCGGCGGGGGTTGTGGGTCTACTGTTGTCATTATTTTTATTACCACTGCTGCTCACCTCCCGATTTTCACTTGAGGCCTTCTGGGCCTGACGACACAAACGCTTAAAGGTTTCGCCCACGTGAATGGAGTCGGAGGAGTTTTTACGTTTTGATTTCTCCGTTGTGGATTTACGTCTGGCGGCGGGAGATTTATGTCGAGCAGTGGAGGACGTTGTTATATCATCTTTGGGATTAGAATCTATGGCTTTGGTTACGCCTGGATTATGTGAGGAGGACTCACTTGTGGTCCTATGACGTTCCTCGCCCAATCTTGAGGAAATATTGGCCACCTCCTCATGGCTCTTACTTTTTGCTAAGAGTGGAGGTGATGGATGCTGCTGCTCATCATCGGTAATGTCCACGGTTTCGGTTTTAATATTCTTCAGGTTGATGGACTCAAAGAGTTTTTTACATTTCTCCGGAGCCGCCGAGGTGGTTACATTCGCCGTCATGGCTGTGTTGAGGAGTATAAATTTCTCATTTTGCAGTTTTATGGTGAGCAGATCCGTATCCATTTTATCTTTTTGCAGTTTTAGGATCATTTCTTCGATGTACATTTTCCGTTTGTGTAGTTCCATGAGCTTGACATCGATTTCCCGTAGATTATTGACCACCGCCTCGCCAATGGGACTTTGTTTTTTCAACAATTCCAGATCGAGGGCTGGAAATGTGGGTGGTTGGGTGGTAAATGCCGGCACTGCCGTCGTCGATGAGGAGGGATAATCAAATATGCTGGCATTGAAACGTATGGAACTGGTATCCAGTGGTAGGAGATTGTAGTCGGAGGTGTTGCTTAGATTCGTTAACGTTCTGATATGATTGAATTGATTTTCCGTTTCTCTTTGTAGCTGATTAATCCGATTGAGATGATGTTGGGCTGATGATTCCTCTTTGTGGGGCTTCAAGCCGTTGGAGGTTTTGTGGCATGTTGGTGGTGTTGTTTCAGTGGCTTTAGTTATTTCACTTGGGGCATGATTGGGATGGGTAGCATCCACGGCTGTAGCTGCTGTTGCTAAGGGTGGTGTCACCACCGGTTGAGGGGTTGTCTTCATGTCTTCTCTAGACACCATCAAGGCCTTGTCGACATGTTTTTGCATTCCTTCCTTGCCATTTTCTGCAGACTTGACATTTTTTTCCAAGTCTCTACCCGGCTTTTGTGGCGAATCCTTGTTGGAGGAGGAGGTACTTATTTTCCTATTCCCATTCTGCTCACCCAGCTTGGCAACCTGTTTCTGTTTATTAAATACATTTACAATTTCTCTCATCAGAAATTCCAAGGCCATGGAACAGTCGGTAGACTTGAGGTTCCTTTGTATCTTGGCCACTTCCAGTTTGGAGAATTTCTCCGAGTTATATTCACTAACACAAATGCACGAGATAAAATGCAGTTTCGTGTGGGTGGAGTTGGAATATTTACTGCGATAGCGTTCAATGAGAGATTCACTTAGGCTGGGCAGGATAAGTTTCTCAAAGCTATCGACAACATTTTCTGCATCGACTTTAAGTTTTAGCCTCTTTCGCTTGACGGCCGATGAAGAGGATTTGAGGGAGGTGTCTGTTTCCTCCGACTCACTGGAGGAGGAGGAGGAAGATGACGAGGAGGATGATGATGAGGAGGAGGATGAAGAAGATGATGAGCTACTGGCCGATGAGGCTGATGATGAGTCAAGGCAAATGACTTCGGCAGCTATGGCGGCCTCTTTGCGTGCCTTGTGACGTTTTTCGGATTTTTGGTGAGATTCTTTGTGTTTCCTATAGTGTTTGGCTTTTTTCTTTGATTTCGGTTCTTCTTTTTGGGGAGTGGTAATGGTGGCGGGGGAGGTGGTGGTGGAGCCTTCCTCACTGGGTTCCCTTTTAATGCAGGTTAAATTTGGCGATTCCTCAGCCATGGTTGTGGTGATTTTTACTTGTGGCAGATTGGGAGGAGAATCTAAGATTTGTAGAGGTTCTGTTTGCTTATTTAAGCTACTGGTCTCCGGATCTGAAGCCCTATGATTGGGTTCCTCAATGTGAACAATGGGTTCGATAATACTCCCCTCTGGAAGTCTAGTTTCTGTTTCAGTTATATTTTCAAAATTTTCGGCAACGCTACTCAATAATTGCCTCTCGTTTGGATGGGGTGTATCGCCTTCCGTTCCAGTGGAATTTTCAATTTTCTGTTCCGCTGTTCCCAAAAACCTTCCCTTGTCTTCTGTTTCGGGGATATTTTCAATTTTCTCCTCAACAATTTCCAATTCCAAGGTCTGTTCACTTTAATTGGCTGCGAGCTCAGCGACTCCTCGTAACCCAGAGCCTTGCGTATCTCTTCCAGCAGCAAATCAGGTATGTGTATGGAATCGACAATTTCGTCTGGGACAAATTCCGAACTAACCGGATCCTTTATGGGTTCAATGTATAACGAACGCAATTGATCGCGTATCTCTTCGCGCAAACGTTTACGGGCCTGAGCCTTGAGTGCTTCGTCGTATTTTGTGTTGCTATTGTTGATAATGTCGCGTATGTTGTTCTTGTTCATAGTCACCAGCTTCTCGATGATGTTATCGGCAGCGGTGGCTGTGTTGCTGCTCGTCGAGGTATTGCTGCATGTTGAGACGTTACGTTTACGTTTGATGAGGTTGGGTTTGAAAATGATCGGATGTGGTGGGTGAGGATGTTTATGGGGTGTGGTGTTGTTGTTGTTATTTGTTGGTGGTTTGGAGCCAAGATCTATGGCCAGAGATGTTCCCTCGCTGGCAATTAACCTGGCAATGGGTATCAAGGATATTTTCGGCAATTGAAACTCCTTGTTTTGACTTTCACTTGGAGTTGGCCGAGGTGGAGCTGCTGCTAGCGGTTGGCTGTTATGATTGGGGTAATCTAATACTGGTTCCTTAAAGAGATCCTCCTCGGGGGTCACAACTTCTTCTTCTCCTAAGGGAATCTGATGTTGCGTTTGATTTTCCAAATAATTGTTTACTTTGTTGATGGCCTCTTCCAGATGATCCGTGTCTTCTTCGTCTTGTGAGGAATTGGCATTCAAAACACTTGGCATATGTTCATATACGGGTTCGGGAAGATCCAAATTTTCACCGGAGTTATTGGCAATCTCAAATTCCTCTGGATGGGTGGTATCACAGACAATCTCCACCGGATTGTGGCTATTTTCTTTATCCCCTTCCCCAGGTTCTTTGGCCGGCGCAGAAGATTCCTCTTTTAAATCGCCCTGGTCTTTTGAGCTAGAATCGGCTGGTGTGTTCTTATCACCAGTGGTATCTGCAACCGCTATGGTGGCCTTACACGTTTCAGGGGATTTTGTTAATTTCGTTTTTGAATTACCGCCCCTAGCTGGCGATTTAAAATTCCTTGCCTTTGGCGAGGTTTTGAGGTTGGGTTTTTTGGGGGTACAGTTTTTCAGCGGTACTCTGATGGGATGCTTAACGATATTGTTTAGAGGGGTATCGTTTCCTTTCAATTTTTTCCCCTGGGCTTTGGGTGAGGGTTTTGATTTTTTCAAATTCTTTTCCGGCCTCTTCTTGGGGAGAGTTTCCGCAACAATGGGTTTCTTAACAGAATTCTCCTTTGCCAAGTCCAAATTTTTTGGTTTTTCCAAAGGTTTCTTCTTTACACTCTTTTCCTTTGCTTTATTTACCACCTTCTTTTTCGCGCTTTTGGGAGAAGATTTCAAATCCCCTGATTTCTCTTTAACTTTATTTTCCACTAAATCTCCCTCAGACGGTGCTACTGACTCCTCATCAGCAACTTTTCTTCGTTTTTCCGCCTTGGGCGATGACTTGTCCTTTTCACTTTTTTCCGATTTCGAAATACAAGGTGCTTCTCTTTTCTCCGATTTTTTTGAAAGCGTTTCCTTCTTTTCTACTTTGATTTCCTCTTTCGCCAAGCCACGATCTGAACTTTTGCTGCTTCTGGGAGGTGGCGTTGCTGTTCTTGAATTTTTATAACAGGAATCTCGACTATTGCTGTTGTTGTTGTTGTTTTCATATAAAAAGTCTCGACTGGAATTCCGATTATTATTTGATTTTTCAAAATTCCTCACATCCACATCATCGGAATAGCTGCCTGCAGTGAAGTTTCTATCGTGGCGATATTTATTGTTGTTGTTGTTATTATTGGAATTGGAATTACACTTGGGTGTCCAGTGTATTATGGAATTATCATTCCAGTTAGTTTTCCAATTGCTGTGATTGTTGTTATTGTTCCAATTTCCGTTACTATAGTTGTTCCGATGATAGTAATTCCGATCGAAATCGTCGTGGAAGCGGGAATTCTGAAAATAGAGAAAAAGGAAGAGAGAAAATAGAAATTATTTTCAATTTTTTTTTTTAATTTTAAGAAATAAAAAAACCTTCCGGCCTTCTTTGAAGATGAAGATCTCTGGCCTTTTATGGGAAGAGCTCCGGCTTTTCTATGAGAAGACCTTCTGACCTTTTGGCCTTCTATGAGAAGACCTTCTGGATTTCTAGGAGAACACCTTCAACTCTTCAAGGAGAAGAGCTTTAGGTCTCCTACGAGAAGACCATTTGGTCTTCTATGAGAAGACCATCTCGCCTTCAATGAGGAGACCTTTTAGCCTTCTCTGAGAAGACCTTCAAGCCTTCTCTGAGAAGATCTTCTAGCCTTCTCTGAGAAGACATTCTAGCCTTCTCTGAGAAGACCTTCTAGCCTTCTCTGAGAAGACCTCCTAGCCTTCTCTGAAAAGACCTTGTAGCCTTCTCTAAGAAGACGTTCTGGCCTTCTTTGAGAAGACCTTTTAGCCTTCTCTGAGAAGTCCTTCTGGCCTTCTCTGAGAAGACCTTCCAGCTTTCAATGAGGAAGACCTTCTGACTTCTAAGAGAAGATCTTCTGGACTTTTAGAAGATGACCTCTTGGTCTTCTAGGAGAAGATCTTCTGGTCGTCTAGGAAAGGATCCGAAAAAACCGGGAAAAATCTTTCTGGTCTCTAGGAGTAGAAGAGCTCTTCTACCAAGAGAAAACTTTCTGCTCTTTTAGAGGTGATCTTCATCTCTACTTGGAGAAGACCTTTAGCTCTTCTGAGGGAAGACCTTCTGGCCTTCTGACCTTTCGGTCTTCTTTGAGTAGATCTTCCGGACACCCTTGAAGAAGATTTTCAACTATTCTAAAAAAGATTTTCAGTTTTTCCAAGGGAAGACCTTCTGCTCTTCTGATAGAAGACTTTCTGGCCTTCTAAAAGAAGAGTTTCCGGCCTTCCAGAAGAAGACCTTCTGGTCCTTTATGAAGAAGACCTTCTGGCCTTCTATGAAGAAGATCTTCTGGCTCTTCTATAAAGACGACCTTCTGGCCTTCTATGAAGAAGACCTTCTGGCCTTCTTTAAAAAAAAAACCTTTAGCGCTTCTATGAAGAAGACCTTCTGGCCTTCTTTGAAGATGACCTTCTGGCTCTACTATGGAGAAGATCTTCTGGCTCTTCTATGAAGAAGACCTTTTGGTCTTCTATGACGAAGAAGACCTTCTGGCTTTCTATGGAGAAGACCTTCTAGCCTTCTTTGAAGAAGACCTGCAGCTCTTCTATGAAGAAGACCTGCAGCTCTTCTATGAAGAAGACCTCCGGCTCTTCTATGAAGAAGACCTCCGGCTCTTCTATGAAGAAGACCTCCGGCTCTTCTATGAAGAAGACCTCCGGCTCTTCTATGAAGAAGACCTATCTTGCTTTTGATGAAGAAAACCTTCAGCTCTTCTGTGAAGAAGAACTTCTGGCTCTTCTATGAAGAAGACCATCGGGCTCTTCTGTGAAGAAGACCTTCTGGCTCTTCTATGAAGAAGACCTTCTGGCCTTTTATGAAGACGACCTTTTAGCCTTCTAGATTTTTATAAAAAAGACCTTCTGGCCTTCTAGGAGAAGACTTTGTGGCCTTCTAATAATCACTTTCTGGTATTCTATGAAGTCGACATTCTGGTCTTCCAGGAGAAGTACTTCTGGCTTTCATTGAGAAGATCTTTCGCTCTTCTTTGAGTAGATCTTCCGGACTTCTATGAGAATACTTTTTGCCTTCTATGAGTAGATTTTTCGGCCTTATTTGAAAAAGATCTTCAGCTCTTCTAGAAAAAGATCTTCTCTGAGGGAAGACCTTCTGCTTCTCTGGAAGAAGACTTTCTGGTGTTTCAGAAGAAGTTTTTTACCTCTTCTTTGATAAGATTTTCTGGCCTTTTGTGAGAAGACCTCTTGGACTTCTATGGAAAATTTTTCTATTCCTCTTTTGGGAAACCTTCAAGACATCAATGGATATACCTTGTGGCCTTCTTTGAAAGTTTCTTTGGGTTTCTATGAGGACCACTTCTGGTCTGTGTATAATACTTACAAAGTTTTTCACAAAACTTGGACTGCAGCTATTTTTCCGGTACGTGTTGTTGGTATTGTTGCGTCGTCTAAAAGTAGAGAAGAAAAATGAGGTCGAAATTAGAATACGGAAGAAATTTCAGAAAATTTATAGAATAATAGATTTAAATAATAATTACATTAATAATTTAATAACAAACTTAAAAAAATAATAAGTTCGCTTGTCCCAAGACATGTTCTTAGCAATGTTGATATTGGAGTTCCCTCTTCTCTTAAGAAAATAATATCCTTAATCCTTCTTCTTATAATCTTTTCAGGAAATCTGAAAGGATTGTATAGCCCTTAAAGTATGCTACACTTTCATCTCCATTCTCAGGTCATTGAACTCAATAATGAGCTGGAAATGGTATATAAAATGTAGTATACTTTGGGGCTACACAATTACCATATATATTCTCCCAGAAGGTTAGAGATATCTCAAGGGGGTTTTCGGAGGATTTTTTTCTCGGAGAGAACATGAGCCTCCATGACCAATGTGACCTAGGAGAGAGCCAGGGGACAGATTTGCTTAATTTATTATCTATTGTTTGAAAAAATAGTTTTTTTCGCTGTGCAAATTCGATATGATTTCCAAATTTAGTGTTTATTTTTGTTAGGGTTTGGAAATTATGAAGTAAAAAGAGTCCTCCTTCACCATTTCAACTTCAAACCAATCCCCTTTCTTGTAGCTAAAAATAATAATAATTAAATCAAACACATTTTCCATAAAGTCTCCCTTCACACACAAAAACTACGCCTGCTAAATCCGAAACTCCCAAAGACGTTTAGATTACATTTGACTTGAGGCTACTTCTTTATTGTGGTTATAAATTTTAAATCTGGGCTAAATTATTCTCCAAAAAAAAAAAATAAATAAGAGAGAAAAAAATCCGACCATAAACAAAAAGTTTAACATCTTCCAGCTGCAAAGGCTACGTGAAAATTTCTTTATTGTTTTTGGAAACAAAAAATCTTAAAATATGTTTTAAGGATTTGTTGTTGCGACCTCTTGGCACGTTCTTTGATTGCATTAATTATTCGTGTAGCCAGCCAAGAGAAGAGGAGAACAAATTCGAAAATTAAAACAAAAACTTCAGGCCAGAAACAATGGTTCTCCACTTCTAATCATGATTGTTAATGAGTTTTTTTTTCGCTCTTCCCCCTAAGCTTTGTAAGGAAGGTTTTTGGTAGAGGTCATCAGATGGCAAGTAAGAGACTCTCTCATTCCTTCACTTTATCACCTGTGAAAGTTGAGGTCTTGCTGCTGCTCTTTTCCCAAGTTTTCCATAAAAATTAAAAATGGAAAATGTTTGGGCAGAAAATATATAAATCACGTTCGAATTGTAATTATGTCCTCGTTCAAGTGGTTGCTTTGATAAGCGTGACAGTAATTTGCCAGGAAAAAGAACGACTCAAAGCAAACATAAATCAAAGTTTTATTCCAAAAAGAACAAACGAACATACAAAGACGGCACAGGTGATTAATTGAAGTGGATATTTTTGAATATGAAATGAATTTTCATTAATTAGTTGTGAATGAGCTGAGGAGCAGCTCCAGAGTCTATGGTGCTCTAGTTGGTAGATAATAATAAAGACATTTTTTGAAAATAATATTTTGAATCATTTGAGGAAATATCGACACTTTTTGAAGAGATGGAGAAACAAAAAAAAAAAAAAAAAATGGTCTCAAAGAAGCCAGAAAGCTATAAAAAGGGAGAGTGTGCTTGAGGAGAACGAAGCAGACGACAGCAATTCTAATAGAATATTGAAGTCTTGAGCAGAATAAAAAATCTTTTTAAAACCACCAAATATTTATTTTCAAAATAGACAAAAAGGTCTTTAAAAGAGGCTAGAAGGCCTTCTTCATAGAAGACGAGAAGTACCGAAAAGCTTCTCACAGAAGGCCTTCTCCATAGAAGAGTCTTCGTCACAGAAGAACTAAAGTTCTTCACCATAGAAGGGCTGAATGTCAAAGAGGCAAAAGGTATTCTCATAAAACAGCTCGAATATCTTCTATTGGAAGATCATGAAGGTCTTCGTCATAGGAGGAGGATAGAAGGTCTCTCATAAAAGGCCAGAATGTCTTCTCACAGAAGATCAGAAAGATCTATCATAGAAGACATTCTTCTAGAAGGAACGAACATTTTATCATGGAAGACCAGAAGGCCTTCCTCATGGAATACTGGAACGTATCCTTCTTATAAGGCCAGCAGGTATCCTTCATATAAGACCAGAAGGTCTTCCCGAAGATCTTCTCTTTGAAGATCATGAAGGTTTTTGCCATAGAAGACCAGAAGGTCTCTTATAAAAAGCTCAAATGTTTTCTCATTGCAGGCCAGAAGGTCTGCAGGAAGACGAGGAGGTATTCTCACAGAAGATCAGAAAGATCTATCATAGAAGATATTCTCCTAGAAGAAACGACGACCAGAAGGTCTTCTTCATGGAAGGCCAAAAAGCCTTTTTCATAGAAGGCCAGTAGGTCTTTTCCGTAGAAGGCCAGAAGGTCTTTTCACAGAAGGAGACAGGACTTCCTAAAGAAGGCCACAGTTATTCTTCTACAAGTCCAGAGGTCTTTTTATAGAAGATCACACGTATTCTTATACACACGTATTAAGGCCAGGAAGTCTTCTAATAGAAGAGCAAGAAGGTCTTTTCATAGGAGGCCGGATAGTCTTCTCATAGAAGGCCGGATGGCCTTCTCATAGAAGGCAAGAAGATCATAGAAGATCAGAAGGTCTTCTTCATAGAAGGCCATAAGGTCCTCGACATAGAGGCCAGAAGGTATTCTTCATAGAAGGCCAAAAGGCCTTTTTCATAGAAGGTCTTCTTCAAAAAAAAGTCGAAAGGTCTTCTTCATAGATGGCCAGAAGGTGTTCTTCATAAAAGGCTAGAAGTTCTTCTCATAGAAGTCCAGAAGGTCTTTTTCACAGAAGGCCGAAAGGTCTCTCATTGAAGGCCTGAAGGTTTTCTCCATAGAAGGCCAGAAGGTATACCCCAAAAAAAGCCAGAAGGTATTCTCCATAGAAGACCAGAAGGTATTCTCCATAGAAGGCCAGAAGGTCTCCTCCACAGAAGGCCAGAAGGTCTTCTCCATAGAAGGCCAGAAGGTCTTCTCATAGGAGGCCATTAGGTCTTCTCCATAGAAGGCCAGAAGGTCTTCTCCATAGAAGGCCAGAAGGTCTTCTCCATAGAAGGCCATTAGGTCTTCTCCATAGAAGGCCATTAGGTCTTCTCCATAGAAGGCCATTAGGTCTTCTCCATAGAAGGCCAGAAGGTATTCTTCATAGAAGCCCTGGAGGTTTTCCAATAAAAAACCAAAAGGTCTTCCTATAAAAGGAAAGAAGGCACCCCCTTAGAAATCTAGAAGGTCTTCTAAAAGCAGGCTGGAAATACTCCTCCTGGATGATCGAAAGGTCTTCTCATGGAAAATCTGTGTTCTTCAGATTGAAGGCGGTGGGAAATAGGTCCCAATTGAAAATATTTAATTATAAAATTAATCTGCTCCATTTTATACCTATTTTCTCCTCCCCCTTCCTCTTCCCTTTGTGTAAACTTAAAGGCTATATAAATACCACAAGC
Organism: Musca domestica; assembly: GCF_030504385.1. Classification (NCBI taxonomy): domain Eukaryota; kingdom Metazoa; phylum Arthropoda; class Insecta; order Diptera; family Muscidae; genus Musca; species Musca domestica. The sequence goes on along the minus strand of NW_026712239.1, from coordinate 236,484 downwards.
TGTTGCACATTAAACTTTTTAATTTGTAAAGAAGAAGAACAACAACAACTGACAATTACATTTAATTACAACAGATATCAACAATGCGAACGACAAGCAATTCATTGTAGAAATGTATGGATGTGTGTTTGTTAAAGGGAAATGTTAGAGGGTTATAAAATTAGGTATACAATTTTTTATATGGAACATATAGAGAAAAATACATTCTCCGAATCTTAAAAGGGATGATCGAGAACTTAAGGGGCAGCCGCAGATGGTAATCCTAGATGTATAGACATACAAATATCGGCTCTCATCGAGCCTCGGAAAAGGTCTATATAGCTCTAAAGACGGTCCATATAAATGTTGATTTTTGAAACAAGCGCTTTATGATTGAGTTCGATACCACCAAACAGTTAAGTACCTACTTCCTAAAAAATTTAGAAATTACCTATTTACAATAAAAATAAATACTCCTCAAAATATTGACAGTAATTTTCGGGAAGAGATTCTCGTAAGTATTCTAAACATAAAATTACCATAAGTAATTGAGCCTTTGAACGATTCAATATTTTTTCAATTGCAACCCATTATCAAAACATAAATTTTCTCTATATTTGATATCTTGGCAATAACTTTCAATATGTCAAACCATAGTTACAAAAAAGGAGTCACTGGATGCTCCAGCCTTTACCAAACTGAATACAGAGGCAACTCAAAAACGATATTTTTAAAATACATTTTACACTCCTATTCTCCCACTCCTTTACACATCACATTACTATATCTGAGCAACAATTAAGTATTGTTCTCTCTTTAATTTTTGTTTAATTTGAAACACAAATGTCCTCTTTTTTTGTAAAGAATAAAAAACATTTTACCACGAACAACTGTTTAATTGTTGGCATTACAACAAGATGTTCCTTCATATCCCTCGACGTGGTTTTTGTCGTTTAAAGGTAGTTGATTTTGTTTTAGTGGTTATGCTGAGAACAGTGGTTGTGGTGGTGGTGAGAGAGAGAAAGGTAAAGAGTTAAGCAACGGTATCAAACACACACACACACTATTTATGAGAGCAATAAAAACAAATGATACAACAAATTAATGTCAACTTGAAAGCAAAACAAGTGTAAGTGGTGTTGTCGAGAAAAATAACTGGAGGGAGAGAGAGAGAGAGAGTGGGAGAAAATATATAAATTCAAAGCCAAGACATCACCTACAAGAAACATAAGTATGAATGAAAGCGAAGAATCCTTGTTAAGTATCAGGTAAGACATGGGTATTTAAGCAACCAATAATGTTAAGAAAATATCAATAGAAGGGGTACAGGGATGGAGTACCGTAAAAAATAGACTGGAGACAAATGAGAATAAATAAAAAACAAAAAGAAGCTCCCTTGACATTTGAAATAAAGAGGAATACAAGTTTTAAAAATACTTTTAGGATACCTTACGTCTAGATTAGATAGAATATTATATTTGAAATGGAAACTTGCCAAAATAACTTTATATCTGAATTTTTATAAGGCACTTCATCATCGGACCTCCATTATACTATGGAGGGTATATTAGTTTTGTCATTCTGTTTGTAACTCCTCGAAATACTCTTGGCAGACCCAACAAAGTTTATATATTCTTGATCAGCATTAAATTCTAAGTCGATTTAGCAATGTCCTTTGTTTCTCTGTCTGCCTGTCCGTCTGTCTGTCCTCCCGTCTGTTTTAATCAAGCTATCTTTCGAACAAATTGAGATAGAAGGCTAAAATGTTTGCATACATGTGTATTTTGCCAGTAGGCAGGTTAAATTCGTAAATGGGCCGTGTCGGTCCACGTTTTCGTATAGCCCCCATAAAACGGTACCTCCCGACATTGTAGACCGGAATTGTTTCAAATTTCGTATTTGAAGTTCGTAATGGATACATCAACCTATGACAAAAAATTGTTTATGCAGCTCCACGTCTTCGTATACCCCACATATAACGGTTCGATATTCCCGATATTCGGTATTTTGGCGTTATTAGCGACATTATTCAACGGAATTGTTTTAAATTTTGTATTTAAAGGTCCTAATAAGTGCTACAGCCTATGACAGAAAATTGTCTATGCAGGTCCACGTTTTCGTATAGCATTGATTTTTGATGATTTTAGCGATGTCATTCATCGGAATTGTTTCAAATTTCGTATTTGAAGTTCGTAATAGACATGTCAACCTATAACAGAAAATTATGTAAGCGAGTTCACGTTTTCGTTAAGCCCCCATATAACCATACCTCCTGATATTCGGTATTTTGATGATTTCAGCTACATCCTAGACCGGAATTGTTTCCAATTTCGTATTTGAAGTTCTTAATGTATACTTTAACCTATGACAAATAATTGTGTATGCAGGTCCACGTTTTCGTATAGCCCCCATATAACGGTACCTCCCTATATTCGGTATTTTGGTGCTATTAGCGACATTATTCAGCGGAATTGTTTTAAATTTCGTATTTGGAGCTCATAATGGATACTTTAACCTATGACAAATAATTGCGTATGCAGGTCCACGTCTTCGTATAGCCACCACATAATCATACCTCTCGATATTCGGTATGTTGATGATATTAGCGACGTTATTGACCGGAATTGTTTCAAATTTCGTATTGGAAGATCTTAGTGGATACTTCAACCTATGACAGAAAATTTACTATGCAGGCCCACGTCTCCGTATACCCCACATATAACGGTACCTCCCGATATTCGGCATTTTGGTGATATTAGCGACATTATTCAACGGAATTGGTTTAAATTTTGTACTGAAAGGTCATAATAGGTACTACAGCCTGTGACAAAAAATAGCGTATGCAGGTCCACGTCTTCGTATAGCCATCACATAATCATACGCAGCGATATTCGGTATTTTAATGATATTAGCGACGTCAGTGATCGGAATTGTTTCAAATTTCGTATTTGAAGGTTCTAATGGGTACTACAGTCTACACATACCCCACGGTACCTCTCTTTTTTCGGTATTTGGTTGATTTTAGCGACATAAACTACCGGAATTGTTTCAAGTTTTGTATTTAAAGTTAGTAATGGTTGCTACAGCCTGTGACAAAAATAACGTATACCGGTATAGCCACCACATAATCGTACCTCCCTTTTTTCGGTATTTTGATGACTTTAGCGACATTATTAAACGGAATTGATTTAAAATTCATATCTGAAGGTTCTAATGGTTACAACAGCCTAACGCAAAAAATTGTCTATGCAGGTCCCTATTTTTCGACGCATTTTTTAAGTTTTCCAGTCTCTTCAAAATGGTGAAGGGTATTAAAAATTCGGACCGGTTGAATTTAGTTGCTTTTTTAATTGTTTTATTCACCTCCAGGAGCGAATAATTGACTCATTGTACGTCAAAATACAATATGCTTGCGTGGGGCGTATAATTGTTAACAATTTCAAATTTTTTGAGGCGTATGATTAATATAAATATTATTTATGATACATATCATACGCCTTATATGTCAATAATTTTTTTTAGGAAATAATAAAAATAATATCTCTCCTAAAATTATGCCAAGAAAAATTCAATTTTTCAGATTGATTATCTCCAATATTATTTTCTTAAAGATATGAGAAGAAGATATGTTCCGAAGACATCAAAAATAAAATAAAAATAACAAAAAAGTGCTCTTTAAGGTACAAAATTTTTCCCTCCACAAAAAAATTAATATTCAAAACAACACCTTCAAAATAGTCCTTTATTAAAAACAAGAGTGCCTTGAAAAAAAGTTGAAAGATAGATAGGGGGTTTCCGTAATACGCAACATTTAGCAGAGGAACTTTTTGCCACAACTTAAGCATTACCAAAAGAAAAAAAAAAGAATCCAAAAGCTCCCATTTTCCGTTGACACGTTACGTATGTGTTCTCCTTATCGAGTGAAATCACGTAAGATTTGCCAACAAAGTGTTAAAAAGTCAACATTAGTGTTGCTACGAATGATGTTGATGATGATGAGCAGGACCATGACGCCGGAATGACAACAATAATAAATTCAAACATGCATGAATTTTATTTAAATATTTCACCAACGAAAATAAAAAAAGAAAAGTTTTGAGAAATCTCTCTAATGAACTATACTTTTTTTCCAAGGAGGACCATTCCGCAATACGACAAACAAATAACCTTTTTTCTCTTACATCCTGCCAAATCCTCCTAGAATGACATCAATGGCAAAGAAGCCACTCAATTAAAAAAGTCTCCAAGAAAAAAAGGGGAACTACGTGACATCCAATCTTTATTAGAGCACCAGAGATTGTTGCAAGGGAGTGGTTTTGGGGGAAAAGGCTGAAATTTTTAAGAAAAAAAAAAAATGTGTCTTATTAAACACCTTTGTAGAATGATATCTGGTGGGGTGAGGGAAGAGAGAGGAATGCTTATTAAATTTGCTAAAATGTAGAAATTCTTCAACAATTAAAACAAAAATATGAGAATATCTTAAAAAGTAAAAAAAAAAACGATTGAAAAAATTAATAATATTTTCAGGTGTTTTTACAGAAGCTCTTCAAGGCGTCTTCCACTTGTAGAAATCTTATATTCAGCGTAGAATACCTCGAAGTCTTTTCGGTGCTATAGACAACATTGAGACCTTCTTTTATTTTATTTAGAAGACCTTGAGTTCTTCTATTTAATTTAGAAGACCTTGTGATCTTCTGTACGCTATGGAATACCTTTTATTTCCCATAGAAGAGGTTGAGGTGTTTTGTTTCCTCTAGGAGACGATAATATCTCCTCTTTCCTGTGTAAGACCTTGGGGGACTTCTCTTTCATATAAAACAACTTCAGGTTCTCGATTGCTTACAGATGGCCTTCATGTCTCTTTTGGCTTATGGAAAGCCTTGAGGTTTTCTATTGCATATATAAGACCGAGAGGTGTCCTATTGCTGATATTGAATAGCGCACCTTTCAATATTGAAAGCAGCAACAATACCAGTTGTAATTCGCTCATAAATTTTGTTTGGTTTTTAAAGTTTCGAATGGAAACAAAACAACATATGGTGCCATAAAGAGAACGCTAAAAACAAAGGGATTGAAAATATAGAAAACAAGTAAAAAAGCAGTAAGTTCGGCCGGTCCGAAATTTTAATACCCACCACCATATGGAAAGAATTTGGCAATTTTCAAAAAAAAAAAAAAAAAAAAAAAAAAAAATTAAAATTCGATAAAAATTCTATTAAAACCTTAAAAATATCGAATGTAGCCATTATATTATGGTCTATACGATGACGAGGACCTGCAGCATTGGCAACTTATGTCAGAAGCCACTACAATATTCAAATACGAAACTTAAAAAAAAGAAATCGGTAAATAATGTAGCTAAAATCATAAAAAATGCCGAATATAGGGAGGTACCATTACGTGGACCTGCACAGGGAATTTTCTGTCATAGGCTGTAGTATCCATTACGAACTTCAAATACCAAAATTGTAACACTTCCGGTGAATAATGTTGCTAAAATCATCAAAATACCGAATATCGGGAGGTACCGTTATATGAGGACTATACGAAGACGTAGACCTGCACAGACAATTTTCTGTCATAGGAAGTAGTATTCATTACGAACTTCAAATACCAAATTTGAAACAATTCCAGTGAATAATGTCTCTAATATCATCAAAATACCGAATATCGGGAGGTACTATTGTATGGGGACTATACTAAGACTTGGAACTGCATAGACAATTTTCCGTCATAGGTTGAAGTACCCATTACGAACTTCAAATACTAAGTTTGAAGCAATTCCGGTGAATAATGTCTCCAATATCATCAAAATACCCAATATCGGGAGGTGCTGTTATATGGGGGCTATACGAAGACGTAGACCTGCACAGGGAATTTTCTGCCATAGGCTGTAGTACCCATTACAAACTTCAAATACCAAATTTGAAGCAATTCCGGTGAATAATGTCGCTAGAATCATCAAAATACGCAATATCGGGAAGTAGCTTTATATGAGGGCTATACGAAGACGTAGACCTGCACACACAATTTTCTGTCTTAGACTGTAGCATCCATTTGGAATTTCAAATACCGAATTTGAAATAATTCCGGTGAATAATGTCGCTAAAATCATCAAAATACCGAATATCGGGAGGTACTGTTATGTGGGGGCTATACGAAGACGTAGACCTGCACAGGGAATTTTCTGTCATAGGCTGTAGTACCCATTACAAACTCCAAATACCAATTTTGGAGCAATTACGGTGGATAATGTCTCTAATATCATCAAAATACCGAATATAGGGAGGTACCATTAATTGAGGGCTATACGAAGACGTGGACCTGCACAGACAATTTTCTGTCATAGACTGTAGTATCCATTACGATTTGCTAATACCAAATTTGAAACAATTCCGGTGAATAATGTCGCTAAAATCATCAAAATACCGAATATCGGGATGTGCCTTTATATGGGGGCTATATCGAAAAGTGGACCTACATGGCCTATTTTCAATACCAAGGTGCTGTAGACTTAAAACACATTTGAGTAAAATTTTATCAACCTACTTCATTTCGTTCGGAAGCTAGCGTGATTTCCATGGACGGACAGAAGGAAGGACATCGCTGAATCGCCATAGAATTTTATGCTGATCAGGAATATATATATATATATATATACTTTATGGGGTCTAAAATGTATATTTCGAGGTGTTACAAACGGAATGTCAAATTGAATATACCCTCCATATTATGGTGGAGGGTATAAAAATAAAAATAATATTACGCGTACATGATGACGTATGACTAACACAGGCTGTAGCAGGCGTATGATCAATAAAAAATAGCTGAGAACAGTAAATATTCATCATACGCCTTAGGTGTTTAAACACATACATTCACTTTTCATGGTAATATAGTATTTCTGATTTTTTTCCGAAATGCACCAGATTTTTTTGTAAGCCTTGAAATGCTAGAAAAATATTTAAAATTGTTTTCATTTAAGGAAAACCTTGTTTTTCTTGCGGCTATGGGTTCTGGGTTTGTAACTTCGTTTCCCGGTCTCAGAGTATTCTAAGATAACTATTCGTTAGTTAAAACTTCCCAACTCAATGCCACAACTTCAAACTTCCATGTTCACTTAGCAAATTATTAAAAACAAAAGGCAAAACAAACCAGTCAACCACTCTCGCGAAATGTGTGGAGTGAGAGAGAGAGAGAGAGAGTGGGAGTGGGAGTGCAAGTGAGAGGGAGAAAAGTCTCGTCATAACTAGCAACACATCATGTATCATGTAGAGTATCATACATGCCCTGCCATCGCGTTAAACTTTTAACCATATCAAGGGATTAAACAATGCTCAACAATGTCGGATGGATGAATCGATGGTTGGATGGATGGTACTTGTCCTTGTCCATGTCGCCATACCAGGGATAAACAGCAAAAATATAGCTTGTTTTGTCAAACAAAATACTCGTCGCGTCCTTTTATCCTTGGGGGTGTTTTAATTGTTAACAGTAGCGGTAAACAATTACACACACACATACACATGCAGACATGTGTGTGTGTATTGGCAACAATGAAGGAGTTCACCGTTTAAGCATTGGCATATTGTGCTGATTAATGTCTCAAAACACAGGGATGTAAAGGATACAACAGATATATGTTTGTTTCCTTGTTTGGAGGATATGTTGGAAATGAGTTAAGGATGTGTGTGTGTGTGCGTTTTAATTTAAATAATCAAACTGATACTTTTTACCCCTTTTCCAAGTTGATGGTTGGCAATTTGTTTTTTAATGTGACAATCCAAGGAATTTTACTTCTTTTTTTCGAGAGTGGAAGATGTGGAGATCGCATGTTCTTAAGTAGATCTGAGATGAGCCAAAAGTTACGAACTTGCAGAAATATGTTAAGCAGATTTTATACAACCTGTTTAGCCCTCATTCTTAGGCATATTGTCAATTATAAATATTCATGAGATTGATGTGTCGCTTTTTAAGCAGAAAATGGCAAGAACTTTACTGAACCGGAACTTTATTGAAAAACTGAGAATTCGCGGATTAATCACTTCTTTCTTCCACATCTCCCATACATTTTCTTGGAATTTTAAAATTTGCCTTTTTTACAAAGTGTTTGAAAAGGAGACCTTAGAGTCTTTTATGGACTAAAAAAAAGGTCTTCCATAGACCAGAGGAGACCTTAAGGTTTTCTATAGACCAGAGGGGAGCTTAAGGTCTTTTATAGACCATAGAAGACCTTAAGGTCTTCTATAGACAAGAGGAGACCTTTAGGTTTTCTACAGACCAGAGGTGACCTTAAAGTCTTTTATAGACCAGAGGAGACCTCAAGGTCTTCTATAAACCAGAGGAGACCTTAAGGTTTTCTACAGACCAGAGGTGACCTTAAAGTCTTTTATAGACCAGAGGAGACCTTGAGGTCTTCTATAGACCAGAGGAGACCTTAAGGTTTTCTATAGACCAGAGGAGACCTTAAGGTCTTCTATAGACCAGAGGAGACCTTAAGGTTTTCTACAGACCAGAGGAGACCTTAAGGTCTTCTACAGGCTAGAGGAGACCTTAAGGTCTTCTACAGGCCAGAGGAGACCTTAAGGTCTTCTACAGGCCAGAGGAGACCTTAAGGTCTTCTACAGGTCAGAGGAGACCTTAAGGTCTTCCATAGACCAGAGGAGACCTTAAGGTCTTCTTTAGACCAGAGGAAACCTTAAGGTCTTCCATAGACCAGAGGAGACCTTAAGGTCTTCTATTGACCAGAGGAGACTTTAAGGTCTTCTATAGGCCTGAGGAGACCATAAGGTTTTCTACAGACCAGAGGAGACCTTAAGGTTTTCCACAGACCAGAGGAGACCTTAAGGTCTTCTACAGGCTAGAGGAGACCTTAAGGTCTTCTACAGGCCAGAGGAGACCTTAAGGTCTTCTACAGGCCAGAGGAGACCTTAAGGTCTTCTATAGCCAAGGGGAGACCTTAAGGTCTTCTATAGCCAAAGGGAGACCTTAAGGTCTTCTATAGCCAAAGGGAGACCTTAAGGTCTTCTACAGGCCAGAGGATATCTTAGACCAGAGGAGACCTTAAGGTCTTCTTTAGACAAGATGAGACCTAAAGGTCTTCTATAGACCAGAGGAGACATTAAAATCTTCTATAGACCTTAAGGTCTTCTACAGACCAGAGGAGACCATATAGAAGACCTTAAGGTTTTCTACAGGCCAGAGGAGACCTTAAGGTCTTCTACAGGCCAGAGGAGACCTTAAGGTCTTCTATAGCCAAGGGGAGACCTTAAGGTCTTCTATAACCAAGGGGAGACCTTAAGGTCTTCTACAGGCCAGAGGATACCTTAGACCAGAGGAGACCTTAAGGTCTTATATAGACCAGAGGAAACCTTGAGGTCTTCTGTAGACCAGAGGAGACCTTAAGGTCTTCTATAGCCAAGGGGAGACCTTAAGGTTTTCTACAGGCCAGAGGAGACCTTAAGGTCTTCTACTGACCAGAGGAGACCTTAAGCTTTTCTACAGGCCAGAGGAGACCTTAAGGTCTTCTACAGGTCAGAGGAGACCTTAAGGTCTTCCATAGACCAGAGGAGACCTTAAGGTCTTCCATAGACCAGAGGAGACCTTAAGGTCTTCCATAGACCAGAGGAGACCTTAAGGTCTTCTATTGACCAGAGGAGACTTTAAGGTCTTCTATAGGCCTGAGGAGACCATAAGGTTTTCTACAGACCAGAGGAGACCTTAAGGTTTTCTACAGACCAGAGGAGACCTTAAGGTCTTCTACAGGCCAGAGGAGACCTTAAGGTCTTCTACAGGCCAGAGGAGACCTTAAGGTCTTCTACAGGCCAGAGGAGACCTTAAGGTCTTCTATAGCCAAGGGGAGACCTTAAGGTCTTCTATAGCCAAAGGGAGACCTTAAGGTCTTCTACAGGCCAGAGGATACCTTAGACCAGAGGAGACCTTAAGGTCTTCTTTAGACAAGATGAGACCTAAAGGTCTTCTATAGACCAGAGGAGACATTAAAATCTTCTATAGACCTTAAGGTCTTCTACAGACCAGAGGAGACCATAAGGTCTTCTATAGACCAGAGGAGGCCATAAGGTCTTTTATAGACCAGAGGGTATCTTAAGGTCTTCTATAGACCAGAGGAGACCTTAGGGTCTTCTATGGACAATAGGAGACCTTAGGGTCTTCTATAGTTCATAGGAGACCTTAAGGTCTTCTATAGACCAGAGGAGACCTTAAGGTCTTCTATAGACCAGAGGAGACCTTAAGGTCTTCTATAGACCAGAGGAGACCTTAAGATCTCCTATAGACCGGAGGAGACCTTAAGATCTCCTATAGACCGGAGGAGACCTTAAGTTCTCCTATAGACCAGAGGATACCTTAAGTTCTCCTATAGACCAGAAGAGACCTTAAGGTCTAATATAGACCAGAGGAGACCTTAAGGTCTCCTATAGACCAGAGGAGACCTTAAGGTCTCCTATAGACCAGAGGAGACCTTAAGGTCTCCTATAGACCAAAGGAGACCTTAAGGTCTGCTATAGACCAGAGGAGACCTTAAGGTCTCCTATAGACCAGAGGAGACCTTAAGGTCTCCTATAGACCAAAGGAGACCTTAAGGTCTGCTATAGACCAGAGGAGACCTTAAGGTCTCCTATAGACCAGAGGAGACCTTAAGGTCTCCTATAGACCAGAGGAGACCTTAAGGTCTCCTATAGACCAGAGGAGACCTTAAGGTCTCCTATAGACCAGAGGAGACCTTAAGGTCTCCTATAGACCAGAGAAGACCTTAAGGTCTCCTATAGATCAGGGGAGACCTTAAGGTCTTCTATAAATCAGAGGAGAGGAGACCTTAAGATCTCCTATAGACCAGAGGAGACCTTACGATCTTTAACAGAACAGAGGAGACAGTAAGGTCTTCTGTAGACAAGACAAAACAGTAAGGTCTTCTGTAGACAATAGAAAACCTTAAAATCTACTATAGTCTATATAAGACGTTAAGGCGTTCTATAGCTCATGGGAGACCTAAAGGTCTTCTATGGACAATAAGAGATCTTAAAGTCTTTTATGAACAATAGGAGATCTTAAGGTTTTCTATAGACGATAGGACACCTTAAAGTCTTCTAACATCCTCTTTAGACCATAGGAGATCTTAAGGTTTTATATAGACCAGGGGAGACTTTCAGGCCTTCTATAGTCCATAGGAGACCTGAAGGTCTTCTATTGACCATATGAGACCTTAAGTTCTTCTATGGAGAATAGGCGACCTTAAGGTCTTCTAGGAGAATAGGAGACCTTAAGGTCTTCTATAGACCTCGAGGTCACGAGGTCTTCTATAGTTCATAGGTGACCTTAGGGTCTTCTATAATCCATATGTGACCTTAAGGTCTTGCGGTTCGCTTTTTTTAGAAAATCTTGAGGTTTCCTATATTTTTCGGGAAGACATTGTCTGTAGGACAAGAGGAGGTCTCTTTTGCTCTGAAAAAAATCCAATGTTTTATAAATATTTTAAAGTATTTTCCTTGAAAAAAAAACCTTCGATGTGTCCCCACCCACCTACCCCTCTCCCAACTTCAATAAAGTGGATAATATTTAAATACTGTTTAGATATTGCATTGATTGGTCTGGATAATAAAAATATTCCTTCGAAATTTCCCCTCTTCCTTCCATACCACGCCACATCAAATTCGACGAAGAGAATGGAAATTCCAAGTTCAGCATAAAAAAGAACGTGAAGCAGAACCACCAGCATAATCAAGACATTATTTGTTCAGAAATTCATTGGTGGTATTGAGATGTTGTTGCTGTTTTCCTCTTTTTTGTTGTTGTTGTTGTGCCAGCAAACAATAAAATATTGGCACATTAATGTTTAGTCAGACGTAAAATTACTTTCAGGACAGTTTTTTGCTGCTGCTGTTTTGGTGTCCTGAGAACTTCATTGGCAGCAGCTCCCATGTCATGGCAGATGGCTGAGCAATGATGAGGGGGAATTTTTGTTTTTAAAGTTTTAAGACAATACCAAAATCCTTCGAATGGGAGTTTTCCTTCTCTTCATCCTCCCTTTTTACCTTCCTCGAGCAGCAAAGTTATGATAGGCCAGACAAATGAAGGATAATACTTTATTATTTTTATTATTATTGTGGCCCAGGGTGAGGGGGAAGGAAATCTCTTCTCCCTTCCAAAGACATTTCTGTGCCAAGAGAAAATTAGTCGCTATATTCTCGACACCTACACGCTACCTATTTATCCTTATTATTTATTATTGTATCAATATTATTTTTTGAGCTCCTGGAAGATGGGAAGAAGAAATGGTGATGAAGATAAGCAAAATGGCAAGAGCTGGGGAAATACACTGCCATGGCGCTCTTAACTGCCAGTCCTTGAAGTGTTCCTCCTAGGCCAAATGTGAGATGTCTGTTTTCCGTTTTATTTATTTTTTTTTCTCAATTTTTTTCTTAAGCTGTCGCATAATGCCATCGCATCTTTCCGATAATGAAAAATGGAAATTCTGTTGTCATAAATTGACAAATATTAAGTACAGCACCAAATGACAATTGCCAAAACAATTGACGAGGGCCATCCGGCGTTTGTGTTGCGTTTTTTTCTCTTTCATTCTTTTGCTTCTGGATTTTGGGCTGAGGTAACATTGGCAGTGAGAAAATGCAAACGTGAAAATTGTTTGGCATTCTAGCAGCACAGATAATGAAGATGGTCCTCCCTCCCTTATTTTTAGGGGATATGGAAATTTGATTTTTGTTCTCTGCTTGGGGTGGCAGCAGGACAGAGGGTGAGGAACCATTACCAATTTTTTTTCTAATTAAATTAAAATTTTTGATTCACACACAAGCACTTCGTTGACTATTTTTTTTTAATTGCAAAGATATTATGATTGTCTTTTTAAGAGGATTAAGCGACGAATTTTGGGAGTACGGGAATATAAGAAAGAAATTATATAATCTGAAGAAATTATGAAAAAAAGCTCTTCAAGGAATATTTTTTTTAACTATCTCGTAAGGACTTTCACTGTCATTGTTGATGAAGATGTCAAGGACATCTCTTCTATTTTCATAGGCCAGTAAAGTTATACAAAAAAGACTTCCAGGTTAGGAATTGAATCTAAAAAAAAAACTAAGAACTTTAGAACTTATACTAATCGTGAAATATTTGTTTCGGGACCAATATCGTAGACTAAAATATTGAGTTTTTAAATAATAACAGGAGACCTTAAGATTTTATGAATCTTAAGGAGTTCTATGGACCACAAGAGTCACGAGAAGCTTCTATGGGCGATATGAGACCTTAAGGGGCTCAATTCTTGTTTTATGAATTTATAAAAAGAAAAGGCAACATTTTTCATTTCATATTTCCATACAACAAAAATCCAGCCCTGGATTTTCTGTAGATATAAGGAAACTTTAAGATCTTTTATAGAAAGCGGAGACATTAAGGTCCTGATTTTATTTCGAATCCGGATTAAGCTATAAAACCTGATAATGTGGGTTAATTCGGATAAACGAGCTATAATCTAACCTTTTTGCAAAAAAAAAAAAAAAAAAAAAAAAAAAGGAAAAAAACTACGGTATCCCAAAAAAAAAAACGCCAGCACTGCTCTATTTTGGAAATACATTGAGGTAAACTTCAAACAAAAAAGGATAAATTGAAAAAAAAAAATATTTAAATGTGGCTTCGAAAAATATTTTGTAGACTTCTTGAATTCTTAAAAAAAAGGTTAAATGTTTAATTTAACATTTTGAAAAAATACGTAACAATGTGCTTTTAATTTGGACTTTCCTAAAAAAAATATTTTAGAAATACATTTTAAATTTTGATTTTGGAGGACAATTTTGTTTCCCTCTTATAAAAATAAAAAAGATACGTCCTGTAATAAAAATATGTTGGGGGTTCTATGCACTATTTTCAAGGAGTTTGAGTGCCATTGTCGTGGATTTTTCTAAACAATATTTTTTGTTGTCATCATAGAGAATTTTTTGGAGCCCGAAATATTAAAATAGGTCTTCCAAAACATATTCTTTTGATTTTTCACAATTACGGAATGTTTTCGAAAATAATATTTAAAAAATTTGCACTTAAACATGGTCAAAAATTTTAATTATTATAAATCTTCTAAATGGTTATATATTGGTCTTCTCCTTCAGGTACCTCCACACACAATGGGGTTAACATTTTGAATAGCCAAAACACTGATAAAACCCGAAATAAGCATCTAATTTTTTCCAAATATGGCATATCCTATTTCTATCAATATATGATTTGGTGTAAAGATGATAGGTACCGGCCGATCCCTTCTGTATTAACTAATATTTGGATTAACAAATATTCCCAAAAAATTTGTTATAAATGTCTGACTTTTTTCAAATTTTGCACATGCCAAGATTTTTATCAGCATTGGATGAAGTGGCATACCTAGGTCCAATATTTTTTTTTTTTTTTTCAAAAAAAAATATCACGTATCTCATATAAATTAATAGTAATATTTATATTTTATAGAAATATTTATATTAGACTTAGTTCAGATGACAACGGGATAAAATTTGACCACTGCTTCGAAACCTCCCCCATAAAGGATTAACAATTTGAATAACCAAAATGCATGTCAAAATATATTTAAACAAATGAACATTGGTTGAGGACATATTACAAAATCAAAAAGGTTTAAAATAAAAAAAAAATAAGAAAAATTTTAAAGAAATAAAAAAGCAGTTAAGTTCTGCCGAACTTTCAATATCCTCGAGGAGGTGCTACCTATTACGAACTCCAAATACAAAATTTCACATAAAATTGAAAAATGTTGTTGTTAACCTCGGTTGAAAATGCAGCTAAAATACTCAAAATATCGAATTTTAGGAGATACCGTTATATGGCGGCTATACGAGAATTTGGGCTTTTATAAATAATTTTCTGTCATAGGAGATAGTACCCAGTATGAACTACAATTACCAAAATTAAACGATTTCGGTGAAAAGTGTGTCTCAAATCATCAGAATATCGAAGATCTGGAGATTATGGGGATTATACCAAAACTTGGCTATATGGAGAGTTCTCTGCAAGAATGTTGCCTAAATACAGGGAACACATACTAATAATTTACAGGAAGCAATTACAGATTTGAAAGTCTGACTAAAACAATCACAAAAAATTTTAATCTGGTGGTTCTGTTATATGGGGGCTATATCAAAATAGGGACTTTCTTGGTCCATTTTAAATACCAAAAGTCCTGCAGACCTAAAACACATCTGAGGAACATTTGATCAACCTACTTCATTTCGTTCAGAAGCTAGAGTAATTTTCACAGACGGACGGACATCGTAAAATCGTCGTAGAATGTTATACTTCTCAAGAATATATACTTTGTGGGGTGTGGTGGGGGAAAACTTAATAAACCTTCCATCCTATGTATGAATAGTATAAAAGGGAATTTTCATAAAATCAACTCAACTCTTTTTTATTTTTTTTTAAAGAGAACGATTTTTGACATTTTTCATCATCTTTCATAAATCTTACCTTCGTGAATTATATCTTGGAAGTGGTATTCAATTTATATATTTCACAAAATTAAAAAAAGTTCAGAGTTTTCAAAAAATGTTTTATATCACTCTCAAAACGATATCATTCCATAAAGTAGAACTATCACAGGTCTTAACTTATTACTCATTCAATTTGCTTTTAATTTAAAAAAATTGTTTGTTCAAAACACTTAGTGATCTTAGATCGAAAAGTCAGTTGTGGGGGGTGTTGTTCAAAAAAATAAATTACGAAAATTCAAAGAATTTTTAAGGCAATTTTATTGCCAGACTTAAATTAACATCACTTTTAAGATTTCTTTTCTTTTGGGGAAATATCAGCCTTAGATTATTATTTTTATTTTCGACACGAAATTTAAAGTCACATTGCTTTGGGATTCCAAATTGTTTTTTTTTTTTTTTAATTTTTTAGCTTAAAAAACTACAGTCACGAATTTAAATTTCCTTTTTTAATTTATCGACTTAAAAGTTAGTCTCATTATTTTTTTTTTATTTTTAATTTATTTTTTTGGATTCAAAAGTTCAAAGTCACATTATTTTCGAATTCCGATTTTTTTATTTCAAAATTTTAATTTATTTTTAATTTTTTTATTAATTTTTAATTTTAATTTTTTTAATTTTAATTTAAAAGTTAAAGCCGCCTTATTTTTCGATTATTAATCATGAGTTAATCCATTTTCTTAAATTAATGATTATTGGTCGTTTTTATTTTTTTTTTATTTTTATTTCATTTTTTTTTGCTGTCTTGGCTTTTGAGACCCCTTTTGGTGTTAAAATAGAAAAACAGTCCCAAAAAAGCCTTGCTGGTAGGCATAGAGACCCCCTAATGGGCAACACCTTCATTCATTGCATTGGTATCATTATTCATCGATTAACTTGGTCTTTTTTTCATGGTTTTGTTCTCTTTGGTCGAAAAAAAAAATCTCCAACATAAACGTAATCAAGTGGCATTTAACTGTTCACACTTTGTTGCATGTCAAGTCGTGCGTAAGGATGTGTGTTTTGCTTTTGAAAAAAATTCCCCGGGGTTGGGGCGGAAACGACGACTTGACGTTATCAGCCGAAGCTGTCCATTCCGGCCAAAAGAATGGCAAACCGTTTTCGTTTTTCTTCTTCGTTTCACACACGAGCAGAACAGATAAAAAATTGCTAAACAAGGCGATACAAAAATTTTTGCCGTAAACAAGTTGTTTATTAGTTAACACACAACAACAAACTGATTGAGGGCAACTCGGCAAGGATACGACACGGATGCGTGTATCGACGGCAAGCGTTTGATGGGAACTTGTTTAGAGCCAAATAACAATTTACAAAACAACTGGTGGATGCTATACAACGATGCAGGCAAGCACAGGCAGTCATATGCAGGATGGGGTGTTGTTGTTGTTTTTATTTTTATTATTATTGTCGTCCAAAATATATACAAATTGTCCATACCTACAAAACAACAACAAGACATGGGGCACAACAATAAACATAAGCAGCAACAGCAGCATTCAAGTCATTTACCAATGCACTGCCTGCCACTGCTGCTGTTGGTTAGCTGTTTGTAAACTAATGCAACAACAAAGAACAATAATAACAACAACATTGTGCAATTGGACCAATCCCTAAATAAAAATAACAACAATGAAACATTACCCCCCACAAAAATGCACAGAGAGAGAGAGAGTAGGAGCCTCCAACCAACCAACCCAACTAATCTCTATATACAACAAATATATACAACAATAAACACAATACACAACACAACACAACAAAACAGAGTACACAACAAGTTTGCCTCATTCACTCACTCCCTCGCTCACTCGTTCGTTCAAACAAGCAGGCAGGTTCGTTGCTTTAACGAGCAATGAACGATGGCCAAACCTCTTTTTGCATGTACAGTACCCAAGGATAACAGACACACACACACACACTCAGAAGCAATGCAAGGAGGCTGGATGCCTTACAACCTGCAACAACAAATTCCCATGCCTCCCCCATTCTTTTGCAGCTGGTATATGCGTATGATGTTGTAAATAAAAACAGCAAACACAACAAAACACAATAACACAAAACACAACAACATGCCACAGTCATTTTTGGGGGGTGGGGGCTTTAATGGCTCTCACTTGTGCTCATAATAAGCCATGTTTATGTTTTTGTTTTTATTTCTCTCCAAAAGAAAAGAAAAAAAAAAAAAAAAAAAAAAAAAACACACACACTCTATGAGGCAATAAAACCATGCTCTCATTCAGTGTCTCTCTCTCTGCCAACTGCAATGCATTTTCTCATCCACTGGGGAGATAAACAAACACCACGTGGCCTGTATAACGGATGGTGTGGTGTGGGTGGCTGGCTGGCTGGTTGATTGCATGCACGTGTTTTTTCTCTGTTTTTTTTTTCTGCTGAGCATCTCCCCACACACAAAGAGAAAGAGACAGAGAACTTCATATTTAGAGAAAGTAGTCAGTGAGTTTATAAAATTGTCTCCTTTAAGATATTTTTGGCGCCAAGGAGCACAAAATTGTGCGCAGTTTTCTCGCCTTATGTTTTTTTGGATTGTAATATAAAATCTTGGCACACACACGACGATTCCTTTAGTTGGTCTGGAGCATTGAACGGAATAGATGGTGTCAGGATATTTCGTGTTGGAAATGAATAAAAAAAGCGAGAATAAAGCGGGATTTACGTAAAATAAATTGGGTCGGATATTTTATGAAACGGAAAGATCTAAAAATTCAAAATTGGGTTTTTTTCTGGGTTAAAAATGTTTTAAAAAATCATTGAAAAATTAAAGAAAAATAAATAATTACTTCAAATTAAAAAAAAAAATACAACCACAAAAACAAAATATAATCGGCGGGACTAGACATTGGAGGCCCTGTATCGTCGTATAAATCATTCATTCTTCGCTAGAAATCCCTTATTAAAACAGTCAATTATTATCTTTAAAAACCCAGGATCTTAACTTAATGCGGATAAATAAATCGATGGAGGACGAACCACGAAAGTCTTGTTCTTAGCAAATTTGAAATTATAAAACTTATACTGCACTTTGGCTCATCGACATGTTTCTTTGGACAAAACTTGTTTCGTGAAATTTGAAGATCTAGAGATGTCTGGCAGAAATCTGTCCAAATGCCAACAAAAGCTTTCTTGCAATATTTCTATCAAACTTAGATTGAGTTTGAAAATCTGCAACGACTTGGAAAAAATATTTAAAAACAAAATTGCGATTACTGACGAGTAAGGCTTTGAATATATTTTTAAACACGCGATTTGATCAGATTTTTTTTTTTTTTGGAATTTGGATTTCCGACCAAGATGGGTTTGGAAAATATTTTAATAAAAATCTGCGATTTTTCCAGAAGGTTCTTGAGATGTTTAGATAAAAAAAATCGGAGATTTTCCTGTAAACAAATATTTTTAACAAAAAATCAGTGAATTTTGAAAACATTCTTCTGTGAATTTTGTGAAGAAGTTCTGGAAAAAAATTTTATGAAAATTCACGATTTTTGCAAGAAAGTCATTGAAAACATATCATCAATAAAAAATTCACAGTTTGGGGTCAGGAAGTCTTGGTAAATACTTAAATAAAAATTCTCGAGTTCTTTTTTTTGGAAACTCCTCGAACATTTTTATACCCTCAGCCATATAAAACTGCAAAAAAAGTCAAACGCCATAATTTTTACTTTTTTTAAATTTAATTGAATGAAAGCAAAAAATGTCGGAAATAGCATCAAATTTTAGAATAAGTTTAGATTTGTTCGAATTGGTTACTTTTGGCACAAATTATGCCCTTTAAACGGTCAATGAAACCGTCACACGATGTCCGAATGTTGCTCTGCGGTATTTTGGCCCATTCCCGGCGAAGCGCTTGCTTGAGGTGATCGAAACTTTGGTATTTTTTAGTGCCAACCTTGCTTTCTAAAATACTCCAGAGACAATAGTCCAACGGATTGGTATCCGGAGATTTTGGTGGCTATTTTGTGGTGGAAATGAGGCGAGGAATATAATTTTGTAACCATTCTTGGGTGGCGCGTGTTAAGTGCGATGGTGCTGAGTCCTGTTGGAATGTCCAAGGTCTGCAGCCAAAATGTTTGCGTGCCCAAGGCTTCAATAAAGCCTCCAGAATATTTTAGCAAAAAAAAAATTTGGCAATTATTCTAATGCCACGACCGATTAATACAAGCGTAGAGCGACAATCGGCCCACACTATCACCAGGCCAGCGCTTGAGTTCTGGTGGTCAACCGAACGTGCACATTTTCAGCTTACCTCTTTGGCAAGTAAACACGATCATTTTGTTTGTTTGTTTACAAACTGCTGGACACCGAATGTTTTCTCATCAGAGAAAATCAAATTCGGCAGTTCACCACTTTCGGCCAAGCGAAGCAACTCTTTAGCTCGTTTGAGTCTATTTTCATTCTGTGCGGTTGCCGTGTAAGTTTTTGCACTTTTTGGAATTTCAATGGCTTTGCCCCAAGCTCATTTTTCAATATTTGCCGAATGGAATATTGCGATATGTTCAGCACACGAGCCATTATTCGGCCACTGCGACGCGGGATACGATCAAGTCGCTTCTTTACCTTTCGAACCATTTCTGCTGATGTTGCTGTTGGCTTCCGTCCACTTTCTACGCTACCAGTATCACACGGTAACGAGCGATGGCACGAGACACAAAAGATTTATTCACATTTAAATGCTGGAGTGCTCTAACACTAGCTACTGGTGGTTATCCAGCTTTAATTCCATCACGAATAACTTTTTTTCTGGAAAATTCTCACCAAAATGCTTTTGTACGCTTGTAAACAAAATAATGAGCTGTCACTGGAAAAATTTTTAACAGCTGTCGGACGAGTGGCTTACAAATGACAGCAGTCTGAAGTTGGTTTCAGTTTTTTTATCTCACCCAGTAGATCAATATGTTTTGTACGACAATTATAATCACATTATAACAGTGTGTTCGAATTTTCTAAGGTTTTAGTGAATTGTAAGAGGTTTTCCGGCCGATACGATTAGCTGAGTAACAAAGATTCTTCTTCGGATAAGAAATAGTAAATGAAGATATTTATTTTATTTTACCCGATTATATCGTAAATCCCATTGAATACTCTTCGCGTCAAATTACAGTAAGAGAATTTTTTTAAAAACGGCCCTAAGATCCCAAGTTATTATATTTTTCTACAGGACAGCAAGATTGTTTGTCAGTATGATTTTGGAAAAGATATTGTTTCCATTTGAATATTTATTTTTATTTCATCGCATACCCATTTTTTTTAAGGAATAATATATTTTCATTTTAAATATCCTCTATAATACTGTGATTTTTATTTCATAAAAACAACACTCATTACAGATTGTACTTCGGCTATAGCACTGCAACGATTTCTAAAAATATTACTCAGACAACAGCTGATGTTAGCATGAAAAAATATGTGTACTAGTATGTATGTGGCACACAAAAAATAATCTCAAAAAATCGCTAAACGATAAATTTACAAACATATTTTTCTTCAAATGATGTGGCTATTTTTAATTGTTGTTTTATTTTGAAATAAATACAAAATGTATTTTTAACAAAAAGAACTATATGTATGAAATAAGAACATAAAAAACTATTAGAACAACAAACACAAATATATGATGCGAGAATTTTGAAGAAAGTATAGGATATTCATTTACTTCGCTTCATAAACATTTTGATTTTTCTATTTTTACCCGCTGTGCGCTATGACAAACAGCAAAAACAACAAGAAAATGAAATTTTATTTTGATGTTTTCTTTCAGATATGTCATGAATGTTTCAATGGTGATTATCAATAGGCATTAATATATACTTTTAATAATTAGAAAATAAATAACTAGGTCCAAATGGGCTCATATTTTTAATCAGGGTATCAATAAACAAAAATTAATACTAAAAAATATAGATAAAAATCTAATTAAGCTATTAAATAAATAATAAATTAATTAGTAAATAAATGCACACATATTAAATATATATGAGTTATTTTTAAATAACTTCTGGGGAGAATATCCTCCGACAAAAATCAAGGGAATTGATGAGGATTGGTGGCTCTTTTTGAAACGAGGTATTCTCTACCTTACCTCTGGGTAAACATAAAAATAATTAAACCAGAAGTTAAATAGTGTCAGTCAGTTTTGTCGACAGATGTATACCCCCAGCCTTGAGTTATATTTTTTCAAACTGTTGACCTTTTATGGTATTCGTATCTGACCTAAGTCTGACATAAATATTAGAACGTGTCAGATTTGGACTTTATCATCTATTTCCTATACTTAATACGAGATATGTGGAAATTTTTTATAGCGGACCGACGTTTTCCATTTTCATACTTCGTCTAATACAGATAAAAATATTGGTATGGGCACAGTTTGAAGGAAATCGAACATTTATCTCCAATTTTATGCGAAATAATAAATTCCGATAAATTCCATATTCATCTCAGGTTTCTGGCAAAGAGAGATATATTTAGACATAGCAAGTTGTAAAGAATCGCCGACTTGTTTCGCAAGATATGACAGATATAAGTATTAAAAATTGTAATCCTTTGTAGGTGAGGTACCAGAAGAGGAGGGGATGCTTATTAGGCTTTCTTTGAACATTTGGTTTTTAAAAAATCTTGAACTGTATGTGGAGGAGGTACCAGAGGAAATGGTTCGATATCTACCATCTATATAGCAGATCTTGTGTTGAGAGAAATATTGAGATATGCTAAGACTGAATGGAGTCGGATGACAATTTTGCGTTTTATGAGCTTCCCGGATATTCAAAATTTCGAGCATTTGTGGAGGAGTTACCGGAAGGAGTGGACCGATATACCCCATTTTCACACTAGACCTTAGGTTAATTAATTTGAGCAGATTTTATTATTATTTCGGATTTTATGATCGTTTTGGTTGTTCAAAACTTTGACCCTTTGTGGGGGAGGTACAAGAAGGAATGGTCCGATCTCTGCCATCTTTATAACAGATCTTGTGTTAGTGGAAATATTGAGATGTACCAAGTCTTGAATAGAATCGGATGTTAATTTCGCATTTTATGAGCGTCATGGATATTCAAACTTTTGAGCCTTTGTGGGGGAGGTACCAGAAGAAGTTGAGCGATATATTCCATTTTCTCACAAGACCTTGCGTTAATAAAAATATTGTGATGTGTGTAATTGGAAGAGAACCGGATGTTTATTTCGGAATCAACATTTTGACCCGTTGTGTGGAAGGTACCTGAAGGAGTGGACCGATATATCCCATCTTCGCGCTAGACTTTGGGTTAATAAAAATATTGGGATGTGAGCAATTTTGACCCGTTGTGGGGGAGGTACTTGATGGAGTAGGTCGATATTGACCATTTTCGCACCTGACCTAGCACTGATACAAATATTGGGATTTGCATTGTTTGCACGAAATCGAATGATCCATTCTAGTTTTACTCGGAATTTTTTTCTGTGAAAATATTGACGGTTTTGGAAGGAGTTGACCAAGATTGTCCATATCCGAATTCGATCTAAGTTCGATAATAATATTACGGTGTACCAAGTTTGGATCAAATCGGATACTCCCTTCGAGAGTTATCGTGCGCACCAATCAGCCAGCCAGACGGACGGACAACTCAAGACCAACTCCAAATTTCCTGAAACGGATTTGGTCCAAACAGATCTAGGGTCTAAAACCGATATTTCGATGAGGCCCCTTTTTGTCCGGTTTACTCGCTAAATACTATCCGATAGCCATTTAAAATGCCAGGTTTCTGCCTTCATAAACTCTTTTTCGTAAACTCTGTACAGCAACTGCAAAATCAGAAAATTTGTCTATTTTTTCGGATTACTAAATCGACTTAGCTCGGCGAGATAGGAGGATCTATACATAATATCAAGGGTCGAGGGCGGGATAAACGGATAGCTAGATTGACTTAGTTTGACGAGATAGGAAGATCCAAATATAATATCATGGATATAGGACCCGGTGTTTTGTAGGCAAGTTGATTTCTATAACGCCTAAAAGTATGCAACATGTTTAAAAAGATGACTTTATCATTGAACCCACTAATCAGTCTTCTAGGGTTTGTTTACTCTATAATGCCTAAAAGTATGCACCACACCTTAAAAGAAAATGATATATCATTTTCATAAGATCCAATAATAGGCATTTGGAGGATTATTATGTTTTCCAAACAACTGATTTCCAATGCGCCTAAAAGTAATAACAATTATTTTAAAGATAATTTTTTGTATTTCCCAAACAGCCAATTTCTATAGCGTTGAAAAGTATGCACCTCACTATAAAATAAAAAGAAAATTATATACCATTTTTTTAAATCGAATAAAAACTTCTGTGGATTAATTTTCAAATTTCTCGAACAACAAGTTTCCATAGCGCCTAAAAGTATGCACCATCTATAAAGAAGAACATCTTCCGATCATGTGTTATTTAAATAAATTAACAACGTTTATATGTGCATATTGCCATGACCCATTACCGGCCAATACATCCTTCCCACATGATTTGAAACAAAATAAAAAAAAAAAAAACAAGTTAAAAAGCAGGCCCGGCCGAACTTTGAATACCCTCCACCATTTGAAAATTTTCAAAAAATAAAATCCTTAAAAAAATCTGTTAATATAGCCGTTATATTGCGATCTATACGACGTGAACCTACATAGGCCTTGTTTGTCATAAGCCATTACCATATTCAAATTCGAAACTTGAAATAAACGGTGAATAATGTAGCTAAAATCATCAAAATATCGTATATAGGGAGGTACCTTTATATCGGAGCTGTGCGAAGACCTGGACCAGCATAGACATCCATTACGAACGTTAAATACGACATCTCAAACAATTTCGGTTGGTATTGTACCTAAACTCGTCAAAATACCGAATATCGGGAGGTACTGATATATGGGGCCTATACGAAGACCTAGACCTGCATAGACAATTTTGTGTCATAGGCTGTAGTTTCCATTACGAACTCTAAATACGTAATTTGAAACAGTTCCGGTGAATAATGTCGCTAAAATCATCAAAATACCGAATATCGGTAGGTACCTTTATATGGGGGCTATACGAAGACCTGGTCCTGCACAGACAATTTTCTGTCTTAGGCTGTATTATCCATTACGAATCTCAAATACCAAATTTGAAATAACTCCGGTGAATAATGTCGGTAAGATCATCAAAATACCGAATATCGGGAGGTACCGTTATATGGGGGCTATACGAAGACGTAGATCTGCACATACAATTTTCTGTCTCAGGCAGTACTATCCATTTCGAACTTCAAATACCAAATTTGAAACAATTCCGGTGAATAATGTCGGTAAAATCATAAAAATACCAAATATCGGGGGGTACCGTTATATGGGGGCTATATTAAAACGTGGACCTGCACAGACAATTTTCTGTCATAGGCTGTAGTGTCCATTACGAATCTCAAATATGAAATTTGAAATAATTCCGGTGAATAATGTCGGTAAAATCATCAAAATACCGTGGACCTACATGGCCCATTTACGAACTTAACCTGCCTACTGGCCAAATATACATGTTTGCAAAATGTTAGCCTTCTATCTCAATTCGTTCGAAAGATAGGGTGATTAAAACAGACGGACAGATAGACGGACATGGCTAAATTGACTTAGAATTTTACGCTGATCAAGAATATATATACTTTGTTGGGCCTGACATGAGTATTTCGAGGAGTTACAAACGGAATGACAAAGTTGATATACCCTCCATTGTATGGTGGAGGGTATAAAAAGAATATTTTGCCACTTATTAATATAAAAAATATTTTAATGAATTGCACATAAAACACAGCCTCAAACAAGCCAACAACAACATCGCCATCACCTACCTACCCCACACCCCACCCTAATTTGGCCGCATAAAAAAAGGGACAATTATGGTCGTTTAAAAGACCATAATGTTATTAAAAAAGTTCGCGTTGGCAAAAAATTTCTGAAATATTCAAACACTTATGTGTGTTTGATGTCGTGGCATGGCAAAAGGCAAGAAAAAAAAAATACATCCACATTCCAGCTAGAAACTGGATACACGTTGTTGTCGTTGTTGTTGTTGCTGCTTCTGTGTTTTTTGCAACGATTTCATTTTTTATGATAATGAGACGCTATCAACGCCAATGAAATTGAAAATGTGGTGAAAATGTGTGACGCCGACGATGGTGATGAGGGTGAGGGCATAAATTTCCAGTGGATCCATACCCATCTTCGGGATTTCTAGTGGCAATGTGTGATGGACCAGCTTCTCACCATCATCTTCATGTGGTGGTACTAATTTTATGATTTTTTTTTTTTGAATTTTGAAGGAGGAGAGAGAGATATAAAATAAAAAACCGTAAAACAATCTCAACAGCTGAAAGAACCACTCCCCACCAGCCAGTATACCTCCCCACATATTCGCAATAATTCTCAAAGCAATGTATGCGACGTGCAGACCTGATGCAGTATGCTGAGAGAAGGAAAATTATGCAAAAATCCTGTTAAAATTGGGATTTGTTGTTAATGAAGATTGGAGTGAGTGGTGAATAGGTGGGACAATATTCCGCCCGGGATGGCTGTTAAATGTTATGTGAGAATTACGGTGTTTTCAAAATGGGGTATTCGCAAAATTTTACGCGTAAATGGAAATAAGAAGAAATGCTTCTATATCCGGCAGATACAGGAACACACAGATTAGCCGAAGTAGATAAAAGGTTATAAACAGTTGAATCTCCCTTGCCTTCTGAAACATTAAACCTATATCTTGGGGAAAATTCCCAAATTGCTCTTCCGTTCGGTCACTAAATTATTCTCTCACAATTTTTTCTTTTTTTTCACGGAGCCACTGTTCATTGCAAGTTGATAGCTGAGATTTCTGTTTTTTCAGCCGCTTACCTCAGCAGATTTTTTGTTTCGTTCAGTTTTTTTTTTTTGCAAAGAATTTCTTTTTGGTTCGCCTTTTTATGATATTTCTGGAGGTATTGTTATTTATATGAAATATTGCCAAAATATTAACTTTTTTTCGCACATATCATATGCGGGACATTAGGGTGGATGGGAACAGACAGTAAAGGTATTTGAGGTACATACATATTATTTTGATGGATTATATAGACAATATATAGATTATATAAATTATATAGATAATATAGAATGATTAAAAAAAGATTCTAGAAATATCTTCAGTGGATAAAATACTCACAAAAGGCATTCTAATACCAGCCAACATATTGGAAGTTTCCTTCATGTTGGAAACCCAGATTTATTAAAGAGAGAGATTTTTGTTTAATATTCGGACTACATTTTTTGGTTTCTTTTTTTAACTCAAAGGTCCTTGGAAAAAATAACGTTACAAATTTTTACAAATATTTTTCAAAGGATCAAGGAAAATAAACGAAGGGATTCTAAAAGTATTTTTGAGTAGACCTTCAGACCAAAAATTATGGAATATTTCCTTAAAGGACCTCTTGACGAAAAAAATATAGAATAGAATAGAATATTTTTTAAAATGCCATGATACAGTAAAGTTGGAGACAGTTTCATTCTTAGGAAATATATTTTAAAGGACTTTCAGACAAATAACCGTGAATTTTTTTTAAATATGTTTCAGAGGATCTTCGGACCAGAAGCGACCAAAAAATACGTTTTTTTTTTTAAAAACTTGTATAAATATTCTTTAAAGGACCAAAGAAAATAAACGGACGGATTCTTTAAAGTATTTTTTCTTGGACAGTTGGACTAAAATTTGTGGAATATTTCCTTAAAGGACCTGTTGATCAAAAAAAAAAAAATATTTGTTTTTTTTTAAAGACCATGAGACAGTAAACTTGGAAATAGTTCCGCTTTTAGGAAATATTTTTTGATTTTTTTTAATATGTTTCAAAGGACCTTCGGACCAAAAACAACCAAAAAAATTGGATTTTTAAGAAAATATTTTCAAAGGACCATTGAAACGAAACATAGTTCTTTTTAAATATTTTTCAAAGGACCTTAGGATCAACAACTTTTTCAAAGATCCTTAGACAAAAATAAAGGTGGGGTTAAAAAAATCACAGAACATTTGCACCAAAAGAATTGGATTTTCTTTAAAAAAAAGTTTTCAAAGGACCTTCGGTTTCTTAAAAAATATTTTCAGTAAGGCTACAATAACATGTGACGAAAGCTAAGAGAACAGCGTCCACAAACCACCCCAGTATTTGTTGGCCGCGTAACGGAAAATTCCGCTTTACGCAATATGCCATTTACTACATAAGGCAAATAATTCTCATTCACATGGTAATGCCGATCACATGTGGTGTTCGGTTTGGGTTACGATGAGATATGGATTGTTAATACAGGGGCCCTGCCAAAGGGTAGTTAGTGATTTTCTGAATCATTTTCTGACCTCCGACTAACAGAATAGTTACCTGAGAATACATTTTCCAAGACAGACTCTTGTCAAGTTTGAAAATAATTAAGACTTATAAATATTGAAAATTTTGATCCTTTGCGGGCGAGACGACATGGTCCGATATATTCCATCTTCAAACCAGATCTTGTGTTGGTATTTTATAATGTGGCGAGTTCGAAAGGAATCAGGTGCTCATTTCGGCTTTTTTGATGGGGTTTTGTTATTCGAAATTTTAAACAATTTGTGGGGTAGGTACCAGAAGAAGTAGATCGATACATCCCATTGTTATACCAAATCTTCTGCTAATAAAAATATTGGGATGTAGGAAATTTTAGAAGAATCGGACGTTTATTTCACGTTATAAGATTGTTTTATTTTTTTTTAACTTTAAACCGTTGTGGGGGAGGTCCTAGAAGGGGTGGTCCGATATATTCCATGTTCGCATTTGATCTTGTGTTGATAAAAATATTGAAATGCGCCGAGTTTGAAAGTAATCGGATGATTATGTCGAGATTTATGAGCTTTGTGGTCATTCAAATTTATGACCTATTGTGAGAGAGGTACCTGAAGGAGTGCGCGGATATATCCCATCTTCAGAGCAAATCTTGTCTTAGTAGGAATATTGGGTTATGTGAAATTTGAAACGTTCGGATCCTAACATCACATTTTATGAGAGTTTAAACTATTCAAAATGTTGACTTTTGTGGGGGAGGTACCAAAAGGAGGGGACCGATGTATTCCCTCTTAAAACCAGACCTTAGGTTAATATAAATATTGGGATGTGTGAAATTTGAAGACAATCGGACTCTTACATCACATATTATGAGAGTTGGAGTTATACAAAATTTTGAACCTTTGTGGGGGAGGTCCCTGATGGAGTGGACCGATACAGTCCATTTTCACACCTAACCTAGCACGGACGCAAATATTGGTATATACAAAGTTGGAGCAAAATCGGATTATCCTTTCTCTTTCTGTGCAACAAATTATTTTCTTTGAAAATTTTGACATTTTGTGTGGGAAGTACCAGAAGGAGTGGACCGATATTGCCCATCTCCGAACTCGATCTAAGTTTGACAAAAATATTACGATGTACCAAGTTTGGATCAAATCGGATACTCCCTTCGTAATGGCCACTACACATAATTTATCGTGCGCACCATCCAGCCAGACAGACAGATGGACGGTCATCGGTAGATCGACTCCAAATGTTCTGAAACTGATTTGGTCCAAAGAGACTTGGGGTCTAAAAACGTTATTTCGACTAGAGACGTTTTGACCGTATCAAATGATACCAGCCATATGGCAACAGAGGGTATAGTAGCCATATGGCTAAGGGTATAAAAATTTCGCCGAAAAATATCGCTTAAATAAAAACCGTTATATGGGAGCTGTACGAAGAAGTGGACCTACATACGTAATTATCTGCCATATGCTGTTGTACCGATCCGAACTTAAATTACGTAATTTGAATCAATTCCAGTGACTAATGTCGGTTAAATCATTAAATAACGAATATCGGGAGGTAGCGTTTTATGTAGGTGTTATACGAAGACGTGGTTGCCTACTGGCAAAATACACACGTGTGCAAAATTTTAGTCTTCCGTTTCAATTCATTCGAAAGATAGCGTCTTTACAACAGACAGGCGGGCAGACTGACGGATATCTCTAAATCGGTTTAGAATTTTACGCTGATCCAGAATCCATATACTTTGCAGGATTTACCTTATAAAATTCATATTAACGTCTGATTGTCCTTGTCTTTAAAATTTACGTTTCGAAGTCTCAGTGTCCTTAAAAAAACAAATCTCTAAAAATTTATAATTCTTGCTTTGGCTGTTTTTGAAATCTCCTCCTTAAGAAATTAATCTGCCAGCCTTAAAAAAAAAAAAATAAAAAAAATCTATTTTATTTGTGCTAATATTCCCTAAAAAATGTTAGTTATCTTCAAAGGCCTCCCAACCATTAAATACTACCAGAGATATCTTCGATCTAAAAAAAATTATGTGTAGTGGTCATTACGATTCTAAAATGCTGAGGCCCCTTAATATCCCACCACACATATATATGAAAAAAAAAAAAAACAAAATAAAATCTTTGCAACTTTCGACCTTTTCCTCCCATACTCTTCGACCACCCCATCCTCCCCCTTTAAAAACACTTTCCATAAACATCACACATTTGGTATTTATCACCATATTCGCTCTTTAACACTTGGGCAAATTGGTGTGGCTAAAAGAATTTTTGCCCAAAAAAAAAAAACCTGCCCCGACAGCCATCCAGAGAAGCAAAGACTGAACAACGCGGAACATCTGTTCCTCTCGAGAAAAAAAGCAAAAAACGGCAGACCAAAAACACTCAAAATAGCAGAGAAGAGGGCTAAGAGAACCAAAAAAAAAAAAAAATTATTGATAAAATGGCAAATACGTGTTCGATTTCTTTCCAAGCTAATGATTTTTTAGCAAAAAAACAACAACAACATATGATGAACAACAAATGGCCCAACAACAGCAACATATCGACAACAAGCTATTATTAACTTCTTGGAGATATGTTGCAAGCAGAACGCCATGAGAAACACATATGGTTGCAATATCTCCTCTGTGGAAGGGAGGGGAAGAGGGCAAGCAAAAATAATTTCACCAGGGACCAATAACCTCAAATTTTTTTTATTTTTTCTATTCCTTCCCTTGCTTTTGGGTGTGTTGTTACAACCTTTTTTTATTTCAACAAAATTCATTTGGTTATGGTTATTAATATGCTTTTAATAACTTCAAATCGGAAGTTTATCAGATGAAAAAAAAATCGAATATGGCTAGTAATTCCATTATGCATATCCTTTTTTTTTGTTGAGTTTTTTTAAGAACCGAAAAAACCATCCTGTTTATTGTTTTAGAGGCTAGTATCAGCATATCATCATTCTCATCAATTTAAGCCTTGGGCTATTTTTTCTTCATTCAGCCTAGCCAAAAAACTTTCGATGTTGCTTCCCATCAAAAAAGACGAAATTCTGCCAAGACACCAAAACAATTAACACAAAAAAAGATCCGAAACGGAGTTGGAAATCCATTGCATATTTCATAGGAAAAGACAAGTTAAAGGATGATAATTACAGTGGAACCCACTTAAGAAACGATGCATATTCGAAAAGGACTTTCAAAACATCTTTAAACCAATTGTTAATAATTAATTTAAAGGCCCATAATAAATTTAAAAATTTGCATTCAATCAACTTCTTGAGAATATTTTTCAAGGATCAATTGTCGTGATATTTTTAGGATTTTTTTCAAGGACATACAGACCAAAAAAATTTGCTTGGGAAATTTTTTTCAAGGGTCTCCAGACCATTTAACTCGCATTTTTTAAGTCTTTTTTATCAAGGACCTCCAGGCCAATCATCTTGGATTTTTTCAGATGTATTTTAAAATTTTTTTAAAGGACCTTCAGACTAATAAATCCTTTGAGTAAAAACTTCAAAGGACTCTCGGACCAATAGACCCGAATTTTTAAGGAATATTTGCCAAGGACTCTCAGACCAAAAAATGTGGATTTAAAGAGGACGTTTTTTAAAGGACCTTCGGGCAAAAACCATTGGGTTCTTAAAATATTTTTCAAAAGGGTATTCGGATTTGAATTTCTATTTAAAAATATTTTAAGAAGGATTATTTTAAGAGTGTACGTGGATTTTCTTAAAATTATTTTTCCAAGAATATTTTTTTTCGTTAAGGAATATATTTTAAGGATTTTCAGACCAAATAACTCACATTTTTTAATTCTTTTTTATCAAGGACCTCCGGGCGAATCATCTTGGATTTTTTCACATTTATTTTAAAATGTCTTTTAAGGACCTTTAGTAATATCTTTCAAGGACTCTCGGGTCAATAATTTAAGAAATATATTTTCCAATGACTCTCAGACCAAAAAATGTGAATTTAAAAAGGATATTTTTAAAGGACATTCGGGCAAAAACCATTGTTTTTCTTAAAATATTTTTCAAAGGACCTATGGATGTGGATTTAAAAAAAAATCAAGGACCTTAGACCAATTAATGCATGTTTTTTTTTAGATTATTTTTAAAAAACAGATTATGCCATTTTTTTAAGAATTATTTTTAAGGAATTTCATTGCAATGGGCCCGGTTTTTTATAAATATTTTTCCCACAATTTTTTAAAGGACCTTCGAGCAAAAACCATTGGGTTTCTTAAAATATTTTTCAAAAGGACATTCGGATTTGGATTTTTTAAAAATATTTCTAATGACGCCCAGACCAATTAATTTACATTATTTTAAGAGGCAAATTTTTGAAGAAATCTCGTAAATTTTTTTAAAAATATTTTTTCAAGAATATTTTTTCCGTTAAGGAATAAAATTCAAGGATTTTCAGGCCAATTAACTCGCATCTTGGATTTTTTCAGATGTATTTTAAATTTTTTTTCACGAATTTTTTAAGGACCTTCAGACTAATTAATCCTTTGAGTAAAATCTTCAAAGGACTCTCAGACCAATATATCCGAATTTTTTAAGGAATATTTTCCAAGGACTCTCTGGCCAAAAAATGTGGATTTAAAGAGGACGTTTTTTAAAGGACCTTCGGGCAAAAACCAGTGGTTTTCTTAAAATATTTTTCAAAAGGACATTCGGATTTGAATTTTTATTTCAAAATATTTTAAGGAGGATTATTTTAAGAAGCAAATTGGCGCAATTTTTTGACGGAATCTCGTGGACGTGGATTTTTTTTTAATATTTTTCCAAGAATATTTTTTCCGTTAAGGAATATATTTCAAGGATTTCCAGACCATTTAACTCGCCTTTTTTTAATTATTTTTTATCAAGGACCTCCAGGCCAATCATCTTGGATTTTTTTCAGATTTATTTTAACATTTTTTTAAGGAACTTCAGACTGATTAATCCGTTGAGTAAAATCTTCAAAGGACTCTCGGACCAATAGACCCGGATTTTTAAGGAATATATTTTCCAAGGACTCTCAGACCAAAAAATTTGGATTTAAAGAGGATATTTTTAAAGGACATTCGGGCAAAAACCAATGGTTTTCTTAAAATATTTTTTTTCAAAGGACCTATGGATGCGGATTTTTTTAAAAAAAAATCAAGGCCAATTAATGTGGATTTTTTAGATTATTTTTAAGAGAAAGACTATGCCATTTTTTTAAGAATTATTTTTCAAGGAATCTCATTCCAATAGACTTGGATTTTTTATAAATATTTTCCCAACAATATTTTTTCCGTTTAAAAATATTTTTCAAGGTTCTACAGACCATTTTACTCGAATTTTCTTAGGTTTTTTATAAAGGACCTACGGAACAATCAACTTGGATTTTTTCAGATTTATTTTAAAATGCTTTGTTTAGGAACTTCAGACCAATTAATCTTTTAGAAATTTTTTCAAGGACCAATAGACCCGGACATTTTCCAAGGACTCTCAGACAAAAAATATGAATTTTAACAGAATATTTTTTTAAGGACCTTCTTAAAAAACGCTTCAAAGGA
The DNA here is from genome assembly GCF_030504385.1 of Musca domestica. NCBI lineage: Eukaryota > Metazoa > Arthropoda > Insecta > Diptera > Muscidae > Musca > Musca domestica. Next base: position 203,079 of record NW_026712239.1, on the reverse strand, counting down.
TCTTCGGATGTGGATTTTTCAAAAATGATTTTCAAGGACCTCTAGACCAATTAATGTAGATTTTTTAGATTATTTTTAAAAGACAAATTGGCACAAATATAAATTTAATTCAATCAATGTGGATTTCTTGAGAATATTTTTTTAAAGACCAATCATCGTGATATTTTTCAAGGACATCCAAACCAATAAAATTCGTTTGGGAAAATTTTTAAGTCTTTTTTGTCAAGGACCTCCAGGCCAATCATCTTGGACTTTTTTTCAGATTTATATTAAAATGTTTTAAGGACCTTCAGACTGATTAATCCTTTGAGTACAATCTTCAAAGGACTCTCGAACCAATAGACCCGGATTTTTAAGGAATATTTTCCAAGGACTTTCATACCACAAAATGTGCACTTAAAGTGGATAATTTTTAAAGGACTTTCGTGCAAAAACCATTTCTTTTTTGTTCAAATATTTTTCAAAGGACCTACGGATGTGGATTTTTTAAAAATATTTTTCAAGGACCCCCGGACCAAAAAATAACGCTATTTTAGCTTATTTCTAAGAGACAAAATAGCTCAAATTGTTTTAAGGATAATTTTTCTAGGAATCTCATTTCAATAGACGTGGATTTTTTATAAATATTTTCCCAAAAATATTTTTCCGATCCAATCAACTTGGATTTTTTTCTGACTAATAATAAAATATTTTCACAAGGACCTTTAGACCAATTAAGGAATATTTTCCAATGTTCCGTGTTTTTCTTTTTTTTGTTTTAGAGAATATTTACCAGGGATTCTCAGACCAAAAAACGACGATTTAAACATAATATTTTTATAGGACCTTCGGATGTAGATTTTTTAAAAATATTTCTCAAGGACACCCTATCAGTCCAAAACATGTGGATTTTGACAGAATATTTTTAACCTTCGGGAAAAAACCATTGGTTTTCTTGAAATTTTGTCAAAGGACCTTCAGATGTGAATTTTTTAAAAATATTTTTCAAGGACCCCAGAGCAATTAATGCAGACTTTTTAGATTATTTTAAGAGACAAATTAGCGCTAATATGTTAAGGATTATATCAACGAATCTTGTACCAATAGACGGAGATTTTTTTTAAAATATTTTTCCAAGGTTTCCACGTCTAAAAAATGTGTATTTTTAAGTATTTTAAGGAACTTCGCACAAAAAACGTTGAGTTTCTTAAAAATATTTTCAAAGAACCTTTCGACCCAAAACGTAAAACTGGAACTTTTAATATATTTTTAGAATATTGTATTGGAGGTCCTCGACTTCAGACCAAATAACGTGGATTTTTGAGAATTTTAGAAGAATATTTTCAAAGGACATTCATACCAATTGACCCGTTTTTTTTTATTAATTATGGCTGAGGGTAGCCATATCGCTATTTATACCCTCAGCTATATGGCTAGAGAGGGTATATACCATTTGATACGGACAAAACGTGCTCGACTAGGCGCGATTTAACGATAAGACGATGTCCGTCCGTTCGTCTGTCTGTCTGGTGCGCACGATAACTATCGAAGGGAGTATCTGATTTGATCCAAACTTGGTACATCGTAATATTATTGTCAAACTTAGAACGAGTTCGGAGATGGGCAATATCGGTCCACTCCTTCTGGTACCTCCCCAACAAAATGTTGATATTTTCATAAAAAAATATTTACAGCACAGAAAGTTAAAGGATAATCCGACTTTGCAAATGGAGGTCCCTAGCAGGGTTTTCAAAATGAACAATACCGGTCCACTCCATCAAGTAGCTCCTCCAAAAAGGTTCAAAGTTTTGAACAACCAAAACGATCTTAAATCCGAAATAAGCATCCGTTTCTCTTCAAATTACACACACCACAATATTTTTAATTACCCAAGACCTGCTACGAAAATGATATATTTGCGAACTCCTTCTGGTACATCGCCAACAAAGGATTGAAAATTTGAAGATTTATGAAGCTCATAAAACGATTCCATTCATACTTGGCAAATCTCAATATTTCTATCAACACCAGATCTGTTATAAAGAAGATAGAGATCGGACCATTCCTCCCCCACAAAGGGGTCAACATCTTGAATAACCAAAACGATCATAAAATCCGAAATAAGCATCCGGTTCTCTTCATATTTCACACATCCCATTATTTCTACTAACACAAGATCTGTTGCGAAGTTGGGATATATCGGTCCACTACTTCTGGTGCCTCCCCCACAAAGGGTCATAAAATCGAAATTAACATTCGATTCAATTCAGACTTCGTATCAGTTTCATCAACACAAAAACTGTTATAAAGATGGTAGAGATCAGACCATTTCTTCTAGTACCTCCCCCACAGAGGGTTCAATATTTTGAAAAACAAAACGCTCAAAGAAAGCGAAATAAGCTTTCAACTTTCTTCAAATTTCACCCATCCAAATATTGTAAAGATATATATCATTATCTTCTAACCCCTTCTGGTACCTCGCCCACAAAGGGTTACAATTTTCCACACGTTTATCTGTCATAACTTGCAGCGATTCTATACATCTTGCTATATGTAAAAAATGGCGCGGCCAGATACGAATTGGTCAATATTGGCCAACTACTTCGGAAACTCCCCCCGTAAAGGGTTAACAGTTTGAATAATCATAACTCAAGGCTAGGGATATGTATCTGCATTTTACTTGTTTTAGGAGTATTTTTCCAAGGACCCACTGTAAAATGTTCCTTATCTAATGGCCAAAACTTCATATCCTTAGACTTCTTTTCCCGCAGGATAACAAAGTAAGTTTGTTTTACACAACTGCTGATGATGAGACCAAAAAACAAACGACAAGAGCTCTTGGTCTAGTCTATCTCCTTCTTTGGACGACCCAAAGGAAAATGTTGGTTTTGGCCCTTGACTCACAGTCTCTCTCTCCAGAGTTGTAGATTGGAAATTGTTTTCATGTTACGATTACGACAATTGATTGGTTTCTGGTAATTTTTTTGGTTATTTTTTCTCTGGTTCGACGGTTGCTGATGAACATGTTAAGTTGGCCACATGGACCACATCAAGAAAATGAACAATAACTTCATTGTGGCGACGACGGTGATGCTGCTGTTGTTTTAATAGCCCAACATCTAATGTCGGAGAGAAGAGGAGCTTGTTAAATTTGATCATGTAGTCGTAGTAGTTAACAATAATGTCGGCTGGCTAAGGACAAGCAAGTACTATCATGTTTTTTGTTATGGTCATCGATTCCTTTTGCAATGGACTTTTGCCATGAGGCGAATTTTTTTCCCACCCCCTCATACCCCCATCTTCTTCTGGAACAAGTCCTTGTTTTGTAAATTCTTTTTTTGCACCTTATTTTAACACTTGCTTAGGGGACTTGCCACTTTGGGTGTTTTCTTTCTATTTCACCTTTACCTTTTGTTCTCTGTCCTTTTTGCTAATTTTCATTTTTCCATTTGTTTTTCCTTTGTTTTATGAAAAATTTCAACAATATGTTGTTTTGGCCGAGAAATGAAAATGTCGTTGATTTTTTTTTTTTTGGTTGACAGCACCTTTACCTTTAATGGCCAGCGGCCATTCAAAAGGTCCTTTTTTGTCCCTCCTAATGGCATTAAAGTAATTAATTGTTGGCTTAACTCTCAAAATTCTCCATCGTCTTGGTCAAAAGTAATTTGTCAACGCCGGGAAGGGGGGAAATGGAACACACAAATTTTTAATAAGATTTTTTTTCCGAGGCGAAACATAAGTTTATGATCGATGTCAACATTACCAAATGCTTTGAAAAATGCGAGGGAGGTTCCAAAATTAAGGATAAAGAAATGATTTAGGAAAAATATTCATAGGCCATTAGGACAAAAAAATCGTGAATTTGGTAAAAATATTTTTTTATGGACTCTCAGACGAAAAAAAAGTAAATTTTTCAAAAAACTTCATTGAGAATGGACCTCTTGAGTGCATTCTTTTAAACAATATTTTTCAAAATTAATAAATAAAAAAAATAAGGACTTTCGGACCAAAAAACGAGGACTTTTAACGAATAAATGTTAATTTTAAGGCAATCTTTTTCCCAAAGTCTATAAGACAAAGGAACCTGGATTTATTGAAGAAAGAGACTTTTGTTTAAAATTTTTCAAAGGACTGCAGAACAATAATTTTAGAGTTTTTTTTTTTCTCAAAGATCCTTGGACAAACCTAAACCTAATTTTTTTTTTCAAAAAATGTATTTCAAAGAACATTCTGGCCAAAAACTATGGGTTTTATACAAATTTGTTTCAAAGGACATTCGGACTAAGGAACTTGGATTTTGGCAAATATTTTTCAAAAAACATTCGATCTAAAGAAAAAAAAACCGGATGGATTTTTTAAAACGTTTTAAAAATTTCATTTTTCAATGGACTCTTGGACCAAAAAACTTTTGGATTTTTAATTTTTTTTCAAAGGATAACTGGACCAAAGCCATGTTTTTTGAACATTTTTCAAAGGACCTTTGGATCAACATTTTTTATTATTAAAGGTCCTTTGACGGAAATAAACGTGGATTTTTTTTAATTTTTTCTCAAAGGACATTCGGAATAATTGTAACAACTGGAATAATTGTAACAGCTGTCGGACGAGTGGCTTAGAAATGACAGCAGTCTGGAATTTGTTGCAGTTTTTTCATCTCATCCTGTATAATCTGTTGAAGGACCTCTCAATTACCAATTACATCGATTTTTTAAGAGTATTACTTAAACGACCTTCAAGCGAAAACCACTAAATATAGATTTTTAGGAATATTTGTCCAAAGACACTCTGATCGATAAAATTACGACTTTTTTAAGGAAAACCCAATAAGGTCACCCCATGAAAAAAATTTTCTATGTCTTTACATGACATGGGTTTTAGGAATATTTTGCCAAGGACATTCAACCTAATTAAGGTGGATTTTCTTCTCAAGGACCATTAGATCTGTAAACATTAATTTTTCAGAATTTTTTCTGTGCAGATTTTTGTCGAAATAATTTTTCTCAAGGAACTTTGAATGTGACTTTTTTTCTTAAGGACCTGTTTAACTGTATTACTTAAGATTTTTCTTAAACGGATCTGTAAACAAGGATTTTAAAGCATTTTTTCTCAAGGACAAATAAACGAGGATTTCATTTGAAGAATCCATCCATCTCTTAAGAGCCCGTAAGGGTGTAATTTTTTTAAGATTTTTCCCGGGATCTTTAGAGGCATAAATGTAAATTTAAAAGGATGTTTTCGCAGGTGCCTTTACATCCTGAAACGTGAAGACTTTAAGATTTTTTCTAAAATCTGGCATAAAATGTAGATTTTCCTAATATTTTTATTTGAAGGACTATCAAGGACTTCGTTTTAGCCTCCAATTTATTTGTCTTCCATTCATTAAAAAATTCAATATTTTTCATCAAATTATTCTATTGGAAATTTTCCTAAAAATACAAAATAAAAATATTTAGAAAAATCTACCATGAGTCTTTCGGAAACCTTTAATACCCAATTAAAAATCTAAAATGCATTTGTTTGCCCAAAAACTTAAAAGTCGTTTTAATATTTGTATCACCTTCCTCCCTCCAAATTCCCTCCCCATCCCTACTCTTCCTTTCCCTCCTTCGGTTATTTCTTTCGACTACACATCATCTTAATATTGGTCCTGTTAAAAACACATTATCCTTTTTATTAGCTCATTTTTTATTTTCTGCCACAATTTTCTTCAAGTTGTTGGTGTTGTTGCTGCTGCTGTCGTTTTTTTTTTTTTTTTTTTTTTTCAAATTTTATAGGCCATTCGGCAGGACCTCTACTTGCCTTTTCATTTTCTTCTAAATGTGCTCACCTTTTGTTTACTCACTCAAGAAGAAATAAAAACACTTTAAGAAGGCATCACCCCACTTCCGTTGTCTAGCAAGGCAAAAGATCTCTCGGGTCGAGGTCTATAAATTTAAAATAAGAAACAAAAAAGACGTCGACGAAGACATCTTCAAGCCAAGAAAATTGCCAACAAAATTAACACATAAATATCCCGTCATGACCACTTGTAACGGTCAGTTGTTGTTTTTTTTTTTGTGGAATTTCACCTCCAGCCCCCCTCAATTTTTACTTTTGTTACAGTGTCTGTTTTGAAGGTGTAGGGGGTAGCTTATTTTCCACCCTGCCATTGTTGTACATTTTTTTCCACCTGGGAAAATAAATAACAAAAAAAAAAAACAGCAACAACAAACGAGCGTAAATTTCAACACGAAACGAAGCTGAATGGGAATTTTCAATGGTGACAGTTGAATAGTCCGTTTTTTGTTTCTAAAAAAACTGAAGTCCTCCCCATTGGTTTTGGCTTTGGTTTTGTCAGCAGAAATAGCCGTCGGAATTCGTTCTATTCAGAACTGTTGTTAGCCACTTCCGTTTCGATTGTATACTGTCAAAGTTTTGTGCGATGCTGCTCACTCTGTTATTGTCTTCAGGGGAAGATTTTTTTGGGGCGGGGGCATTTATTTTGGATCACCTACATTAATTGGAAGAAATGTTGGGTTGAGCTTTCGTGTTGTGGTCCTAAAATTAAGTTTTAAAAAAAGTCCACATCCACTGATTCATGAGTCCTTAGCAAACATTTGTAAAAATCCTTGAGAAGAAATCTTAAAAAATCCCCGTGTATGGGCCCAATATTGGGCTGATGGTCCTTCTAAAAAAATCGGGAGTTGTATCAAAATAGCCGATTTTAAGAAGTCATATTTTTTAAAAATCTCCCACAAGTCGAAAGAGCCCCAGTTTGGGAATCAACGAAGTTATCGCTGGTAGCTGGTGTTGGACATACCCAGGGGAGAAAATCTCAAACCACGACCGATGGTCGGCACCCTAAAACAGTATAAAATATAGACAAATTTTGGTTCGATGTACTGAAGAGAATCGGATTATCCGGGTTCAAACACCAATACAAATCTACAATCTAGTCTGATGGACCTTGAAAAATATGCTTTTTGAATTATTGACCAGAAAATATATGAGAAAAAATTCTTTATAAATCCACTTCTGTTGGTCCTTGAGAAAATACTTCTTAGAATCTCCTTAAATTGGTGTGAAGGACCCTTAATGTATGCCTAAAAATCCACCGAAAAATCGACTCAAAAATATTTTTAAAAGAAACACGTTTTAAGTCTGATGAGGCTTGAGGAAAAAATCTTGAAAAATCTACAAATATTGGCCGCTTTTTACCTTGATGGGCCTGGGAACAAATTCTTAAAAATGTCACTTTTACTGATCGGAAGAAGCTTGAGAAAATATTTCTGAAATATAGATGGAATGAACCCCAAAATATAACTAAAAAGCAACGTTAATTGGTCGAAAGTTTCTTGAGAAAATATTCTTAAAAATCCAAGTCCTTTGCTCCTAAAGTTCTCAGAAAAATATTTCTCGGAGGGCCCTTGCGAAAATATTCATAAAAATCCAAGTTCATTGCTCCTAAGGTACTCAGGAAAATATTCCTCGGAGGGTCCTTGTGAAAATATACTTAAAATAACCACGTTTGTTGCTTGGATGGTCCTTCAGAAAAAATCTGAAGAAAAAGGTTTATTGTTTTGCTGATCCTTGAGAAAATTCTTGAAAAATCCACGTTTGCTGGTCGGAAGGTCCTTGAGGAAAAAGATCCTGAAAGATCCTTGAAAAAATCCACTTTTATTTGTATAATAGACCATGAGAAAACAACGTTTTAATTCCACATTTATTGCTCGGATGGTCCTTCAGAAAATATTCATAGAAATTCAATGTTAAGGGCCTGAAGGTCATTGAGAAAATTTCCTAAAAAAGTTAATGTTTGTTGTTCGAAAGGCCCTTTAAATAATATTATTTAAAAAAAAAAAACATGTTTGTTGTTTGAAAGGTCCTTGAGATAATATTTCTGAAATATTGATGGAAATTTCCTCAAAAAATCAACGTTTGTTGCTCGAAAGTTCCATGAGAAGATATTCTTAAAAAATCGTTGTCTGTTACTCCTAAGGTCCTCAGAAAAATTTTAAAATCCACGTTTTTTGGTCGGAAGGTCTGTGCTTTGAAGTTCCTTCAAAAAACACTAAAAAAGGTTTATTGAAAAATAAAAACTTTAATTCTACTTTTATTAGTTGGATGATTATTAATAAATACATAAAGGTCCTTGAGAAAATATTCTTAATAAATACCCGTGTATTGCATTAGGTCCTTGAGAAAATATTGTTAAAAAATTCAAGTTGGGTAGTCGAAATGTCCTTGAAAAAAAAATGTTAAAAAATCCATGTTTGGTAGTCGAAAGGTCCTTGAGAAAATATTGTTAAAAATCCAAGTTTAAAGGTCCTTGAGAAAATATTCTTAAAAAGTTCTCGTTTGTAGCCTTAAATGTCCTTGAGAACACATTCTTAAAAATCCACCTTTGGTAGTCGAAGGGTCCTTAAAAAATATTCTTCAAAAAATCAACGTTTGTTGCTCGAGTGGTCCTTGAGAAAATATCCTTTAAAAATCTACATTAATTGCCCTGAAGGTCCATGAGAAAATATTCTTAAAAAATCCACGTTTATTGCATTAAAGGACCATGTGAAAATATTCTTAAAAATCCACGTTAATTGGCCTGAAGTTCCTTAAGAAAGTATTCTTTAAAAATTCACTTTAATTGCCCTGAAGATTCTTGGAAAAAAATCTTTAAAAATCCAAATTTATTGAATCAATAAATATCTTATAATTCGCTTTTATTAGCCTGAAGGTCCTTCAAAATTTTTCATATAAATCCGCCTTTGAAGATTCTAGGTTCTTGAGAATAAATTCCTATAATAGGCCAGGTTTTTGCCCGTCCCCGTCCCTTAAGAAAATATCAAAAACAAAAAAAAAAAAACACGGAAGGTTCTGAGAAAAAATATGTTTAACATTTCGTTTATTGGACTGAAGATTCTTGAGAAAAAAACATTTGATAAGTCCACGTTCTTGATGGTCATTGAAAAATACTTTTTAAAAATCCAGGATTATTGGTATGATTTTTCCTGAGCAAAATTGAAAAATTCCACGTTCATTGCTCGGAAGGTCCTTTAGAAATTTGTCTTAAAAAATTAATGTTATAAGGACTGAATGTCCTTGAGAAAAAGTTCTTCAAATATTCACGTTAATAATCTTGAAGGTTCTTGAGAAAAAATTTCGTTAAAAATCCATGTTTGATGACTTGACGAAGACATGTTATAAATGAGGGGTTATTAGCCTGAAGGTCCTTAAAAAATATTCGCATAAATTCGCCTTTGACGACTTTAGGTTCCTGAGAATAAATTCCTATAAAAAGGAATTGTATGACCCTTTAGAACATTTTAGGAACAAAATCCACTATAATTGGTCGGAAGGGCCTGGAGAAAATATCTACAAAATATTCTCGTTTATTGGTCTGAAGGTCCTTGAGAATAAAATCTTTCAAAATCCACGTTTAGGAGTCTGATGGTCATTGGAAAAATATTTTTCAAATATCCAGGTTTATTGGAATGATGGCCCTTGAGCAAATAATTTAAAAAAAACTCGTTTACTGCTCGAAAGATCTTTGAATAATATTGCAAAGGAAATTGAGGTTAATTGCACTGAAGGTCCTTGAAAAGAAGTTCTTCAAATATTCACGTTCATTGCCTTAAAGCTTCTTGAGAAAATATTCATAAAAATCCACGTTAATTACCCTGAAGATTTTTGAAAAAAAATTTAAAATCTACGTATGATGAACATTTTATAAATTCGGACCTGAAGGTCCTTAAAAATGTTCAAAAAAATGCCGTTTAGGCTTTTAAAGAAAAAAATTTCTAAAATATCCACGTTTGTTGTTCATAAGGTCCGTGAGGAAATATTGAGGAAATCCTTGAGAAAAATGTCTTAAAAACTATTGTTTATTGGTCCGAATGTCCTTGAGAAAAAAATCATACAAAACCCACACTTTTAAGTCTGATGGTCACTGAAAAAATTTTTAAAAATAATTCAGGATTATTCGTATGATTGTCCTTGAGTAAAAATTGAAAAAAAAATCACGTTTGTTGCTCAGAAGGTCCTTAAAGAAATATTGTAAAAAAATTTAGGTTAATTGGACTGAAGGTCCTTGAGGAAAATTCCTTCAAAGGTACTTCAGAAGGTACTTGAAAAAAAATGTTCTTTAAAATTCTACATTCACTGGCATTAGGATCCTTTAGAAAATATCTTTTAAAAACCCTCATGATGCTCGAAAAGTCCCTGAGAAAATATCCGCATAATCCGTTTTTATTGTACTAATGACCCATGTAGGGGCTCTTCTATATTCGTTGGCATTTTTAAAACGGTTAGGTATTTTTTAGGCCTTTTTTGTTCCTCCTCAAAAAAATCAAAACTTTTTTAGCCAATTGACATTGAAACGACGACATGAGGCCGGATACTAAACTTGGCCACAGCCGATATGCCACTGATATTTCGAGACACTGCGACACACGCAGGTTTTCAGCAATGAAAGTGACAATGACGCGAGTTCCATTCAAACTAGCTGTTAAAAGTTGGTTGTTAGAATTGGTTTAATGGCGGAAAAAGGGAGAGGGGTGAGGATACGCGGTTCGAAGGATATGCCCTGCCAAGGTGGTGGGATTGCTGAATTTAAGATTTTTTTTGTATTATTGGTATTTTTTGTTTATTTTTCCTTCCTTCTTTTGTTTTCATTTTATTTAAATAAACAAACACACACACAATTGGTGTGGGTGGGTGTGTGTGTTTTAGTCAACAATTGTTAATGTTTCTTTGCCATAATTTTTATTTTCTCAATCCTTGTTTTGAGAAAAAAAAAAAATCCAACTCCCCAAGGCTAAAAACAATGGCGTAAATTTACTCCTCTGATGATGATGCTGATGAGCTGCTCCTGCTTTTCTCGGTCTTGTTGTTTTACAAACCGCATTCGCAAATTAAAAATAAACAAAAACATTGTTATGCGGCGACTAACCCATCTTATAATTTTCCTATTATGGTTTTGTCTGGCAGTCTTGCTTTCGAAGGTCCTTCTCTCTCTCTCTGCATCCCTCTCTATCTTGTTCTCAGCATTTAATATTTATAATAATTATGTTACGTTTATGTAAAAACAACAACAGGAACATATCAGGTATCCTCATTTGTCCACCTGCCTTTCCCCATCAAAAAGGATTCATATGTAATCCTAATACAAATCCTTCAATTAGTTATGTCCTATAGATGCTTGATTTGTGAGGCTATCTTCTTTGTCAGCCCTTCAGTCTCCGGTCTTCCTATATTTAAATTTGTAAGTCTATTTCCCCCCGGATTTTTTCCTGTTGTCTTCCAAAGAAAATGAAAAATCACGGATATCCTTTTCTCTTTTGCTTTAATTATTTTGCGAAATTAAAAATATTCAAAACCAAATGAGTTTCCACCAAATGTCACCAAAAAAATTGTTTCATTTTCTTGGGTATTGTTTTGTTGACATTTTTTGTAAAAGGTGTTGGAAAAAATGACATTTAGGGACAAATAAATAGCATAAAAACACTCGGGAAATTAAGATCTTCTTCTGAAGGTATTCAAGAAAATATTTAAAAATAATCCATGTTTAACGACTTTAAACGTAATTTAAAATATTTGGACTGATGGTCCTTGAGAAAATATCCATTTTTATGGGTCTGATGGTCTTTGCGAAAATATTACTTAAAAATTCCCTGTAATTTACCTAAAGGTCTTTAGAAAATATCCTTACAAAATTCACGTTTGCCGACAGGAAGGTCCTTTAGAATAACATTTCCAAAAATCCACTTTACTTGGCCAAAAAGGTCCTCTAGAGAATATTCGTTAAAAATTCACATTAACTGGCCCGAAGGTCCTTAAAAATATTTTTTAAAAATGTCCATGCAGGTCCTTGCGAAAATATTCGTAATTTAGCTGAAGATCCTGGAAAAAATATCCTTACAAAATTCACATTTGCTGGCAGGAAGGTCCTTGAAAAAATATTTATAAAAAAAATCACATTTGTTGCTTGGAAGGTCCTAAAGATAATATTAAAAAATCCATAAAGGAGCCTCGCTAAATGGTTGTTTGATCTTTTTTTCATTTTTCTCATTTTCCATAGACAAAAGACCTCTCTGAAATATTTTTAAGCACCTGCTACAATTTTGCCCACATCTGTCGCTCTTTTCCTGCGCTATTCTTTTTATTAAAAATCGCCCTCCAAATAAATGACTCTGCATTAATTTTGGGCGCACAGGCCAGTGTCAAAACTTAAATAAATGCATTATAAAATCAACTTTTCGAACAGACTTCATTTGGAGAGCCACCCTTCCTAGTCCCCCACCATCCCAAAAAACATCAGCGAAATAACAATAAGATGAAATATAAGCTTAAGAAATGGAATAAGGAAACAAATAAACGTCTTCTGAGGCAAAATTGGAGAAAAAAGCAAGGCAATGCTCTTCCTGTGCCCCATCACAGCCCCAACCCCTCACCAAGCGACTCGAACTCCTTCATTATCATTCAAAACTCTAGACACTGCAAATAGCGCCTTCTTGTGTTTGCAATTCATTCATCTGGCGATGGTTCTGTTTTTCTGGGAGGGGAATTGTCTTATCTCTGGCCGGAATAAACCCGCACTTCAAAAAAACTCGAACAACAACAACATAAACAAAATGAAGCAAACAAAAGAAACAATCGTTGACTGCATTTAACTGTCAGTGCATTTCGAGGCAAAAAGGACACCATTTTGAATAACAAATTTTGTTGCTGTTTTTTTGAAGGAAGAAAATAAAAAAATAAAGCAAAGTTTTCTTTTACCTTTACCCTGGTCAGCTTCTCAATAGGGGGATATATTTTTTTAAATACATCTCTCCCCAAAAATGTCCTGCTTTTTTTCCTTCGAGAAATTTGTAAAAAAAAACGATGAAAACAAAAACTTTGGCAAATGTTTGTTTTTCTTCGTTGGTTTTTCGTTTTTCTTTCTTTTGAGGAAATGGTTTTTTTTCTCAAGATTTTTATTTAAACACGTCTTGGGTCCCCAGAATTATTAACACTCGAATAATTATCTTGAAGATTTATTTTTTCTCTTGTACAGAATTCTTTTTTCTGGAGTTTTTGAGGGAGTTGAGTTGAGGGTTGGAGAAGAAGTTCACAACAATGAATATTTCTGGCAAAACAATGGTGGTCAAAAGTCATTGCACATAATATGGCAAGGACCTTCGTCTAAATCCTTGAAAGATGGAAGATCCTCTGTTGACAAAGCGACACACCAAAAATTGAATTCGATTTATGTCGATTTTGGGATGGAAAGTAGGAATCGTATCCCTCGTTTTAGACAATAAAGACATGGAAGATTCTCAAGGACCTACAGACAACAAACGTAGATTTCTCAAGGATATTCAGACCAATGAAAGAGGATTTTTGAAAAAAATTTTCTCAAAGGCTGATCCCATTGTCCTTCAGACCAATTTCCACGGATTTTTTTAAGAATATTTTCTCGAGGACCAACAGGTCGACAAAAGTGAATGTTTTGAAGAATATTTTCTCAAGGACCACCAAAATGCAGAGAATACTTCCATAATGACCCTCTGGCAAATAATTTTAGAATTAGATGTATTTTCTAAAGGAGCCTTAGGTCGTCAAACCTTGATTTTTTAAAGAATATTTTATCAAGGACCTGACAAAAGGACGACAGGACCCGTGAACCTGGATTTTAAGAATATGTTTTTAATGACCACACGTGTTTTTTTTTCTAATTTCTTAAGGACCATCAGACGAATTGCCACAGGATTTTAACGAATACTTTTCTAAGGACTAATAATCTTTGTTTTTAAAGATCACATTATTATAGAATATTCTGGTTATTTTTAATTTTTTTTTTCCAGGACCTTCAGACCAATATTTAAGGACGTTCTGACTTATTAATTTTGATTTTTAAAAAATTTTTCAAGGACCATCTGACTAAAAAACGTCGACTATTGAAGATTATTTTCTCCAGGGCCCTCAGACCAATAAAAGTGGAATTTGTAAATAAAATCATCTCAAGACCGTGCACATCAATAGACGTGGATGTGTTCTTAAGGACCACAGGTGAACTAACGTGTTTTTTTTTTAATTTCTTAAGGACCATCAGAACAAAAGGCCAGGGGTTTTAAAGAATATTTTTCTAAGGACCCTAAGGACCAATAATCTTTGATTTTCTAAGATCATATTTTCAAGGATCTTTTGGTTATTTTTAAAAATTTTTTTTCCAGGACCTTCAGACCAATAAACGTGGATTTTTTAAGAATATTTTCTAAAGGACATTTGTACTAATGAACTTTGATTTTTAAATATTAATTTTTCAAGCACCATCTGACCATAAAACGTCAACTATTTCCCCAGGACCTTCAGACCAATAAAAGTAGATTTTGTAAAGAATATCTCCTTAAGGACTTTCCTCTTAAAGACTTTCACATCAACAAACGTGGATGTGTTCATAAGGGCCACAGGTTAACCAATGAGTTTTTTTTTAATTTCTTAGGAACCATAAGACCAAACGTCAAGGGTTTGTCACGAAAACATTTCTAAGGACCCTCAGATAAGCCTTGATTTTTTTAGATAATTTTTAAGGATATTATCTTTATTTTAAAAATATTTTTTCTAGTAAATTCAGAAATTAAAGACCATTAGACCAAAAGTCCAGGGTTTTTTCACGACAATTTTTTAAGGACCTTCAGACTAATTTTACTTTATTTTTTAAAATTCATTTAATCAAGGATCTTCTGGTTATTTAAAAAAATTTTTGCAGGACCTTCGAAGCAATGAATGTGAATTTTTACGATATATTTTCTTATGATCCTTCAGGCCAATAAACGTGGATTTTTTAAGAATATTTTCTAAAGGACATTTGTACTAATGAACTTCGATTTTTAAATATTAATTTTTCAAGCACCATCTGACCAAAAACCGTCGACTATTTAAGATTATTTTCTCCAGGACCTTCAGACCAATAAAATTGGATTTTGTAAAATATATTTTCTCAAGACCGTGAATTTTTAAAGAATATTCTCTTAAGGACTTTTACATTAATAAACGTGGACATTCTGGAATATTTTCTCAAAGAACATGCGACCAATTCATCAAGGATCTTCAGACCAATAAACTTGGAACTTTTGGGGATTAATTTTCTCCGTAGTCTTAAAGCCAAAAACATAAATATTTAAGGAGGTTTTGTAAAGGACAATCAGAACAAAAAACAAAAAACGTGGATTTTTTTGGAATATTTCTCAAGGTCAAATCAGGTCTACAAATTTGGTCATTCTACAACTTTTTCTTGAAGGACTATAGATTAAGAATATTTTCCGGAAAATCTGCAGATCAAAAAACGTTTATTTTTTTAAGAATATTTTCTCAAGGACTTTTAGCCCAAAAACACGGATCTTCGAATATTTTATATAACACTTTCATGTTTTATATAATACTTTAATGCTTATATATCACATAGACGTGGATTATCTAGATTTTTTTTCTTTTGAATATTTATTTATTTTCGTATTTTTTCAAGAAAAAAAGATATTAATTTTTTAAAAATATTTTCTGGGGAACCTTCATTCCAATAAACGTGGACCTTTTAAGAATATTTTCGGCAGACCTAACATAGGTTTCAAGGCGATTCTTGTCGAGCAAAGGATTTTTTCAAAGTTTTTTCAGAGACTATCAGGTCAACAAATTATACAAAACTCTCTGTTAATGGTGGCAACAATGTGACAATATTGGCATATAGATGGCACTAAACACACATCTATTTTTTGGAAGTTTTTTCAATATATGATTGTTTTTTTTAAATACGGTTCTTAAATGTACTTTACTACTTTCTTGAAAACTATCACATCACAAAATTCTGGAGTTTTTAGATATTTTCTTAAGGACATTATCCTTAAGGAACATCCGATCAAAAATGCTAATTTTTAAAGAATATATTTTCGGAGGATCTGTTAAACATATTTGCTGGAAAGTCTCCAGATAAGTAAATTATGTTAAAAAAATCAAGAACCATTAGTATAACATAAGTTTTTTTTTCACAGAGATCGCGAATTTCTAATGAATATTTTTAAGGACTCCTGGAATTGTGGATTTTTTTTAATATTTTACATGCACTCTCAAGGTCTACATTTTGAAGAATTCTTTAAAGAACTTTCAGGACAAAAAAGTTCAGATTTTTTGGGAATATCTTCTTCATAAACTTCAGGCCAATTGACGTGAATTTCAAAAAGTTTTTCTAAGAAAATATGGTTTACCTGGTAGATGTTGTTCCAAGGACTATAAGGTCGACAAACTGTAAAATGTATCAGTTTTTGCGATCATAATTTAAAACTATTGACATGTAGAAGGGGTTAAATACACATTTTCAATTAAATAAATCCAATTTTCCGCTCTGAAGTATATTTCACGCTTTCTTATTTAGAATTATTCCCTATTTTTTTATCGGGCATATTCCACAAATAACAAAAAATCGTCAATTTTTGTAATGTTGTTAAATGAGATTTATTTTTAAAACTAATTCAAATGCTTTTTTAACGCCATGGTAACAATTTCGAATTAGAAAAAGAAAACGAAGTAAAATTCAATATCAGAATGAATATTTTTGGATACAAGAGAAGTCAAGAAATCAACAAAAGATGACGATTGCCCCACATGCCATTCACCATTGCCATCGAAATTCTGTCATTTGTTCAACATTTACGTCAAAGTGGTGGGGATGGAAACTGCAGCTAAAAATAAACACAACCATTGTTGTAATATTTTGAAAATGTTTTTCTCTTATTGTTTTAGATGGATTTAAATTATGTCATTAGGAACATTATGTTTTTGTTTTTCTATGCACTCCTCCTCTGGCACACCCACTCAGATGCAATAAAACTAAATTTAAAATCAAAATTTTTGAAAACATCATGTGGGGAGAATTTGAAATATTTTCACTACAGGGTGAGATGAAAAAACTGCAACCAAATTCACACTGCTGTCATTTCTAAGCCACTCGTCCGACAGCTGTTAAAAACTTTCCAGTGACAGCTCATTATATTGTCTACAAGCGTAAGAAAGAATTTTGGTGAGAATTTTCCCGAAAAAAATTATTCGTGATGGAATTCAAGCGTGCTAGTGTGATTTCTTTAAATTTGGCTGGAAAACCACAAGAGGCTGTCGTTAGAGCACTACAGCATTTAAATGTGAATAAATCTTTTGTGTCTCGATCGATACTGCGGTAGATCGTTACCCTGATACTGGTAGCGAAGCCCGACGTCAAGGACGGAAGTGGACGGAAGAAAACAGCAACATCAGCAGAAATGGTTCGAAAAGTAAAGAAGCGACTTGATCGAAACCCGCATTGCAGTGGTCGAAAAATGGCCCGTAAGCTGAACATATCGCAATATTCCATTCGCAAATACTGAAAAATGAACTCGGGTTAAAGTCATTGAAATTCCAAAAAGTGCAATAACTTACACCGCAACGGAAAGAAAATAGATTCAGACTCAAAAGAGCTAAAGCGAAACACGCTTGGCCGAAAGTGGTGAACTGCGAATATGGTTTTCTCCCATGATAAAACATTCGTTGTCCAGCAGTTCGGACAGTAAACAAACAAAAGATCATGTTTACTTGCGAAAGAGGTCTGAAGAGAGCTGAAAATGTGCACCTTCGGTTGGCCACCAAAGCATGGTGATGGTGTGGGCCGTCATAACAGCCGATGGTCGCTCTCCGCTCGTATTAAACGACCGAGGCATCTGAATAAATTCCGAATTTTATCTCGAAAATATTCAGGAGTATGTATTAAAGCCTTGGGCACACAAACATTTTGGGCGCAAACCTTGGACATTCCATCGCAATCAGCACGCTCCACCGCCTCACAAGAATGGTTACAAATTGAGGTTCCTCGCTTCATTTCCAGCTCACTATGGCCACCAAAATCTCCGGATACCAATCCGTTGGATTATTGTGTCTGGAGTATTTTGGAAAGCAAGGTTGGCATTAAAAAAAATACTACAGTGTCGATCTCCTCAAGCAAGCGCTTCGCCGGGAAGGGGTCAAATGGGCCGCAGAGCAACATTCGGACAGCGTGTGACGGTTTCATTGGCCGTTTGAAGGACATAATTCGTGCCAAAGGTGACCAATTCGAACAAATCTAAACTTATTCTAAAATTTGATGCTATTTCCTACATTTTTCAACTTCATTCAATAAAATTTTAAATATAAATCTAAAAACTATGGCGTTTGACTTTGTATACCCTCTGTAGCCATATGGCTGAGGGTAAAAAAAATCTTTAAAAATACACGTCTGGGGATCTGAAAAAAAATCTTTAAAAATACACGTCTGGGGATCTGAAAAAAAATCTTTAAAAATCCACGTCTGGGGATCTGAAAAAAAATCTTTAAAAATCCACGTCTGAAGCTCTGAAAAAAATCGTTAAAATCCTCTTTTGGAGCTCTGAGACAAATTCTTTAAAAATTCACGTCTGGGGATCTGAAAAAAAAATCTTTAAAAATCCACGTCTGAAGCTCTGAAAAAAATCGTTAAAATCCTCTTTTGGAGCTCTGAGACAAATTCTTTAAAAATTCACGTCTGAAGCTCTGAAAAAAAATTCTCGATGTCTGAAAAAAATCTTTAAAAATTCACGTCTGGAGCTCTGAGAAAAATTCTTTAAAAATCCACGTCTGGGGTTCTGAGAAAAATTCTTTAAAAATCCACGTCTGGAGCTCTGAGAAAAATTCTTTAAAAATCCACGTCTGCACGTCTGATTCTCTGAAAAAAATTCTTCTAAAAAACACGTCTAAAGCTCTGAAAAAAATTCTTTAACAATCCACATTTGGTGCTATAAAGGACTTTGTTGCAGTTTTTTTATCTCCCCTGTAAAATTTGATTTTTTAATGGAATCCAATTTTGTCCCAATATTTTCACGCATTTCTTTATAACTAATTCGATATCTTCCGATTAAAAAGAAAATCTCTCGTAGACCTAATGGAATGACTAATTCAAGAGTTTAAGTTTTTTGTTTTTAGTCTTTTATTGACAGTTAATTAATTATTTAGTTAAAACTATGTCATATCCCCCGACACTGATGATGACTAGGTGCATTCAACTCAGAAAACACATAGTTTTGAAAAAAAAAAACACACAAAAAATATATATTCTATTCGGAACATAAAAGAAACAAAAATTGAATGATAAATAGTTGCTACTTAAAAGTGACAATTTTCAAAAAAAAAAAAAAAAAAAAAAAAAAAAAAAAAAAAAAAAAAACTTTGCTCTAATATGTTATAATGAGGTACGCTCTACGCCTAGCTGATGCTGAAAATTTTGAAAAAAAAATTTAAAAATAATTTTTTTTGGTTCGGATGTTTACTTTTTAAAATTGTCACAAACAAACACACATATGTATCTGGGAATATATTTGGTTGTATCTGTAAAAGTTGTATGTTTATGTCTTCTCCAATTATTATAAACAATTGTGACCCAGTCTCGCAGCAACATTGAGGTGACAACATCCATTGGAGGTGTTGAAAAAAAAATGGAATATCCATGTCAGTGTTTGTTATTTTTTTCTTTTCACGGTGTAATGGTGATATGCCAAATATCTGTCAGTCTTTTGTTGTTGGTCTTTATTTTCGCTTCGGACAATTTCGCCGGGATTGAAGACAAATGATCGCATTGAGGTGATGATATCGCTTAGAATAAACATGAGACAAATACATACATAAATAAATACATACATACATACAAATATACATACATACATATATATATGTATGTATATTGAAGAACAAGATGACACTATTGACATAGAAGAAGAAAATGTCTTTCGTCCATGGAGGGGGATCTTTATACCTACTCGATCATGTAAATTGAAACAATTGAAATATTCAGATTTTGGAAAAAAAAACAATGAATTTTAAATCCCATGATAATCTATACTGGAATCCCATCTACGACACATGTATGTACCCAGGAGTGCAATATTATTCATTTAAATGTTTATTTTTGCTTTGTTATTTATGGAAAATTGCAAAATAAATTTTCGAATGCTGTAAACAAAAACTGCAAGGGAAATACCTGGAATTCCAAATGTTTGAAGAAAAGACCGGTGGAAACATTTGGGGAGAAACAATGTTGCACAATATATGAATATCAGAAAACTTATATAAATTAACTAAAGAAAAGAGCGAAACGTTCGTAAGAAAAGTACAGATAAACAAGGTACCCCCATTTTATTCACAAACGGGAATTTCTTTGAATAACAAATTTGGATAATTTTGTCCTGACTAATTTTATCCAAAGGCGAGGAATTTTTTAATCGAAAAAAGTGGGTAACTTTATTCAGAGACCTGAATCATGTTATTTATAGATGCGGATAATTTTATCCAAATACCTGGATAACTTCATCCAAAAATGTGGATAATTTTATCCACAGATGGGATAAGTTTATCCACAGACGTGGATTATTTTATCCACAGATGTGGATAATTTTATCCACAGACGAGGATGTGTTTATCCACAGACGTGGATAAATTTATCCTGGGATTTTATCTACAGACGTGGATAATTTTATCCTGGGATTTTATCCACAGACGTGGATAATTTTATCCTGGGATTTTATCCACAGACGTGGATAATTTTATCCACAGAAGTGGATAAGTTTATCCACAGACGTGGATAATTTTATCCTGGATAAGTTTATCCACAGACGTGGATAATTTTATCCTGGATTTTTATCCACAGACGTGGATAATTTTATCCTGGATTTTTATCCACAGATGTGGATAATTTTATCCTGGATAAGTTTTTCCACAGACGTGGATAATTTTATCCTGGATAAGTTTATCCACAGACGTGGATAATTTTATCCTGGATTTTTATCCACAGACGTGGATAATTTTATCCTGGAATTGTATCCGCAGACGTGGATAATTTTATCCTGGAATTTTATCCCCAGGTGTGGATAATTTTATCCTGGAATTTTATCCGCAGACGTGAATAATTTTATCCTGGATTTTTATCCACAGACGTGGCGAATTTTATCCTGAATTTTTATCCACAGACGTGAATAATTTTATCCTGGATTTTTATCCACAGACGTGGATAATTTTATCCTAGATTTTTATCCACAGACGTGGATAATTTTATCCTGGATTTTTATCCACAGACGTGGATAATTTTATCCTGGATTTTTATCCACAGACGTGGATAATTTTATCCTGGATTTTCATCCACAGACGTGGATAATTTTATCCTGGATTTTTATCCACAGACGTGGATAATTTTATCCTGGATTTTTATCCGCAGGCGTGGATAATTTTATCCTGGATTTTTATCCACAGACGTGGATAATTTTATCCTGGATTTTTATCCACAGACGTGGATAATTTTATCCTGGATTTTTATCCACAGACGTGGATAAGTTTATCCTGGATTTTTATCCACAGATGTGGATAATTTTATCCTGGAATTTTATCCGAAGACGTGGATAATTTTATCCTGGAAATTTATCCGCAAACGTGGATAATTTTATCCTGGAATTTTATACGCAGACGTGGATAATTTTATCCTGGAATTTTATCCACAGACGTGGATAATTTTATCCTGGATTTTTATCCACAGGCGTGGATAATTTTATCCTGGATTTTTATCCACAGACGTGGATAATTTTATCCTGGAATTTTATCCACAGACGTGGATAATTTTATCCTGGAATTTTATCCGCAGGCGTGGATAATTTTATTCTATGAATCTATTTCCTCATTTCTCAGATTATTCAAAATCAGGCATGCAAATGGAAAATTGTGGAAAAACGCATAAACATTTTAAAAAATTCAAAAAATGACAATAAAATTTGTTTTAATATTGTTTTTGGGAGATTTGAAAAAATACAACATTTGCTGCACAGATATAGAATTTTGAATTTGATACATATATTCGAGTATTGTATTAAAATCACAAAAAATAGACACACCAACATTTCACACAATCTGATATGCGAATAGAGAACGAGATAGGAAAGAAAGATACACAAATAAAATGAAACGTATTCAAAAATTCAAAGGAAATCAATGGTGGTGGTAGGAAAGGTAGCAATTTCACTCGAAACTAGAATTTTTGAAAAAAAAAGAAATTTCATATAAATATTCAAAAACAGATTTGATAAATGAAAAAAGACCATAAAATAATAAATTTGTTATTGAAAATTAGTCATAGCATTTTCTGTTTTTTTTTTCGTTTCACACACAGGGACATTTTTTTGTAGATTTGAGTATTCATAGATATATATAGATAGGTACATATATATATGTATATATGAAGGTATTTTGGGCCAAAGAAAAATCGTCTTTCAAAACCCAATTGATTATTGTAAAAATTATTGAAACTGGACAGGAATATAAAAATGATTGTTTGTAATTACCAATTTCAATTTCTCGAGCAGTGAGCAGCAACAATGTGGCAGAATCCGAAATTATATTTCAATTTCACAATTAATTTTATTTGAAATATTTTTTTTTTAAATTTTTTACTTTTCAAGAAATTTCTTTTTATTTATTTCGACATGCATATACACTCATATATATGTGTATGGTATATATATTTCACATAAAATTTTTTAGTTATTTTTTTTTTTTTCTTTTTTTTTTTTCGTCAACACGTTTCTACGTTGCTATTTTTCGCTCACTTTCGCTATTTTTCCGTCACACAAAAATATTTGTTTTCCAAATTTTTTTTCTTTAATTTTTTTTTCAAACAATTATTTTTCACACTTTTTTTCTGAAAACGATATAATTTTCTCTACATCCCCACCACTCGAACAAAAAAAGAACGACACACCGATCCGCGGAGATGACTTCTGCAACTAACGAGTGTTCCCAAAGAGTATTGGGGAAAAACGAATTTTCTTTTCAAAAAAAATGTCTTGCCCCTTTCGCAAATCTAATGGGAGGTGGGAGAAAGATCTACTCAGCTACTGAAAAGATCTATTTGCTGTCTGGCTACTGTCTCCTCGAAATGCGTTTGGCTACCACGAAGAGGAGGAGGAGGATGGTAGGTGAAGAAAACATTCATTTCGAATATCCAAATATATGTATTTTTAGATTTGAGAAGGAAATTGGTTTGTTGTCGTTGCTTTTTTGTTGTTGTTGTAGGTATATTTTGTTTTTCGAAATTAACATATGTTCGGAAGAGTCACACGGCACACACTCATCAAAGATCTCAATTGTGAGAGCATGGTTGGTTTTTAAAGAGAGGATATGAGGAATGAAGAAGACAAGAAAACTACGAGGCAGGTGAGGAAATGGGGGAAAACATTATCCACACCTGATTAAGGGAAATGAAAATTATCCAAGTTTTTTGGTGAAATTATCCACTTCTTTGAACAAAAATATCCGCGTCTGTGGATAAAATTATCTACGCCTGCGAATTAATTATGCATTTCTTTGGATAAAATTATCCACGACTTCGGATAAAATTCCAAGATAAAATTATACACATTTGTGGACAAAATTATCCTCGTCTTTGGATAAAACTATCCACGTCTGTGGATAAAATTATCCAAGTCTGTGGATAAAATTATCCACATCTGTGGATAAAATTATCCAGGTCTGTGGATAAAATTATCCAAGTCTGTGGATAAAATTATCCACATCTGTGGATAAAATTATCCAGGTCTGTGGATAAAATTATCCTCGTCTTTGGATAAAATTATCCTCGTCTTTGGACGTCTATGGATAAAATTATCCACGTCTGTGAAAAAAATTATCCACGTCTGTGGAAAAAATTATCCACGTCTGTGGAAAAAATTATCCACGTCTGTGGAAAAAATTATCCACGTCTGTGGATAAAATTATCCACGTCTGTGGATAAAAAATTATCCACGTCTGTGGATAAAATCATCCACGTCTGTGGATAAAAAATTATCCACGTCTGTGGATAAAATTATCCACGTCTGTGAATAAAATTATCCAGGTCTGTGGATAAAATTATCCACGTCTTTGGATAAAATTATCCACGTCTTTGGATAAAATTATCCACGTCTGTGGATAAAATTATCCATGTATTTGGATAAAATTATCCACGTCTTTGGATAAAATTATCCACGTCTGTGGATAAAATTATCCAAGTCTGTGGATAAAATTATCCACGTCTCTGGACACGTCTGTGTATAAAATTATCCACGTCTGTGGATGAAATTATCCACGTCTGTGGATGAAATTATCCACGTCTGTGGATAAAATTATCCACGTCTTTGGATAAAGTTATAGACGTCTTTGGATAAAATTATAGACGTCTATGGATAAAATTACCCAGGTCTGTGGATAAAAGTATCCACGTCTGTGGATAAAACTATCCATATTTTTGGATAAAATTATCCACGTCTGTGGATAAAATTATCTACGTCTTTGGATTATATTATCCTCGTCTGTGGATACAATTATAGACGTCTTTGGATAAAACTATCCACGTCTTTGCATAAAATTATCCAAGGCTTTGGATAAAATGAGCCACGTCTTTGGATAAGATTATAGACGTCTTTGGATAAAATTATCCACGTCTGTGATAATAATATCCACGACTGTGGATAAAATTATCCACGTCTTTGGATAAGATTATAGACGTCTTTGGATAAAATGAGCCACGTCTGTGTATAAAATTATCTACGTCCGTGGATAAAATCATCCACGTCTGTGGATAAAAATATCCACTTCTATGGATAAAATTATTCACGTCCGTGGATAAAATTATCCACATTTGTGGATAAAATTAACCACGTCTGTGGATAAAATTATCCACGTCCGTGGATAAAATTATCCACGACTTCGGATAAAATTCCAGGGTAAAATTATCCACAACTTCGGATAAAATTATCCACGTCTCTGGATAAAATTATCCACGTCTCTGGATAAAATTCCAGGGTAAAATTATCCATGACTTCGGATAAAATTATCCACGTCTGTGGATAAAATTCCAGGGTAAAATTATCCATGACTTCGGATAAAATTATCCACGTCTGTGGATAAAATTCCAGGGTAAAATTATCCATGACTTCGGATAAAATTATCCACGTCTGTGGATAAAATTATCCACGTCTGTGGATAAAATTAGCCACGTCTGTGGATAAAATTATCCACGTCTGTGGATAAAATTATCCACGTCTGTGGATAAAATTATCCACCTCTATGGATAAAATTATCCAAGTCTATGGATCAAATTATCCACGTCTTTGGATAAAATTATCCACGTTTTTGGATAAAATTATCCACGTCTGTGGATGAAATTATACACGTCTGTGGATGAAATTATCCATGTCTTTGGTTAAAATTATCCACGTCTGTGGAAAAAATTATCCACGTCTGTGGATAAAATTATCCACGTCTGTGGATAAAATTAGCCACGTCTGTGAATGAAATTATCTAAGTCCGTGCATAAAATTATCCACGTTTCTGGATAAAATTATCCACGTTATTAAATAAAATTATCCAAGAATTCGGATAAAATCCAGTATAAAATTATTCACGTCTCTGGATAAAATTATCCTCATCATTGGATAAAAATATCCACGTCATTGGATAAAATTATCTATGTCTGTGGATAAACTTATCCACGGCTGCGGATAAAATTATCCACCTTTTTGGATAAAAATATCTACATCGGTGGATAAAATTCCAAGTCAAAATTTTGCACTTCTGTGGATAAAATAATCCACGTCTGTAGATAAAATTCCAGGATAAAGTTATTCACGCTTTTGAATAAAACTGTACATCTCTGAGGATACAATTAGTCGATCATAAAAAGTTTCGACTTTGATATGTTCTGGATTATTGAAAAAGAAAAGGTCCTGCCTTCAGGCTAATGCAAAAAAATATATCCTCTCCGTTTGGTTGCCGCTGCTATATTTAAAAACAATATTACCCAATTTCCGTTATCCGTTAGCCAGAGAAGATCTTAGTGGACCCATAGAAAGGTGGGAAGATATTTGTTTCCCGAATTATTACAATTTTCAATACCACAACTCCATTTCCATCATCCGATATATTTTCAGTTATGCGTAGATTTTGCAATCAAATTCAAAAATTGACTGAAACCCGATTCTAACTAAACTGGTGCGATATTTTTCCAATTGAAACAAATGGTAAGGCTTTTCGACTCAACTGAACAACAGATATTTTATGTGGCGAGTCGCAACCTGTTGCAGTTATCCACTGCAATGGATAATGGTGTCCACAAAAGGAAATGCAATTAAGTGCCATAATTGGCAAATATTTGTTGTCGACAATTTAGTAACTATTTTAAGCCGCTGTATAGCAAAACTTGTTTCCTGCATGCATATGAACCCTTTTAGGAAAGGTCAGTTTGGATATGCTGTAAATATAAATTATATAATAAACATAAATCTGAATAAAACTTATGCTTCATTTCTAATATACCGGCAAAAATGGGGGGAAATCCCCTATGGAATGTCGACAGCGAGTGACTATACCAATTGACTAATTTTTATTGAGTGTGTGCTTAGGGGGGTAAATGTACTTTCATTGGCCAACATTTTAAGGGGGAAGTACTGATGAAACCAGCTCCGCAAGATATATATACATTTTGAAAGGGGAAGTGTCGTTTTGTTTCGTTTTACTTTTAGATTTCTGTCTTTTTTTTAATTTACTGCAGACCAAAAATGTCCCCTATTGTTGCGATTAAAGATGAGTAACCTCTAAAGGGGATTTACTTTGCAATCAACTTGAAGATGGTATAAATTGTTGAATTAAAAGCTAAACCGTTACAGTTTTCATTTAGCACAAGAAAGGCTAAGGGCAAAACAAGAAAGATTAAAAATTTCAAATAATTGGAAAAAGATATACCAAATTTTTGAAAACATGGATATTGGTGGTTCAGCAACAACAAATCCCAAAGGTGGCAATGATATTAATGTCAATGCCATGGCTAAAGTGGGTAATGAAGGATTGGGAGCTGCAGCTGGTGTCTTTGCCAGTGGCAATAATAAACATGGACCAGTGACTACAGGAGCTTTTGGTGAAATTAGTTCGTAAGTGTATTAAAATCGCATTTCTGGGCAAAATAAACATAATATCATGCTTCCAATTTCCCTTTGTAGCAATGGCCATGGCCTAACCGTTCAACATGCCAATACCCATGGCATTAGCAAGTCAACATCAGAAAAT
The DNA here is from genome assembly GCF_030504385.1 of Musca domestica. Lineage (NCBI taxonomy): Eukaryota > Metazoa > Arthropoda > Insecta > Diptera > Muscidae > Musca > Musca domestica. The sequence goes on along the minus strand of NW_026712239.1, from coordinate 175,983 downwards.
CTACGCATAAATGCCTTCAAGAGTGACAACCACTCGGTAGACTTGAATGCCTTCCATGGACGCACACAAATGCAAAATGGTTTGAAATTCGATTCTGTGGGAGCCAATGCAGCCTGGTCTCATGCCAATGGACATTCGGCCAGTTTGGGAGTAGCACAAATACCCAAATTCGATATTAAAACTGTCAATGCCAATGCAACGGCTAATTTGTGGACTTCGCCCAATCAGGCCTCGTCGTTGAATTTAAATGCCTTTGGAAGTCAGCACACCAGTGGACCATTTAGAGGTCAAAAAGATTTTGGTGGTGGTCTTGGATTTACCCATAAATTCTAATCTTAGAGTTAACACTTTTTTCCCCAGCCATAGTAGCGTATATAAACATAAAAGAAAGATAAGCAAATAAGAACATAAACAAAATAAAAATGAAATTAAATTAACAAATCAAAACAAAAACTTACTCTCCTCCGCCTGCGCTGCCACCGCTACCGCCATTGGCACGGTTGTTATCGTCCGTTGTTGCTGTTGGCATAGATGAGACAAAAGGGTTTTTGTTATTGCCACTGCCGGTGGTGTTATTATTGTTACGGCTGGTGTTGTTGGAGCCGCCTCCACTGCCGCCACTGTTGTTGTTATTACTGTTGTTGGTGCTGTTAACACTACTACCACTACTACTGCTGCTGCTGCTAGAAGGCACATTTTCACTTGGTTTCGGTTTACTTTTGGAAATTGGTTGCAATTTTGGTGTGTCCATAAACATTGTAACGGGAGAGAATTGGGAACCACTTTTTGACCTTATAAAGAACTTTTCTTTCACAGGGAAGACCACCAATACTTTATCACTCCTCCATTGTGTCAACTCTGATTGGACTTTTAGCTTCTTTCGTTTTAAACAACACTCGGTGGTATTTTTACGCTCTTTTTCACTCACTTCACACGCGCTGAACACTGCAATTTCGTTTTTTCTCTTTTCCTATTAATATTTCTGAAATTTCAATCTATTAAACTTTTATTTTTTCTTATTTTTATATATAAAAAATCAAAATTCGCTTGCAAAACACAAATTGGCCTATCACAACTACAGCTGGTAAACACAACCGATAGCGCCATTTAAACGTTGTTATCGATAACACTCATCTGTCAAAACGTACAATGGCGCCATCGATTGTGATTACCAGCTGTAATTGTGAGAGACCAATTTGTGTTTTGCAAGTGTTTAATAGATGAAAACTTAAAAAATATATTATTGAAAATAAAAAAAAAAACGAAAAAAGGCTAAAAAACAAAGCACAGAAAATTAAGGTAATAATTTCAAACAAAAAAACCTCCATTCGTGCTTTGTTTATGCCAACCGTTAGTGTTGCGTATTTAGCGTTATTTTGAAGATTTTGCGCTTTTGTTGAAAAAATGTTTGGCTGGCTGGTGCGCATGAAAAATATTGAAAGAAGTATACGATTTAATCCAAACTTGGTACATCGTAATATTATTGTCAAACTTAAATCGAGTTCGGAAATGGTCAATATCGGTTCACTCCTTCTGGAAGGATAATCCAATTTTGCTCCAACTTTGCAAATCTTTATATTTACATCAGTGCTAGGTCATGTGCGAAAATGGACAATATCGATTCACTCTATCAAGTACCACCCCCACAAAAGGTAAAACATTTTGAATAATTATAACTCTTATAAAAGGTGATGCAAACGTTCGATTGTCTTCGAATTACACACACACCACAATATTTATATTAACCAAAGGTCTGGTGTTTAGATGGAATATATCGGCCCCATCCTTCAGATACCCCCCCCCCCAAAGGGTGAAAATTTTGAATATTCATGAAGCTCAGAAAACACGAAATTAATACCCGATTCCATTCAGACTTGGCACATCTCAATATATCTATCAACCCAAGATCTGTTAGAAAAAAGTAGAGATCAGACCATTCGTTCTCATACCTCGCCCATAAAGAATTAAAATTTTGATCATAAATTCCGAAAAATTCATGCGGTTCTCATCAAATTATACAGATCATAACAATTTTATTAAACCAAGTTCTGATGTGGAGATGGAATATATCGATTTACTCCTTCTGGTACCTCCCCCACAAAGGGTTAAAATTGTATGAAGCCCATAAAAAGCAAATTTAACATCCGATTCCATTCAGACTTGGTACATTTCAATATCTCCATCAATACAAGATCTGTTATAAAAAGGGTAGAGATCGGACCATTTCTTTTTGTACCTCCACCACAAAGGGCCATAGTTTTGAAAACCCAAAAAATTTATAAAATACGAAAAAATACGAAATATGCATCCTGTTATTTTATACTTTTACACATCCCAATATTTCTACTAACACAAGATCTGCTGTGAAGATGGGATATATCGAATCACTCCTTCTGGTACCTCCTCCACAAAGGGTTAAAATTGTGAATATCTATGAAGCCAATAAAACACAAATTTAACATCCGATTCCATTTCGACTTGGTACATTTAAATATCTCCATCAAGACAAGATCTTTTATAAGAAGGGTAGAGATCGGACCATTTCTTTTCGTACCTTCGTAAATATTGGCCAACTGCTTCGGAACCCTCCCCCCATAAAGGGTCGACAGTCTGAATAATAATCATGGCAGAAGAATACAGGTAGATGCATCAACGCTTGGGAAAATTGATATGTCAAAAAATTGTAAATGTTTTTTTTTTTTTAATATAAGTAGATTTGTATATGTTTTCTTATACTACGTCAGTCGGAGGCTATTATAATTCGCGTTTTTAAACAATTTTAACAAATTTAAATAATGTTTCATTCAACATTTTCAAATCCAAAAGTGGTTTGACAGTTCATTGTCCCAGCAGCTGTGTCGACGCGTCTACCTATATTCTTCTACCATGATAATCATAAACCAAGGCTGGGGATTACATCTGTCGGCAAAACCGACTGATAATATTTTACTTGTTTTTTACATTTTAGTGTTCCCAAGCGACGTGATGCATCTACCTGTATTTTTCTACCATGCATTATTCTACTGCCACGATAAAATGCATGGACAATTATAATAAAGGGCTCGAATGTAAATGTTGTCTTAACTGAAATTTCATCTCTGATGAAAATAATATTTTACTTCAAGCAGCCTAAAAGTAGGCAACATTTTATTAACTTCCATACTAACGACCTAACAGTGCTTGACGTTGTTGGAAAAATAACAATGTTGCCTACATGTTATAAATAGAATGCGCCACATCATAATACAATTACTTACTCTGTTGTTGTTGCTGTTCATAAGAGCGGGCTATTTATACCAATTTTAACTTCAAAGGAAGGACAATAGGTTATTGCTTGCCTTCCCTTCTTATGGGTATGTAATATTGTGTCCTTGCCGCCTTGAATGGTCTACTTTTCAGAACATTTGTGTGGGGATGTAGCTCAGATGGTAGAGCGCTCGCTTAGCATGTGAGAGGTACGGGGATCGATGCCCCGCATCTCCATGATTATCAACCAGTTCACCTGTGTGTTTTTATGGTTGTGTGAGAGAGAGAGAGAGTGAAGGAGAGAGAGATATGTCCAGAAATAAAATGTCAGCCAACAAATGAGAAGGGGTTTTTGCAAAGGCGGGGAAGTTTTTCTTCAAATCTGTGTGAATTAAATGGATTATATAAAATCAAATAAAATGTTGGAGAATATATAATAAAAAATATAAAACGGCTTTTAATATAAAACACTTCATTTATATAGTCAATTAAAATATATGTCAAATAAATGATATATTATCATTAAAGGGGATAGTTTGGTAGCCAATCTTGGTTAAAGAAATCATTAAAATATTTTCGGATAAATCCATTTTTTATGCCTGATTTTACTAAGAGCTTTTCAGGTCTGGTATATATTTATATATAATTTTTAACATTGTATTCTTTAGTCCCCCATTTTATTGTAGTTATAAGCCACAGCCATGGTAGAAGAAACCAGGTAGTCGCATCGACACAGCTGCTGGGACAATGAACTGTCAATTCAATTTTGAAAATGGAAATTATTAATGAAAAAGTATTCAAACTTTTAAAAATGGTTAAAAAATGAGTATCATAACCTCCGATTGGGGTTGTATAAGAAAACCTAAAAAAATCTAATTATTTTTGAAAAAAAAGAAACTTTTTAAAAATTTTGACATATTAATGTTCCCAAGCGTCTACCATGGCCACAAATAAAAATATGCATATGTTAAATAAACTAGGTTAGATTTATTATATATGTAACATGAGTATTTATATATTTATTTAGTTAATCAAGTATATACACACGCACATATGTGCAAATGTACGTGCCACTGTTGGCTTCAATTTCAACATTTGTGAACGTCAGTGTAAATTTTTGTTATCGCATTTCTTACTTTATGTTGCAACAGCTGATATTTTGTCAACGAAAACAGACATGGGGATGTAGCTCAGATGGTAGAGCGCTCGCTTAGCATGTGAGAGGTACGGGGATCGATGCCCCGCATCTCCAAGTATTTTTTTTTTATTTAATAATTTTTTATTGTTGATCGGGTAAAAGGTTTGACAAATGGAACTTTTAAAAAATGTTTGACTCTTACAGAATTAGTTATAAAGTCCGATATCCAAGGCGCTGGAATGACCAAAGGATAAAAATAAGGTATTTTTTTATAGAATTTTTAGAATACTCCATAAAATTGGAATTGCTAAATGGAAACTAAAATGTAATTTAACTAAAAAAACATTTACAATCCTTTTGAGTGGTCCGTTATGAGGTGAATTCCAGCATTTAAAGGTTATGAATTTACAGAATGAATAAAGTGCAAGTATTTAAGTCAAGACGGTAATTGATTGATGACGAAAATTAATTATTTTTTATTTAATTTAAGTTTTATTTATTTTCATTTTTAAATTTTAAATTAATTTAATATTAACTTAATTTAAATTTGAATTTAATTTTATTTAATTATAATTTAATTTTAGTTATAATGTTAATGTTAATTTTATTTACATTTATTTTTAATTTAATTTTCATTTAGTTTTAATTTATTTTAAATTTTGTTATAATGATAACTTTTTAATGTTAATTTTTTAATGTTAATTTTAAGGTTAATTTTAACTTAATTTTAATTTAATTTTAATTTTAATTTAATTTTAATTTAATTTTAATTTAATTTTAATTTAATTTTAATTTAATTTTAATTTAATTTTAATTTAATTTTAATTTAATTTTAATTTAATTTAATTTTATTTAATTTTAATTTAATTTTAGTTATAATGTTAATGTTAATTTTAATTACATTTATTTTTAATTTAGTTTTAATTTATTTTAAATTTAGTTATAATGTTAATTTTTTAATGTTAATTTTAATTTAATTTTAATTTAATTTTAATTTAATTTTAATTTATTTTTAATTTAATTTTAATTTAAATGTAATTTAATTCTATTTTCGTTTTCGTGTTAATTTAATTTTAGTTTAATTTTAATTTATTTTAGTTTTAGTTATAATGTTAATTTTAATTAAATTAAATTTTAATTTTAATTTAATTTTTATTTAATTTTAGTTTAATTTTAATTTAATTTAATTTAATTTAATTTAATTTTAATTTAATATTAATTTAACTTTAATTTAATTTTAATTTAATTTAATTTTAATTTAATTTTAGTTTTTTTATTTTTTTATTTTATATTTTTATTTTTTATTATTATTTAATTTTAATTTAATTTTAATTTAATTTTAATTTAATTTTAATTTAATTTTAATTTAATTTTAATTTAATTTTAATTTAATTTTAATTTAATTTTAATTTAATTTTAATTTAATTTAATTTATTTAATTTAATTTAATTTATTTAATTAATTTTAATTTAATTTTAATTTAATTTTAATTTAATTTAATTTTAATATAATTTTAATTTAATTTAACTTAACTTAACTTCATTTTAATTTAATTGAATTTAATTTAATTTTATTTAATTTAATTTTAATTTAATTTTAATTTAATTTTAATTTAATTTTAATTTAATTTTAATTTAATTTTAATTTAATTTTAATTTAATTTTAATTTAATTTTAATTTAATTTTAATTTAATTTTAATTTAATTTTAATTTAATTTTAATTTAATTTTAATTTAATTTTAATTTAATTTTAATTTAATTTTAATTTAATTTAATTTAATTTAATTTTAATTTAATTTTAATTTAATTTTAATTTAATTTTAATTTAATTTTAATTTAATTTTAATTTAATTTTAATTTAATTTTAATTTAATTTTAATTTAATTTTAATTTAATTTTAATTTAATTTTAATTTAATTTTAATTTAATTTAATTTAATTTAAATTTATTTTAATTTATTTTAATTTAATTTAATTTAATTTTATTTAATTTTAATTTAATTTTAATTTAATTTTAATTTATTTTTAATTTATTTAATTTAATTTTAATTTAACTTTAATTTAATTTTTATTTAATTTTAATTTAATTTAATTCTATTTACGTTTTCGTGTTAATTTAATTTTAGTTTAGTTTTAATTTAATTTTAATTTAATTTAATTTAATTTAATTTTAATTTAATTTTAATTTAATTTTAATTTAATTTTAATTTAATTTTAATTTAATTTTAATTTAATTTTAATTTAATTTTAATTTAATTTTAATTTAATTTTAATTTAATTTTAATTTAATTTTAATTTAATTTTAATTTAATTTTAATTTAATTTTAATTTAATTTTAATTTAATTTTATTTTAATTTAATTTTAATTTAATTTTAATTAATTTAATTTTAATTTAATTTAATTTAATTTAATTTAATTTAATTTAATTTAATTTAATTTAATTTAATTTAATTTAATTTAATTTTAATTTAATTTTAATTTAATTTTAATTTAATTTTAATTTAATTTTAATTTAATTTTAATTTAATTTTAATTTAATTTTAATTTAATATTAATTTGATTTTAATTTTAATTTAATTTAATTTAATTTAATTTAATTTAATTTAATTTAATTTAATTTAATTTAATTTAATTTAATTTAATTTAATTTAATTTAATTCAATTTAATTTAATTTAGTTTAATTTTAATTTAATTTTAATTTAATTTTAATTTAATTTTAATTTAATTTAATTTAATTTTAATTTAATTTTAATTTTAATTTAATTTCAATTTAATTTTTAATTTAATTCAATTCAATTTTAGTTTAATTTTAGTTTTAATTTAAATTTAATTTAATGTTAATTTTCACTTAAGTTTTAATTTAATTTTAATTTACTTTTTATTTTAATTTAATTTTTTGTTTAATTCCACAAATTTTGAAGGCAAGTGTAATTTTTTAAAATCGCCCCTATTTGCATGTGGGGATGTAGCTCAGATGGTAGAGCGCTCGCTTAGCATGTGAGAGGTACGGGGATCGATGCCCCGCATCTCCAAGTGAACTTTTTATAAAATAAGTTCAAAACAAACTGATGCAACTTAAAAACGAAAATAAGGTTTTTAATTGTATCTAAAATTTCCGAAAGATATATATATAACTTTAAAATTTACCAAAAATTTTCAATATTTTATTTTCAGTCATACCACATGGACGTCGCTGTGTTAGTCACTCATTTTTTCAGAATTTTATTTAGTAATGAAATGAAAATGTAACATTTTCTCGTACCTTGTATAGATTTATCTTTAAATATATTAACTTTCAATTAACTAAACAAAAAATCAACGGGCTCAACCGGGATTTGAACCCGGGACCTCTCGCACCCAAAGCGAGAATCATACCCCTAGACCATTGAGCCTCATGCTGAACGGTTAACACAGCTGTGATTTTATTCCCAAACATAAAATCAATGATCATTGCTTTTCCATTAATTTGGCCAACAACTACTTAGCCACATCTATGAAACGGAGGAAAAAAATTTAACTTAATTATATTGCTGCTACCTACCAACCTTGTTTCTTGTCAATGTGGATTTAAAGATAGAAATACTACAATTAGCTGATAGCTGGTATGTGCACTACTGCAAGAAAATCGTTAAAGAAAAGGGGTGTAAAAATAAATGAAATATTTAACGAAGGTCGCTGAATTTCCAAGGAAGGTAAACTCTGTTCCAGTGGCGCCCAAGGTGGTCTTATTGAATTTGGGAATTTGTGCTATACACACGGTGGCTGAATGACCCTTGGAAGGAGACCAGACAGCGTTGGCGCCCAATGCATCAAATGTTAAACGACTTTGCAGTTGGGTGCGATTGTGGAAGGCATTTAAGTCCCCCGCATGAGTATAATTTTTGAAAGTATTAAAATGGAGATTTTCATCCAGAGACTTACTGACTCCATGGGTATTAGGGTGGTGTAAAATTACGACATGACCATTGCTACAAGGAAAGGTACTATTTAAAAGGGATTGAAATGACAGAGGAAGGTTGGGTGAAAAAAAAAACTACCAAAAAGTAAAAATGTGATAAAATCTCTATTCGGCCGAGTTCTCTTGATACTGCAGATATTTGTGAAACCAGTCTGAAAATTCGGAACAAGTCTTTGAAATATGGAATTGTGTCCTTTTTAGGGGGGATTATCAAAAATATACCTTCATTCTAGTGTTTGGTTGGGAGGTCTTTTATTCTTATAGAAGACCGAAAACAAAACAAAGATCTCAAGGTCTTCTATGAGAAGACCTGAAGGACCATAGAAGGAACAGAAGGTCTTCTCATAGAAGAAGAGAAAAAAGTCCTCACATAGAAGAGCTGAAGGTCTTTTTCAGAGAAGGCCAGAAGGTCTTCTTCATAGAAGATCAGAAGGTCTTCTTCATAGAAGACCAGAAGGTCTTCTTCATAGAAGACCAGAAGGTCTTCTTCATAGAAGACCAGAAGGTCTTCTTCATAGAAGACCAGAAGGTCTTCTTCATAGAAGACCAGAAGGTCTTCTTCATAGAAGACCAGAAGGTTTTCTTCATAGAAGACCAGAAGGCCTTCTTCATAGAAGACCAGAAGGTCTTCTTCATAGAAGAGCTGAAGGTCTTCGCCATAGAAGACCAGTAGGTCCTCTCATAGAGGACCAGTAGGTACTCTCATAGATGACCAGTAGGTCCTCTCATAGAGGACCAGTAGGTACTCTCATAGATGACCAGTAGGTCCTCTCATAGAGGACCAGTAGGTACTCTCATAGATGACCAGTAGGTACTCTCATAGATGACCAGTAGGTACTCTCATAGATGACCAGTAGGTCCTCTCATAGAGGACCAGTAGGTCCTCTCATAGCAGTTAATCTCATGGAAGACTAGCTGTTATTCTCACGGAAGACCTGTAGGTCTTCTCCATAGAAGACCAGAAGGTCTTCTCCATAGAAGACCAGAAGGTCTTCTCCATAGAAGACCAGAAAGTCTTCTCCATAGAAGACCAGAAGGTCTTCTCCACAGAAGACCAGACCCGTAGGTCTTCTCCATAGAAGACCAGACCCGTAGGTCTTCTCATAGAAGACCCGTAGGTCTTCTCATAGAAGACCACCTGTAGGTCTTCTCATAGAAGACCACCTGTAGGACTTCTCATAGAAGACCACCTGTAGGTCTTCTCATAGAAGACCAACTGTAGGTCTTCTCATAGAAGACCACCTATAGGTCTTCTCATGGAAGACCAGAAGATGGGTTTCTCATAGAAGACCAGAAGATGGGTTTCTCATAGAAGACCAGAAGAGATCTTCTCCTAGAAGACCAAAAGAGGTCTTCTCATAGAAGACCACAAGAGGTCTTCTCATAGAAGACCACCTGTAGGTCTTCTCATAGAAGACCACCTCTACGTCTTCTCATAGAAGACCACCTGTAGGTCTTCTCATAGAAGACCACCTGTAGGTCTTCTCATAGAAGACAACCTGTAGGTCTTCTCATAGAAGACCACCTGTAGGTCTTCTCATAGAAGATCTGTAGGTCTTCTCATAGAAGACCAGAAGGTCTTCTTCATAGAAGACAGGAAATTCTTCCCATAGAACACCGATAGGTTTTCTTCGACCAATACTCTAATATATCTTTTTCTCTGTATTTCCCCAATCCTCCCCTTTGCAGACTTTTTGATTTATAGCTCATTTTCCCATACCCCGTAATAGCATCATAATCAAATGTCAAACTTTTGCCAAATATTTAATTATTCATAACAGAAGCACATGAAAAAGAAGAAGAAGCAGAAGAACAAAAACAACAACATTATCAATATTTTAAAAATTCTGTTACCAGACAATGACGACGAGGATGATGCCTTTGAAGCTCTGTTTACTTTTTTCCACGGCTATGATATTCTCATTTAGTAATCACAGGAGTCTGGTAGATGGGACTCCTTTCGAACAATGTCATAAAATTCTTATTCGCGTTGTTTACAAACAGGAACAGCAACAACAATACAACAAATATCCACGTTTTTAACCCTTTGTCAGGGTTTTCGAGCGAGGGGAGGAGAGGGGGAGCGACATTTTAAAAATTATGTTGGCACAGGTTAAAAGCCTATAACCCAAGGCATAAACAACCAACCAGCCAACACCGAACGGATTTCCAGCATTTTTCCACAAAGTCACAGCTCACACCTCAACCATTTTCCTATTCCCTCTCTCTCTCTCTGCCACTCTCTTTAACCAGGCACGGGAATAAGTTGTAAAGTTTTGCCAGAGCAAAACTTTCGTTCTTAACGCGAAAAATCCCATACAGTTCGCCAGCGAATAGAGCTAGAGGATATTCGTTTGAGAGGGTTTGGGATCCCATTCCGTATTTTCCAATGAAATCTTGTTACTTTTGCTAATGAATATGTGTAAAGCCTTTGTTTTATTCCACCTCCGCCTCAGCTCCACAACTTTTTCTATGTCGCTTTGGCGGAGTATGAGAAGTTTTCCTGGCAAAACTAGCATTTAACTGTTGGTTAAATGTTTGCTTTTGCCTATTGCTGATTCTTCTGTTGCTATTTTTGGGTTAGCAAAACAATAACGCTGAATTGGCAATGCTGGGTGGCGCCGAAATGAAAACTACTGGTAGATGTTTCTCTAAAATCGTTCGGGTGAGGAGTAAAACTAAATAACCCTTTGGCCACAAATTCTAAATTAGCGCACATTTCACTGTTTACATAAATAATTTCCGATGCTGTCGTTCGGGGGAGGGTCATAAAGAAGAGGGTAAGGAAATAATTTCAGTGTTGGCATAAAAACACCTCCAACCATTCACCTAGACTTTGGCTTCTAAGAGACGACCTTTGGTCTTCAACCAGACGACCTTTGGTCTTCAACCAGACGACCTTTGGTCTTCTATGAGACGACCTTCTGATATTCTATGAGAAGACCTTCTTGCCTTCTATAAGAAGTCCTTCTCTGGCCTTCTATGAGAAGATCTTTTGGTCCTTCTATGAGAAGACCTTCTGGTCTTCTATGAGAAGACCTTTACTGGTCTTCTATGAGAAGACCTTCACTGGTCTTCTATGAGAAGACCTTCACTGGCCTTCTATGAGAAGACCTTCAGCTTTTCTATGGCAAAGAGGACCTTCAGCTCTTCTATGGCAAAGAAGACCTTCAGCTCTCCTATGGATAAGACCTTCACAGCTTTTCTATGGCAAAGAAGAACTTCAGCCCTTCTATGGCAAATAAGACCTTCAGCTTTACTATGGCAAAGAAGACCTTCACAGCTCTTCTATGGCGAAGAAGACCTTCACAGCTCTTCTATGGCGAAGAAGACCTTCACAGCTCTTCTATGGCGAAGAAGATCTTCACAGCTCTTCTATGGCGAAGAAGACCTTCACAGCTCTTCGATGGCGAAGAAGACCTTCACAGCTCTTCGATGGCGAAGAAGACCTTCACAGGCGAAGAAGACCTTTAGCTCCTCTATGGCGAAGAAGACCTTCAGCTCCTCTATGGCGAAGAAGACCTTCAGCTCCTCTATGGCGAAGAAGACCTTCAGCTCCTCTATGGCGAAGAAGACCTTCTGGTCTTCTATGGCGAAGAAGACCTTCAGCTCCTCTATGGCGAAGAAGACCTTCTGGTCTTCTATGGCGAAGAAGACCTTCTGGTCTTCTATGGCGAAGAAGACCTTCTGGTCTTCTATGGCGGAGAAGACCTTCTGGTCTTCTATGGCGGAGAAGACCTTCTGGTCTTCTATGGCGGAGAAGACTTTCTGGTCTTCTATGGCGGAGAAGACCTTCTGGTCTTCTATGGCGGAGATGACCTTCTGGTCTTCTATGGCGGAGATGACCTTCTGGTCTTCTATGGCGGAGATGAACATCTGGTCTTCTATGACGGAGATGACCTTCAGCTCTTCTATGGCGAAGACCTTCAGATCTTCTATGGCGAAGACCTTCAGCTCTTCTATGGCAAAGACTTTCAGCTCTTCTATGGCGAAGACCTTCAGCTCTTCTATGGCGAAGACCTTCAGCTCTTCTATGGCGAAGACCTTCAGCTCTTCTATGGCGAAGACCTTCAGCTCTTCTATGGCGAAGACCTTCAGCTCTTCTATGGCGAAGACCTTCAGCTCTTCTATGGCGAAGACCTTCAGCTCTTCTATGGCGCAGACCTTCAGCTCTTCTATGGCTAAGACCTACAGCTCTTCTATGGCGAAGACCTTCAGCTCTTCTTTGGCGAAGACCTTCAGCTCTTCTATGGCGAAGACCTTCAGATCTTCTATGGCGAAGACCTTCAGCTCTTCTATGGCAAAGACTTTCAGCTCTTCTATGGCGAAGACTTTCAGCTCTTCTATGGCGAAGAAGACCTTCAGCTCTTTTATGGCGAAGAAGACCTTCAGCTCTTCTTCGAGAAGACCTTCCCGACTTTTATGGGAAACCCCTCTGGCGTTCTATGAGAAGACCTCCTTATCTGTAAGGACCCTGGCCCACCAGCTCGTCTTGGAGACTCCCTGGCCCTCCAGCTCGTTTATAGAGACTCCCTGGCCCACCAGCTCGTCTATAGAGACTCCCTGGCCCACCAGCTCGTCTATAGAGACTCCCTGGCCCACCAGCTCGTCTATAGAGACTCCCTGCCCACCAGCTCATCTATAGAGACTCCCTGGCCCACCAGCTCGTCTATGGAGACTCGGTGGACAAAGATTTCTGACCTCAAGCTTGTCTATGGAGACTCGGTGGCCCTCCAGCTCGTCTATGGAGATTCAGTGGCCCTCAAGCTTGTCTATGAAGACTCGGTGGGTCTCCAGCTCGTCTATGAAGACTCGGTGGCTCTCCAGCTCGTCTATATTTAAGGAGTTATGGCTGGCCACTAGATCGTCGATTTTCATTTACATTTCCCATAGCGAACCTCTGAAATTCCTTGAAAATTCCATCCCTGACTATCCCCCGTATTTCTCTTTCCAGAATTCACCCAGTTTTCTTAATGAAATTACCCGAACATTTTGTTTAACAATGCCAACATATTGTTTTGTTCTCCAAGTTATTGCCAGCCATTGCTATTGTTGTTGTGGAATTTCTGATGTTGTTTTCGATTCTGTTTCAGATAATTGGCAAAAGTTTTCCTAAGAAAGGCGAGAAGACGAGACGAAGAATATGTTAGCTCCATGATTCGTCCTGGAGACTAATGCAATTTTAATGCATGATTTGTTATTAATTGAAAATTTTTAAATATTTTGTTGGAGGGAGATGTGGGGGGAGGTAAGTTTCTCCAGTCAAATACACAAAAGCTACAACAAATCATTATTAAAAATGAATCATTGCCGGCAGGCAAAAATACAAAACTGCTGTTGAATTGAGCGGAAATAGTGGGAAACAGGCATATCATTCGGAGAAAAGTTTGAAGTTTTGAAATGAAAAACAATGGAGGACTATGGAATGGAATAGGAAAGGGGGTGAATTTTAAGTTTTGAAGGAGAAAACAGGGCCCTTCCTTAAAATTGGCCGGTTTTTATTTTCAAGAAAAATCTGATTTTTTTATCTTTTTTTAAATCTCTTTATTTCTATAAATAACTGTAAATTCGTAAATAATTTAATTTTTAAAAATATTAAAAAATATTTCCCTAAAATCTATGGGTAAAACCCAAACCCCCACCTATATCCCTATGTCCCTTAAATGGTCCGGAAATATGTTTATTTGCAAAGGCATTCAAATCCAATGATGAAGCCTGATTTGGCGAAGTCCATAGATTGGCTGAGCCAGTGGCGCCCAAGGTGGTCATATTGAATTTGGGAATTTGTGTTACACCCACGGTGGCTGAATGACCCTTGGCATGAGACCAGGCAGCATTGGCACCCACGGCATCAAATTTTAAACCATTTTGCAATTGGGTGCGATTGTGGAAGGCATTCAAGTCCACGGCATGATTATCATTTTTGAAGGTATTAATGCGCAGATTTTCACCCAGAGACTTACTGACCCCATGGGTATTCGAGTGGTGTACAGTCAAGCCATGGCCATTGCTAAAAGGAAAAACATATTTTTTTTAGATTTTTTCAAAATTCAGGTATTGGAAAAATTCCCGAAAAGAGGATATTTTTTTGGAGAGATAGTTAATATTCTTTCAAAAATATAAACTCACGAACTGATTTCACCAAATGCCCCCGTTGTAATTGGTCCATGTTTATCATTGCCCTTGGCAAAGACACCAGCAGCGGCGCCCAGACCCTCATTGCCCACCTTGCCAATGGCCTTGACATCAATGTCCTGGCCACCTTTGGGATTGGCCGTTGCAGTACCACCAATGTTGAGAGACATTTTTTAGATTATTTTTCTTCAGATGTATATCTTCCCCAAGTCTTCAGAAAACTGTGACATATCTGATCATGTCTGGTATTTTTATATGTCTTCTATTCTGCGAAGTGACCCCCCTCCGTTTATTTGTATTAACTAAGCAAATGTAAATCCCCTTTTAATAACTGAAAACATTTAGTCATATTCATCAGCAACAACAAAAGGGGAATGCCTCTCTGGTGAAATACATACATACATACATACATACGTCGGAATATGTGTATGTGCCCACGAATGTGTGAGATATAAGTATCGCAAAAAAAGTCCCCAAGATATGTATAGGTTTGTGTGTACGTAGCCTGCCATCATTAATATGTAGTCTACAGATGCTGGTCAGTCATCGAATTATTTGAGATGTCGCATAGCAGACGTGAGTGGGTGGGTGATAAATAAAATGTTGGGGGGAATTCTTTTGAAACGCCTTAGACGAGATAAAAGCAAGAACTTTGATAATAACGAGCAAAAATGAATGGTAAGCCAAGGAGTCTCTAAACGCGAGCTGGAGGGCCAGGGGGTCCGTAAACGCAAGCTGGAGGGCCCGAAATGGTATATAGACGGGCTGGAGTCGAGGGAGTCCGAACAGACCAGCTGGAGACCAGAAAGTCCATATAGACGAAGTAGAGGCTAGCGATTCTTTATGGATGAGCTGGGGATCAGGAAGTCCAAATAGACCACTTGGAGGCCAGAAAGTCCATATAGACGAAGTAGAGGCCAGAAATGCTCTATAGATGAGCTGGAAGCTCAAGGAGTCTCTATAAGCGAACTGGAGGCCAGGATGTATCTATAGGGGAATTGGAGGCCACAAAAGTCTCTATAAATGAACTGAAGCCGGAGAGTCATTATCGACAAGCTGGATACCAGGGAGTCTCTATTGACGAATTGGAACCTAGGAAATCTCTACAGGGGAACTATAGGGGAGCCGGAGGGTCATTATCGACGAGCTTGATACCAAGGAGTCTCTATAGACGAATTGGAGCCTAGGAAGTCTCCATAGAGGAACTGGAGACGGAGAATCATTATAGACTAACTGGAGTCCAGGAAGTTTCCCTAGGCAAGACAGAAGCCAGAGAGTACCTGAAGCACAGACACATTTTATAGAGAAGTCTTTATCGACGATTTGGAGGCCAGGATGTCTCTATAGAGGAATTGGAGGCTAGAAAGTCTTTATGAAGAAAATGAAGCCGGAGAGTCTTTATAGACGAACTGGAGGCAAGGAAGTCTTTCTAGGTGAGACAGAAGCCAGAGAGTTCCTGAAGGACAGAAACTTTTTATTGGGGAGTCTTTGTCGACTAGAATCCGGAAAACCGGGAGTCTCTATAGAGGAGTCTCTAAAAAGAAGATGTGAAGATCAGGGTTTAACTAAAGTCCACCGAGTCTCTATAGCCAAGCTGGTGGGCCAACAAGTCCCCATAGGTGAAGTGAAGGCCCAACCAGTCCCCATAGACGGGCTGGACGGCCACTGAGTCTCTATAGACGAACCAAAGGGCCATCGGGTATCCATATACGAGATGGTGTGTCACCGAGTCTCCATAGACCAGCTGGTGAGCCAACGAGTCTCTATAGACGATCTGAAGTCTCTATAGAATGTCTTAAGGCCACCGAACAAAGCCCCTACAGACAAGCTGAAGACCATGAAGCCTCTATAAGAGCTGGTTGGCCACCGAATCTCTATAGGTGAGATGGTGGGCCACCGAGTCTCTATAGGCGAGCTGGTGGGCCAGAAAGTCTCTATAGGCGAGCTGCAGGCCAGAAAGTCTCTATAGACGAGCTGATGGGCCACCGAGTCTCTATAGGCGAGTTGGTGGGCCACCGAGTCTCTATAGGCGAGTTGGTGGGCCAGAGAGTCTCTATAGGCGAGTTGGTGGGCCAGAGAGTCTCTTTAAAGGAGCTGGTGGGCCACCGAGTCACTATAGGCGAGTTGGTGGGCCACCGAGTCTCTATAGACGAGCTGGTGGGCCGGAGAATCTCTATAGACGAAATGGTGGGCCACCGAGTCTCTATAGGCGAGTTGGTGGGCCGCCGAGTCTCCATAGACGAGCTGGTGGACCAGAGAGTCTCTATAGACGAGCTGGTGGGCCACCGAGTCTCTATAGGCGAGCTGGTGGGCCACCGATTCTGTATAGAGGAAATGGTGGGTCAGAGAGTCTCTATAAGCAAGGTGAAGGGCCACCGGGTCACTAAAGACGAAATGAAGAGCCAACAAGTCTCTATAGACGAGCTGGTGGGCCAGAAAGTCTCTATAGGCGAGCTGCAGACCAGAGAGTCTCTATAGACGAGCTTGTGGGCCACCGAGTATCTATAGACGAGCTGGTGGGGCAGAGAGTCTCTATAGACGAGCTGGTGGGCCAGAAAGTCTCTAAAGGCGAGCTGGTGGGCCAGAAAGTCTCTATAGGCGAGCTGGTGGGCCAGATAGTCTCTATAGACGAGTTGGTGGGCCAGATAGTCTCTATAGACGAGTTGGTGGGCCCACCGAGTCTATTTAGACGAGTTGGTGGGCCCACCGAGTCTATATAGACGAGTTGGTGGGCCCACCGAGTCTCTATAGGAGAGCTGGTGGACCACCGAGTCTCCATAAAAGAGCTGGTGGGCCACCGAGTTTCTATAGAGGAGCTGGTGGGCCACCGAGTCTCTATAGACGAGCTGGTGGGCCACCGAGTCTCCATAGACGAGCTGGTGGGCCACCGAGTCGATATAGACGAGCTGAGTCTCTAGAGGTGAGTTGAAAGGCCAGGAAGACTGAAGGTTCACAAAGTCCCTACAGACGAGCTGAACGGCTCTACAGTCTCTATGGCGATCAAGAGGCCAGGGAGTGTCTATAGAAGATCTGGAGGACCAGGCAATCTTTTTGGACGCACTGGATGGAAAGAAGTTTTTATATAAGATCTGATGGTAAGGAGTCTTTATAGATGTGTTGAAGTGGAGGAAGTTTCTATAAATGAGCTGAAGGCCAGGGAGTCTCTATAGGTGAGCTGGAAGCCAGGAAGTCTCTATAGACGAGCGGGAGGGGAGGAAGTTTCTATAGATGAGCTGAAGGCTAGGGAGTCTCTATAGGTGAGCTGGAAGCCAGGAAATCTTTATAGACGAGCGGGAGGTCAGGGAATCTCTTTAAAAGTGTTGAAAGGCCATAAGTCTCTTTTAACGAGCTAAGGGGGTACCGAGTCTCTAAAATCGATTTGGAGGGCCAGGGAGTCTTAATTGACGATATGAAGACAAGGCGAGCTGGAGACAAGGCCAACTGGAAGCCTGGAAGTCTCAGTAGAGGATATGGAGGCTTGAGATACTGAATATGGAGACTGGGAGTCACAATAGATGACGTTAAGGCCATGGTATCTCATAGATGATCTGGTGACCAGGTAATATCTATAGAGGACCTGGAGGTTAGCAAGTTTCTTCAAACTAGTCGGCAGAGAGACTCTGCAGACAAGCAGAAGGGCCACAGAGTCTCTAGACACGAGCTGAGTTTGAGATGAGGTATTTTTAGAGATCAAGGGGTCTTTAGTAGAGAACAGCAATGTTTAAATGTGAATTGAGGGGATTTTTACTCTCACTGAAGGCTCTGAAGGAAGTAAACATGGACGAAATTGTTAGAGGCGGATTTAAGCCATGATGGAGACTAGGAGATCTTTAAAACCCAGTCAAAGAGAGGCTGCAGACTCTAAAACGAAAGAAAGAATCACATGAAATTATTAAAATATGCCAATCTGCAATTAACTGTACACACCTACCGAACTCCAGCTGTGTTGGGCCAACCCATATGGTTTTCAATTTAAAATCTGTACGAAAAAGCACAGCCCATATGATTTAATTTAAGCACACACATTCTCATGTATCTCAATCGAAACCCTCTTCTCTTACTCACATTCACACTTTCCCTCACATCTGTAAATACATATGTTTGTATGTATGATGGTCTGAACCCTGTCAGTGAACCCAAAAACTGAAATCAGCTCTGCCCTGATTGTTTAATTTAATATTAGTTTAAATGTTTTTGATAGCTTTGATTTAATATATTCCACCCGTTTGTTGTTGTTATCCTTGTCGCTAACCATAAACATATTATCAAAAATTGCCATGTGTCCTTGTTAATAAAGCAAAACAGAGATTTCGTACTGCTGCCTTCTTCGATGCTCCTGAAAGGATATCTTCCAATTATGGACTGAAGACGGCAAACAACTGCCGCTTGACTCCATAAAACATGTGTCAGCGAATCTTAAATGGAGCTTAGAAAACTATTAAAAGTAGTTATCTTATACACATCTTCACATAAATTCATACACACATACATAGATATTTATGTCTACACACACTTATATAGGTCTCATATTTAATACAGGCATACTATGTGCCATAGATATCTCTATCAGCTGGTTGTCTAATAATAGTTTTTCTTGGGAATAACAACTAAAGAAGTTGAAAAGGGCCAATTAACCCATGGCGCGCCATGACGTGACCGCATGAAAGATAGAGAGTCAATTTGGGCGAGCTAAAGACCAGGGAACACTTATAGAACAGTTTATACTCAAGAGTCCTCGTCGACGAGTCAAAGGACTTAGAGACTTTATAGGCTCGCTGGAGACCACCGAGTCTTCATTGAAGACCTGGAGGTCAGGGAGTCTATTTGACGAGCTGGAGATCAGTTAGTCTTTTTAGACGAAATTAAGGTCAGGGAGTCTTTTTTGACGAGTGAGTTTTTTTAGAGGAACTGGAGTTCAGGGAGTCTGTTTCGACGAGCTAAAGGTTAGAGTGTCTTTTTAGACGATCGGAAGGTCAGGGAGTCTCTATAAACGAGCTAAAGGTCAGGAAATCTCTTTACACGAACTGAAGGTCATGGAGTCTTTTTAGACGAGTAGAAGTTCAGGGAGTGTTTTTAGACGAGCTGAAGGTCAGGCAGTCTTTTTAGACGAGAATGAGATCAGTTAGCCTTTTTTGTCGAGTTGGAGATCATCTAGTCTTTTTAGACGAGATGAAGGCCAGGGAGCCTTTTCTGACAAGCTGAAGGTCAGGGAGTCTTTTTAGACGAACTAAAGGTCAGGAAGGGTATGGAGTCTTCCCGACACTTCAGGTCAGGGAGTCTCTAAAGTTGACCTGAAGGTCTGGGATTCTCTATAGACAATCTGGAGGCGAAGGGGGCCTGGAAGTCTCGGAGTGTCTATAAATCACCTGAAGGCCAAGAAGTCTCTATAGTTGACCAGAAGGTCTGGAAGCCTCTATAGTTGATCTGTAGGTCGAGGGGTATCTGTAGACGACATGAGGGTCAAGGATTCTCTATAGATGGCCTGAAGGTCTGAAGATCAGGAAGTTTCTATAGTTTGCCTGAAGGTCAGGGAGTCTTTATAAATTACTTGAAAGTTAGGGAGTCTCCATAGATGAATTGAAGCGTCAGGGAGTCTTTACAGACGAGCTGAAGCGTCAGGGAATATTTTTAGACGAGCTGAAGATCTGGGAGTCTTTTTAGACGAGCTGAAGCGTCAGAGTGTCTTTTTAGACGAGCTGAAGCGTCAGGGAGTCTTTTTAGACGAGCTAAAGGCCTGGGAGTCTTTTTAGACGAGTTGAAGATCAGGGAGTCTCAGGGAGGTCAGAGTGTATTTTTAAATGAGCCGGAAGACAGGGAGTATTTTTAGACGAGCTGAAGGCCTGGGAGTCTTTTTAGACGAGTTGGAGGTCAGGGAGTCTTTTTGGACGAATTTTGGGTCAGGAAGATCTGTTTGACGTGCGGGAGGTTAGGGCGTCTTTTTAGACGATCTGGATGCCAGGGTGTCTTTTTAGACGAGCTGAAGGTTGGGGGTATTTTTAGATGAGTTGGAGGTCAGGGTATATTTTTAGATGACTGGGAGGTTGGGGGACTTTTTAAACGAGTCTTGGGTCACGAAGGTTTTTTAGACGAGTTGGAGATAAAGATATATTTTTAGATGATTTGGAGGTTAGGGGTCTTTTTAGATGAGTTTTGGGTCAGAAAGATTTTTTAGACGAGTTGGAGGTAAGGATATATTTTTAAATGACTTGGAGGTTGGGGGTCTTTTTAGACGAGTTTTGGATCAGGAAGGTTTTTTAGACGAGATGAATACCAGGCAGTCTTTTTACAGGAGTTGGAGGTCAGGCAGTCCTTTTAGACGAGTTGAAGGTCAGGGGGTCTTTTTAGACGATTTAAATGTCGGGGGTTATTTTTATGCGATCTGAAGGTCGAAGGATCTTTTTAGACGAGTTGTAGTTTAGAGAGTCTTTTGGAGGTCAGAAAGTCTTTTATGACGAGCTGGAGGTCGGAGAGTCCTTTTAGACGAGCTGGAATTCAGACGATCTTTGTAGCCAAAAAGTCTTTCGAGAGGAGCTTATGGTTAGGCGACTGTATAGACGAGCTATTGCCCTCAATGGGTTAAGTCCTATGAATCCCAGCACATACATGCCACAAGGACAACTGCAACAACGAAAAACTAACGACAACTAGTTGACGAACAGTTAACAGCTAGATGGGCTAATTAGTTTCAACATGTAAGCCCTTGGCATATCCTTGTTGTTTGCCAGACTAAGGGTATATTGTGATTTGTTGTCCTTTATGAGCCTTGAGGCTGTGTAAGAGTAGCTCACACACTCTAACACTTGTTCGACAGACTTGATGTTATGAATATTTAAACAAACATGTCACACATTTCACATCAATTATAAATTTTTCTTCGTATCCTTGCCAAAGGAGGAGTTTCTTTGCTTCTGACCAAAGAAATGTGGAGTGGCGTTGTGGAATACCCTGGCATAAAACCGCAATCATCTTTAAGTCATTAGACAAGACAATATTTTTTTTTTGCCACAATAACACAAGGTTTTCTCGTTTTGAGGGGGTGAAGAAAGGAATTTTTAAGGATTTCCCAAGAAAATGTTACATTTTCGTTATCCTGGCAGAGGAAAGGATATGAATTTTTAAAGAAATTTTATTTTTTTTTTCAAAGTCACTGGAATATCCTTCGTGTCTTCTTTCTCATCTTAATTTTCAAATAAATGCTTCTAGATATTGTTACATTTATCCTTTCTCTCCCCCCCCCCCCCCTTTCAGTCACATCTCTATTCTCTTTTGTTTGTTTGTCTGGCTAACTAAATTAGTCCTTAATTACAAAGCATTAATTATTTGGCAGCATAGAAAGCAAATTAAGATGAGAATCTCGGCTGCGACAGCCATTTAACATCATTGGCCAAAAGACATTTGCATAATTATGTTCAACAATAAAATTATAATTACCTAGGCCACAGGATGGCATTCCAAGGATGCCATTCCTAAAAGGCAGAGGAAGAAGTAAAAAGTGTTGGAAAAGGGGGAACAAAACACAACAAAATGAAGTCATTCGCAGAACACGTTTTGTATTAGAAAATTTGTGAAAATGTGTTCTTTGTTCGTCACTCCAAGGATATGGGAAAGGAAAAGAAATCAAGCCGTTTATGTCCTTTTTCCTGCAGACATTATAATTTCTTGTTAAACACATAATTGTCGGACGCTTTCTTGCACTTTTTTTTTCTAAATGGTCAAAACATTTAAGGGCTTAACTTTAATTGGACCCCAAAGTTGAGCATCTCGTGAGCGGCTCATTATAATTTACAAGAAATTATGGGATTTTTATAGCAGAAATGGGAAATAGAAGGATCAAAGGAAAGTCTCTCATTTCAGAATCACTCTCCCCAGGATACCTTAGACAGTTCCCTAATATTAATAAGGCCTAAGTATGATGGTACCTGTAAGGAAAATATTATACAGATCTACTAGGAAGAAGATTTCAAGATTTTGAAGTGTCCTACGAATGGAATACCGCGGGAAAGCCTTCCAACGAACTTCTATTTATAGAAGATCTCAGAAACGTTTTCTACCTACATATGATCTAAAAAAGGACCTTTTTTGGATATGAGACCTTGAAAAGTCTTCGAATTCTTCAGAAAGATCTACTGTAAAGAAGACCTTAGAGTGGTCTTCATTAGTAGAAGGTCTTGCGAACATTTTTTAATGGATACAAGATCAGAGGGGTCTTCTGTATACAGGTAAAATCCCTTCAAATAGTAGATCTCCAAAGGTGGAAGGTCTTAAATGTTCTAAGTTCTTTAGACCTAAAAAATACATTAATTGCAAAAAGGTCTCAGGGTCCTATCGTCCTATCGAGAAACTCCCGAAAGGTCGGAGACTCCTGAGAGACCCCTGAAAGGTCTATAGAGACTCGGTGGGAACACCAGCTCGTCTATAGAGACTTTGTGGGTCCACCAGCTCATCTATATAGACTCGGTGGGACCACCAGCTCGTCTATAGAGACTCGGTGAGACCACCAGCTCGTCTATAGAGACTCGGTGGGAACACCAGCTCGTCAATAGAGACTCGGTGGGAACACCAGCTCGTCTATAGAGACGCGGTGGGAACACCAGCTCGTCTATAGAGACGCGGTGGGAACACCAGCTCGTCTATAGAGACGCGGTGGGAACACCAGCTCGTCTATAGAGACGCGGTGGGAACACCAGCTCGTCTATAGAGACGCGGTGGGAACACCAGCTCGTCTATAGAGACGCGGTGGGAACACCAGCTCGTCTATAGAGACGCGGTGGGAACACCAGCTCGTCTATAGAGACGCGGTGGGAACACCAGCTCGTCTATAGAGACGCGGTGGGAACACCAGCTCGTCTATAGAGACTCGGTGGGAACACCAGCTCGTCTATAGGGACTCCCTGGCCTGCAGCTCGTCTATAGAGACTCTCTGGTTAACCAGCTCGTCTATAGAGACTCCCTGGTCAACCAGCTCGTCTATAGGGACTCCCTGGCCTGCAGCTCGTCTATAGAGACTCTCTGGTGAACCAGCTCGTCTATAGAGACTCCCTGGCCCACCAGCTCGTCTATAGAGACTCCCTGGCCCACCAGCTCGTCTATAGAGACTCCCTGGCCCACCAGCTCGTCTATAGAGACTCCCTGGCCCACCAGCTCGTCTATAGAGACTCCCTGGCCCACCAGCTCGTCTATAGAGACTCCCTGGCCTCCAGTTCGTCTATAGAGACTAGGCGGGCCCACCAGCTCGTCTATAGAGACTCCCTGGCCCACCAGCTCGTCTATAGAGACTCCCTGGCCCACCAGCTCGTCTATAGAGACTCCCTGGCCCACCAGCTCGTCTATAGAGACTCCCTGGCCCACCAGCTCGTCTATAGAGACTCCCTGGCCCACCAGCTCGTCTATAGAGACTCCCTGGCCCACCAGCTCGTCTATAGAGACTCCCTGGCCCACCAGCTCGTCTATAGAGACTCCCTGGCCCACCAGCTCGTCTATAGAGACTCCCTGGCCCACCAGCTCGTCTATAGAGACTCCCTGGCCCACCAGCTCGTCTATAGAGACTCCCTGGCCCACCAGCTCGTCTATAGAGACTCCCTGGCCCACCAGCTCGTCTATAGAGACTCCCTGGCCCACCAGCTCGTCTATAGAGACTCCCTGGCCCACCAGCTCGTCTATAGAGACTCCCTGGCCCACCAGCTCGTCTATAGAGACTCCCTGGCCCACCAGCTCGTCTATAGAGACTCCCTGGCCCACCAGCTCGTCTATAGAGACTCCCTGGCCCACCAGCTCGTCTATAGAGACTCCCTGGCCCACCAGCTCGTCTATAGAGACTCCCTGGCCCACCAGCTCGTCTATAGAGACTCCCTGGCCCACCAGCTCGTCTATAGAGACTCCCTGGCCCACCAGCTCGTCTATAGAGACTCCCTGGCCCACCAGCTCGTCTATAGAGACTCCCTGGCCCACCAGCTCGTCTATAGAGACTCCCTGGCCCACCAGCTCGTCTATAGAGACTCCCTGGCCCACCAGCTCGTCTATAGAGACTCCCTGGCCCACCAGCTCGTCTATAGAGACTCCCTGGCCCACCAGCTCGTCTATAGAGACTCCCTGGCCCACCAGCTCGTCTATAGAGACTCCCTGGCCCACCAGCTCGTCTATAGAGACTCCCTGGCCCACCAGCTCGTCTATAGAGACTCCCTGGCCCACCAGCTCGTCTATAGAGACTCCCTGGCCCACCAGCTCGTCTATAGAGACTCCCTGGCCCACCAGCTCGTCTATAGAGACTCCCTGGCCCACCAGCTCGTCTATAGAGACTCCCTGGCCCACCAGCTCGTCTATAGAGACTCCCTGGCCCACCAGCTCGTCTATAGAGACTCCCTGGCCCACCAGCTCGTCTATAGAGACTCCCTGGCCCACCAGCTCGTCTATAGAGACTCCCTGGCCCACCAGCTCGTCTATAGAGACTCCCTGGCCCACCAGCTCGTCTATAGAGACTCCCTGGCCCACCAGCTCGTCTATAGAGACTCCCTGGCCCACCAGCTCGTCTATAGAGACTCCCTGGCCCACCAGCTCGTCTATAGAGACTCCCTGGCCCACCAGCTCGTCTATAGAGACTCCCTGGCCCACCAGCTCGTCTATAGAGACTCCCTGGCCCACCAGCTCGTCTATAGAGACTCCCTGGCCCACCAGCTCGTCTATAGAGACTCCCTGGCCCACCAGCTCGTCTAGAGAGACTCCCTGGTCCACCAGCTCGTCTGTAGAGACTCCCTGGTCCACCAGCTCGTCTGTAGAGACTCCCTGGTCCACCAGCTCGTCTATAGAGATTCGGTGGGCCAACCAGCTCGTCTATAGAGACTCGGTGGGACCACCAGCTCGTCTATAGAGACTCCCAGGCCCACCAGCTCGTCTACAGAGACTCCCTGGCCCACCAGCTCGTCTATAGAGACTCCCTGGACAACCAGCTCGTCTATAGAGACTCCCTGGCCCACCAGCTCGTCTATAGAGACTCGGTGGGCCAACCAGCTCGTCTATAGAGACTCGGTGGGCCAACCAGCTCGTCTATAGAGACTCGGTGGGCCAACCAGCTCGTCTATAGAGACTCGGTGGGCGAACCAGCTCGTCTATAGAGACTCGGTGGGCCCACTAGCTCGTCTATAGAGACTCCCTGGCCTTCCAGCTCGTATATGGAGACTCCCTGGCCTTCCAGCTCGTCTATAGAGACTCGGTGGGCCAACCAGCTCGTCTATAGAGACTCGGTGGGCCAACCAGCTCGTCTATTGAGACTCGGTGGGCCAACCAGCTCGTCTATAGAGACTCGGTGGGCGAACCAGCTCGTCTATAGAGACTCGGTGGGCCCACTAGCTCGTCTATAGAGACTCGGTGGGCCCACTAGCTCGTCTATAGAGACTCGGTGGGCCCACTAGCTCGTCTATATAGAGACTCGGTGGGCCCACTAGCTCGTCTATAGAGACTCCCTGGCCTTCCAGCTTGACTATAGCGACTCCCTGGCCCACCAGCTCGTCTATTGAAACTCCCTGGCCACGAGCTAGTCTATTAAGACCCCCTGGCCTTCAGCTGGTCTACTGAGACTTCTTGGTCTCTTGTTCGCCTATTGAGCAGGTCAGACTTCCAGTTCGTCCATTGAGCCTCCCTGATCTCAGTTCTTTTATTGAGCTTTTCTGGCCTCCAGTTCGTCTATTGAGCCTCCCTGGCCACTATCTCAGACTCCCTAACCACCAGCTTGTCTGTTAAGACTCCTTGGCCTCCAGCTCGCCTATAGAGTCTGCCAGGACTCCATATGGGTTATTTAACTTCTCAAGACTCAATGTCTTATTTTGAGACTTCCTTGCCTCCAGTTGGTCCACTGAAAATCCCTTGTCTCCACAACGTTAATTGAGACTCCCTGGCCTCCAGCTCGTTTGTTGCTTCTTCCTGGCGTCCGGCTGGTCTATTGAGACTATCTGGCCTCCGCATCGCCTGTTAATACTTCCAAGGCTCCGCATCGCCTATTGAAACTTCCAGGACTCCTTATCGTCTATTAAGACTTTTTGTTCTGCAGCTTGTCTTAGGATGCTCTCTGGCCTCCAACTCGTATATTGAAACTTCCAGGTATTCATATCGTCTATTGGAAGTATATGTTATCCAGCTCGCCCACACGTACTCTTGGGTCTACCAGATCTTCTGCTTACAATCCCTGGCCCTCCAGTACGTCTTTGGATACTGTATGAAGATTCCTTGGCCTCCATCTCGCCCGTGACGTGGAAGTCTTAAAAATATCCCATTTCCCATTTCACTTCCCACAGTTTCCCCTTACTTTAATAACTCTTCAAATTATTAACAGATGTAATGGCGAACGGACAAAAGTTTTTCAAAGACTAATGCCTTTTGTCTAGGCAGTGGCGAATTGTTTGCATAAATACTTTACACAGCGAAGTTCAGATTTCAAAAGGCGCAGAGTTCAAT
Organism: Musca domestica; assembly: GCF_030504385.1. Taxonomy (NCBI): domain Eukaryota; kingdom Metazoa; phylum Arthropoda; class Insecta; order Diptera; family Muscidae; genus Musca; species Musca domestica. The sequence continues at coordinate 149,061 of NW_026712239.1, read as the reverse complement.
ATATGGATGACCTCATCGCTGACATGACATGGAAGCGGGGTTGTGCAGAGGAAAAATAAATATTGCCAAAAAATATCACTGTTCAAACAATTGAGATTTTTTGTGTGTAGAATTTCTGACGTCCTCCGGTTAATTGGAGGGGGGGAAACCCCCACCGAGGATGTGTGTCCTGTGTGTATGTTTTTTATTGTTAAAAACCATAAAAAAGCCAAAAGGAAAACACTCTTGAGTCATAAAAAGATGCTGTTGGACAAACAATGCGGCATGCCGCCACAAGGAGCCGCCACCTTAAATAATGCCAGAACGGTGGCGGCCCAAGAACAAGGAAACTTAAAACAGGCACTCATTCACATAAAGATCAAATGTCAATACAAAGAAGAACAAGTATAGCAAACATCAAAACAATTGAAAAGCAAAACAATTTGGAGGGTTGGCAAGCCCAGGCTGGCCTTCTAATGCAAATGTTTAACCAGCCGATTAAAGCAGACTCGTTTCTTCCCTGGGTATGGTAGCCAAAAATCTTGGTATTGTCATAAAAATGAATCGAAATCCTTAAGACATTCAATAACTTTTTGTTTTGTCGATGTGTGTGTGTGTGTGTGTGTGTGTGTGTGAGTATGTGTGCGTGTGTGTTTTGCAAGAAAGTAAAGACCTTTTATCGTTTTAAATATGGTTATTTGCTAAAAAAGAAGCAAAGGAAGGAACTCATTTCGAACAAAAAGGAATGGCAGGGGGGGGGAGGTTTAACCATAAATTCTGAAATCCAAAAAGAATAAAAAAACAACAAATGTTTATAGACAACAAATTGTTGGAAAGGATCTAACAAATAATGAAATTTCCAAACACACATACGAGGACAAGCACCTATACCATTATAACCGTATAAAATATGAGGTTAATAAAGAGGACCTTTGTAAATGGCCAAGGATTGTATTTACAAAATATATTAAGCAAGGCTTTTCTTAAAAATTAATTTTCTTTCGGTTATGGACCGAAATAAATCAAAGAGTAAACAAGGAGGAATGCCCTACACGGAGTCAGGGAGTATTTGTGGATAAGCTGAAGTTTAGGGAGTACTTCTAGGCGAATTGTTGGACATAGAGTCTTTATAGACGAGCTGTAGACCAGGGAGACTTTATGAACCCGGATTTGCCCAAGTAGTCTTTATAGATGAGGTGGAGGTCATGTAGTTATTGCCAAGATGTCTTTGTGGATGAGCTGGAGACCAGAAAGACGAGACGAGGTTTGAAGACCAGCTAGGAGCCAGGAGGCAAATCTTGTTGTCAGAGGGTCTCAAGAGACGTGTAGAAATCCAGGCAGCCTCTGGGGAGGCAGAAGGTCGCGACAGAGGAATTGAAGGCCAGGCAGTCTTGCCGAAGAATCTGGAAGCCTGCACGTATTTGGAAGTCTTAATAGGAGAGCTGATACCCAGAGCTGTTTTGGAAAACGAGTTGGAGACCGGGGAGTCTTTAAAGAAGAGTTGAGGACCACAAAGCCTTTATAGAGGAGTCGAGGTCCAGGAAGTTTTTATAAGCGATCTAAGATCCAGGCAATCTCTATAAGCGAGTTGGAGGGTTAGGGAGCTTCTATAGAGGCGCTGAGGGTCAGGTGTTCTTTATAATGCAAATGACAACCAGGATTTGTTTTATAGCAAAGCTGGAGGGCCAGACCGTCTTTTTTGACGAGTTAGAGGGGCTGGGATTCTTTAAAGACTCTCTGGAGGTCAGAGAGTAGACGAGCTGAAGATCAGGGGGTCTCCAAGGACGAGCTGAAGTGTCAGGAAGTCTCCATAGACGATCTGAAAGTCAGGGTCTGGAAGTGTCTATGGACGTGCTGAAGTCCCAAGGAATCTCCATTGACGAGAGTCTTCATAGGTGAGCTGAAAGTCAGGAAGTCTCCGTAGAGGAGTTAAAAGACAAGGAGTCTCCATAGAGGAGCTGAAAGTCAGGAAGTCACCATAGACGAGCTGTCGTGTCAGGGGGTCTTCATAGACGAGCTGACGTGTCAGGGGGTCTATGTAGACGAGCTGACGTGTCAGGGAATCTTTACAGACGACCTGAAAGTCAGGGGGTCTCCATGGACGAGCTGAAGCGTCAGGGAGTCTCCATAGACGAGCTGAAACTCAGGGACTGAGAGTTAAGGTCTGGGAGTGTCCATGGAGGAGCTGAAGCACCAGGGATTCTCCATTGACGAGTTGAAGCGGCAGGGAGTCTCGATAGGTGAGCTGAAGATTGGAGAGTCTCCATAGACGAGCTGAAGAGTCAAGGAGTCTTTATAGACCATCTGACGTGTCAGGGAGTCTCCATAGAGAGCTGAAAGTCAGGGAGTCTTTACAGACGACCTGAAGATCAGGGAATCTTTACAGACGACCTGATGGTCTGGGAGTCTCCATAGACAAGCTGAAGCATCAGGGAGTTTCAATAGACCAGCTGGAAACCTGGGAGTCTTCATTAACGAGCTGGAAGCCAGATAGTGTTCATAGACGAGCTGGAAGCCAGGGAGTGTTCATAGATGAGTTAAAGGTTAGGCAGTCTTTATAGACGAGTTGAAGGTCAGGCTGTCTTTATGGATCACCTGAAGGCCTGGAAGTCTTTGTATACGAGCTGAAGGTCTGGGAGCATCTTTAGATGATCTCAAGATCAGTGAGTCTATATAGATGATCTGGAGGTCTGTGTGAAGGTCTCATTAAACGACCTGAACGCCAAGGAATCTCTATAGATGACTTGGAGGTTAGGAAGTCTCTATAAACGATCAGGAAGTATCTATAGTTGACCTGAATGTGTGGGAGTTTCTGCATACAAACTGAGACTTTGGGAGTCCTATAAATGATCTGAAGCTCATGTACTTCTTATAGATGTCTTGAAGGTCAAGTAAGTTCTTATAGATTAAATGAAAGTCATCGAGTCGTTATATATGATCAAAGTGTCTAGGACCTCTATAAACGACCAGAAGGTCGAAGAGCCCCTATAGAAGACCTGAGGGTCAAGGAGTCTTTATAGACGACCTGAAGGTCAAGGAGTCTTTATAGACGACCTGAAGGTCAAGAAGTCTTTATAGGCGACCTGGTGGTCGGTGAAGGTCAAGGAGTCCTTATAGACGACCTGAAAGTCATCGAGTCTCTGTAGACAAACAGAAAATCTGGAAGTCTCAATTAACGACCGAAAGGTGTGGGAGTTTTAGTAGATGTCCTGAAAATTAGGGTGTCTCTATAGATGATTTGGAGGTCTGTTGGTGTCTATGGGCAACCTGAAGATCTGGGAGTCTTTACAGATGACATGAAAGTCAAGGAGTCCCTATAAATGACCTTGAGGTCTGTGGGTCTCTTTAGATGATCTGTCTTCGTAGAGTATTACTTATTCCTCCTAAAGTATATTTTTCTTAACTTTTTTTTTCTTTTTACTTTTTTGTCCTCTGCTCCCGTGCAAAGGTAATAATATTTCTCTCCCCACCATACCCTGCCCACACAACCACAAATCAACATAATATGAAAGAGAACATATATCAACGACGACATATGTTGCATAAATAGCCAACATTTTGAAAATATCCTTTTCGGCAAATGACACCCTCTCCACACTCTCCTTTCATCCGCAGAGTAGATATTTGCCACCGCATGTTAACGAAGTTGCTGCAGAAAATAAAAAATAATATTGCAAAAAACACAGCTTCGGGAAAACAGTATCTAAGTAAATATGTCCTTTTTTCTGTGTTTACTTGAAGGACATGTAGTCATGTGGGTGATATGACGTGAGGGTGTGTGTGTGAGAGTGAGAGAGGCTGGTGTGGGTAATGTTGTGTATGTTGCAAATTCAATATTTACCAACAATTTTACATTTTCGTCACTTTGTTTGTCAGCGAGTTCTCTTCAAATGACAATGGAAGTGGCGGGCGGGTAAAGGTTGTTGTTGCTGTTGTTTTTTTTTTTTTTTTTTGCCAAAGGAAACAAACCTTGTATTGCCATATGTCCAAGTGTACTTATATTTAAACAATACAATATGTGAAGGATATCGAGAGGTGGAAAGATGGTGGAAGGGAGAGAAGAGGTGGAAACAACACCCTACTTAGGACATTTGATTTACAATACCAATTTAACGTATGCATTGAAAAACTTTGAACAAACGTGTTACAGGACTTCAATATCCTCAGAGCATCTTATAAATATCCTTAATTTTTGGAAGATCTGCAAGAGGTTCTCCTCAGATAAAAATGAACGTTTAGAGCTATTCCTAAGGAGTTTGTACCAATCTAAGACATACTTGAGGTTTTCCTTAACAAGCGACCCTAGTTTAATGTCCTTCCAGGCTTTATAGGGAGGTCCTCCCAAGGCTCTATAGTGCCTCCAAAGGAGTTTTTTTATAAAAGGTATTTAATATTTAATGTCCTTCCGGGGCTTTATAGAGAGGTCCTCCCAAGGCTTTATATTGCTTCCAAAGGAGTTTTATTTATAGAAAGCATTTTCGAGGTCTTCATAGATCTCTGACACTTAAAAGCGACCCTACTTAATGTCCTTCAAGGCTTTGTAGAGTGGTCCTCCAAAGGCTCGATAGTGCTTCCAAAGGAGTTTTATTTATAGAAGGCATTTTCAAGGTCTTCTATATAGAAGGCTTTCCGTAGATCACTGACACTTAAAAGCGACCCTACTTAATGTCCTTCCAGGCTTTATAGAGAGGTCCTCCAAAGGCTCGATAGTGCTTCCAAAGGAGTTTTATTTATAGAAAGAATTTTCGAGGTCTTCTATGCAGAAGGCTTTCCATAGATCTCTGACACTTAAAAGCGACCCTACTTAATGTCCTTCCAGGCTTTGTAGAGAGGTCCTCCCAAGGCTCTATAGTGCTTCCAAAGGAGTTTTTTTTATAAAAGGCATTTCGAGGTCTTCTATACAGAAGGCTTTCCATAGATCTCTGACACTTAAAAGCGACCCTACTTAACGTCCTTCCAGGGCTTTATAGAGAGGTCCTCCCAAGGCTCTATAGTGCTTCCAAAGGAGTTTTATTTATAGAAGGCATTTTCGAGGTCTTCTATATAGAAGGCTTTCCGTAGATCTCTGACACTTAAAAGCGACCTTACTTAAAGTCCTTCCAGGTCTTTATAGAGAGGTCCTCCCAAGGCTCTATAGTGCTTCCAAAGGAGTTTTTTGTTATAAATGGCATTTTCGAGGTCTTTTATACAGAAGGCTTTCGATAGATCTCTGACACTCAAAAGCGACCCTACTTAATGTCCTTCCAGGGCTTTATAATGAGGTCCTTCCAAGGCTCTATAGTGCTTCCAAAGGAGTTTTTTTTTATAAAAGGCATTTCGAGGTCTTCTATACAGAAGGCTTTCCGTAGATCTCTGACATTTAAACATCTTGAGCTTTCATTCCATTTTCCCTAAAATCCTCTGCCATTTGGAGTTTATAGAGTACCCTTCCTCGTTTACCAACACCGGAAAAGTTTGCACGCGAATTTACCGGTTGTTGGTTGCAACAGCTTCATCAGGAAAAAAGCTGCCCCACATGGAGAGAATGACAAGAGATTTCTTCCTTTTCGAGTAAATTTGGCGAATAAATGGTCGGAAAAATCACTGAGGTCTGTGTCCAAATTGACGGACAGAATGGGAATGTCAAATAATAAAAAAAATGACAGCAACACAATAGCAATGCTAACATGTCCTTTTGTTTAACGAAGCAGCAAAAAATGCGGGTGAGCGTACTGATTCATTTTCCTCCCCTCTCTCTCTCTTTCTCTCTCTCTTTCACCTCTTCATTGAAATTGTTCAATTGTTTGTATTTTATGAAGGAAATCATAAAAAAATATTCCAAAACTCATAAAACAAAAACTTTAAAATTGTTCATGTTGTTGTTGTTTTGAATTTTTCGAAAAATGGTTAATAGACGGATAGCAGGCGCCCGAAATCATTTCGCCGCTTAATCGACGAACAAAAGAAAAGGTTTAAATATAATCACTGTGAAAGTTAGTTCCAAAGGAACATTATGATGAGACTTGTCTTTTGGACGAGGCAAAATAGAAAAAAAGAAGAACAGCAGAAAGTCTTGGAAGTCTATGTGACGTGCTAGAGCCTTGGATTCCAAACAGACGATGCATTCTTTATAGACAAGCTGTAGGTCAGAGAGTCTATATAAACGAGCTCAGGGCCAATACGGACGAGATGTAGTACACGAAGTCTTCATAGACCATCTGAAGGTCTGGGGGAGCCTCTATTGACCAGGGAAGTCTCTGAAGACCAACTGGTTGGTCAGGGAGTCTCCACTAATGAGCTGAAGCATTGGAAGTACCTAAAAATGAGTTGAAAGGCTATGGATTCTCCCATGACTATCTAAAGGTAATTCAGTCTTAATAAAGATGAGCTAAAGATTAGCTAATGGCACATGGTGTCCCCATAGACGAGTTGGTGGCCCAAGGCGTCTCTATAGACGAGTTGGTGCCTGGTGGACCAGGGAGTCCCTATAGACGAGCCTGGTGGACCAAGGAGTCTCTATAGACGAGCCTGGTGGACCAGGGAGTGTCTATAGACGAGCCTGGTGGACCAGGGAGTCCCTATAGACGAGCCTGGTGGACCAGGGAGCCTCTATAGACGGGTCTGGTGGTCAAGGAGTCTCTATAAATGAGCTAATGTTAAGTCAGGTCTCATAGACGTATTAGGGTCCAGGAATTTTTATAGAAGAGTTTATAGGCTACGGAGTCTTTATAGACGAGATGGTGGTGCAAGAACCTAGAAGGCCTATTAACGGCCTGATGAGGATATCTGGGAGTTCCTATCTAAGATCTAAGGTCTGTCAAGTCTACAGAGATGAGCTGAGGTTGGATAACCAATCTACATAGGTTAGCTGGTGGGTAAGAAGTAAGCTGAAGGGTCAGAGATACCTATAGAAGAGCTACAAAGTCAGGAAGTTTCTTGAGAATGAGGTCAGTGGGTCTATGAAGACGAACTGAACAGTCGGGGAGCCATTAATGGCGAACTAAAAGAGAAAAGAGAGTAGAGAAGTCTTCATAGATTACTGAAAGATCAGGGAATCTCTACAGACGAGCTGAAGGGTCAGGGAATCTTTACAGAGAGCCTGAAGGGTCATAGAACTAAAGGCCCCGATTTTTTTTAAAGATAAGTTGAAGGTTCTCGTTTCTTAAAAGACGAGCTGAAGGCTCCAGGGTCTTCAAAGACGAGCTGAGGGTCTCGAGGTCTTTATAGACTAGCTAAAGCCCTACATACATAGACGAGCTTAAGTCCCCAGGGTCTTAACAGACGAGCTTGTAAACCTGCGAGTCTTTGATGGGCCATGTCAATCTTTATAGTGGCGATGAACGTCAGGGATTTCATATTGACGATCTCCTTGAGATCAAGGAGTCTTTGTTGATGAATTGAGAGCTTGGTTGTTTTCGGAGGGCAGAACGTCATTTTAGACGCAAGAGATCAAGGAACCTCTAAGGACGAGCTAAGGATAGCCTTTACCTATTGACCCTGGAATACTTCAAGATGTATATACGTTTAGTGACACTCTATAGCTACTATGGTGGAAAGGGAAAATATGCAGAGAACCAACGATTTTTCTTAAGGTTCCAGAGGTCAGACTGGCCAAAGTGTCAATATAGACGAACCATTAATGTCATCAAGTTGGAGGTCAGATGTTCAATGTTGGCAAGAGAAGAAGTTGAACTCTAGGCTAGGTCTTCCTAAGACAGAAGCCGTTTTAAATGCTATCTTTAAACAGAATGGAATACCTAATTTTTGAGCAGCAGCAACGGTCTCAGTGGCTACGACCAAAATTTTCCTCGAAAGAAGGCTATGAAGATCGGAATTTATGGATTCGCCGTGGAAACTATGCGATCGTGATAACGTTGACTACTTTTTAGCCAATGACATTAAAAAATATAAGGTTATCGGAGGAGTAGCACTTTGCATTGAAAAGACCAGAACACTTTCAAAAAATGGGTAACCGTTCGAGTTGTATGATTGGGCGACTTCGAGCAGGGAGAGTGGAAATTTGTTTCACAAAAAACCCTGAGAGCCGGAATATGAGTGAGAAAAAAGTCCTGATGAAGGTGACTCGGATCAGTAAAAACTACTAATTCCTAATCAACGGACCATTATGGTACACGATACTCCCAGATATCATTATTCAGCGCTGTAGTTCAGGTAACCTTTGGCCCATGATTAAATGTTACAGATTCCAGAAAAGTCTACTTTCTATAAAAGTCCTGATTACATAACTTCTTCCTACATAAGGTCCCCAAATTTTTTCTTTCCAAATAATAATACCTCCTCGAATGAGACATAAACTTGTGGGAGGGACTTAGGAAGGATATTCTACATATAGAACACGTTATGATGGCCTTCTTGCTATGGAAGACCTAGTGGTGCTACTTGTATCGGTAGAACTTCTTGTTGAATGCCTGCTAACTATAGAAAATCTCATTCTTCGTTTAAGAAAATCTCAGTAAAAATATGAGATGTAAAAATCCTTTCTACCATACCACCCATCCCCCCATAGCCCTTCGACAATGAATTTCACACTTAAAATCATGGAAAAATCATAAAAATTATGTTGATGGTCCATAACAACTGTCTACGGCTAGCAAATAACTGGCGGCCATAAAAAAGCCAGAAAAAGGAACTTCTTTCCCACCACAAATTTGCAAATTGTTGCGGTGGCAATATTATTGTTGTTCTCGGGGTATTCTTAACTAAAAAATTTTGAAGGAAAAGTTTTTTACCGCCACCACCAATGGACAAGAGGACAACAACAAGCTTGCTAAGAAAACAACAAAAACAACAACTCTTTAATTAGCTACAGAAATCTAAACAATTTTTGTTTGTTTGGTTGTGGAGCATTTTAACGCTGTTTAACTTTTCTCCTTTGGCGTCTGCCTGCGAACAACTTGCAATCAGATAAATAAGTGTCAGGGGAGGTTCGATGGTTTGAAGTGAGAGAAGAGTGAAAATTAACTTGTAAGCTTCAAACTTCTAAGTACTCCCAAAACTGACACGTCATGGTGTGCTTTTGTTTTAAGACTCTACCCCAAATTCCTTGCCAAAGTTGGCTGACTTTCTACGTTGGGCGCCATAATCACTTTTGCAAGAAAAAGCCACAACAACAACAACACCTCAAAGCATAACAATTTCACTTGATTGCTGTTAATATCTGCTCGGCACGATAACCCCGGCCAGGCGAATAATTATCTGAGGTTATTTCCTGAATGCCACCTATTCAATGGATGTTGGGTGGTTCAGGTTTCTTTTTTCGTCTTTGGCCATTGGAACAAGTTTCCCCTGGGGAATTATTTTGCAAAAGAAGAAATCTTGAAAACGATTTACAATCATTTAAGTAAATGGCAAAAGTTTTCCATTATTTTACCGTTCAGCCAAGCATTAATGTTTAAATTGTTTTAATGGTTTTTTGAAGTTTTTTTTTGCGTTTTCTTTGATTTTGAGTTGGAAAAAATATTCAACACTCCTCGGCTAAGAAGTTCGAAGCTATGGCAATAAAATTATTTGAAAAGCTATTCAAAATATAAGGAAAATAATTTTTTGGTTTTTTGAAAACTCAAACAACAATTAAAGTTATAGCTTCTCGACTTTTGTGGGTGGAGAAGGGCCGAAAGGAATGAAAACTCAAATAATTTTTATGATTTTAAAAAGGAATGTTAAAAAAATAATGTTTCTTCAAGGACCAAGAGGGTAATAAGGTTTTTAAAGGATCAATATTTTTTAAGGGATTTTTTCAAGGGGTTAATATATGGGGATTCTTAAAGAACACTTTTGAAGGATCAATGGCCACGGGACGTGGATTTTTATTTTATTATTTTTAAGGGATTTTTCAAGAAAAAAATTTCAAGGACGATTTTTTTAACGATCAATTTTAGTAGGATTTTTTAAATATTATTTTTCGATTTTCATCAGAGGCGAAAAGGACAATAGACGTAGATTTAAAAAAATTCTCCAGGATTTTCAAGAATAGGCAAATAGCCATGGATTTTTTGGGAAAAAATTTACAGGGTTTTTTTAGGAATATTTTTTGAAGGACCAAATGGAAAATAGTCGTGGATTTTGTAATAACAATTTTCCAGGATTTTTCTATAAATATTTTTTCAAGGACTATAAGACAAGAATTTACATTTTTTACAAGGACTAAAAAGACAACAGCCTTGAAATTTTTGAAATAAATTTTTCAGGATTTTTTTGGAATATTTTCTTTTTTTAAGGACAAAAACTTTTTTTTAGCCAAATTCTTTAGGATTTTTTTTATGAATATGACCGTGGATTTTTAAGAAAATTTTTTTCACGAATTTTTTTGGGGATGATAAGGACAATAGGCGTTGAATTTGTAGGATAAAATTCTTCAGGATTTTTTTTTAAATTTATAGAAACAAAAGCAAAATAGGTGTGGATTTTTAAGAATATTTTTTCGGTGTCTTTTTAAGGACCAATATGACAATAGACAAGAAAAATATTTTATGAATATTTATTCAAGGACCAAAAGGACGACAGGTTTGGATTTTTCTAAGAAAACTTTTCCAGAATTTTGTAAAAATAAATTATCAAGGTTTTTTAGATTTTTGTTTTCAAGGACCAAAAAAACATAGGCGTGAATTTTTTAAGAAAAAATTTCAAGGATTTATTATGAATATTTTTGAAGGACCAAAGACAAAAGGTGTGTATGTAAAAAAAGAAAAAAAAAACTCTCGAGTATTTTTATGAATATTAGTTCATGAACTAAAAGGACAATAGGCGTGGATTTTTTAAGAAATTTTTTTTTTAAAAGCCAAAAGGACAGTAGGCGTGGATTTCCAGAATTTTTTTAATAAAATTATTTAATAAAATTGTTTAAGAAACATTTTTTAAAGGCCAAAAGGACAATAGGTGTTTATTTCCGGGAGAATAATGTGACAATAGATGTGGATTTTTAAGGAAACAATTTCCAGGATTTATTATAAATATTTTTGAAGGACTAAAGGCAATAGGTGTGGATTTTCAAAAAAAATCTCAAGTGTTTTTATGAATATTAGTTAATGGACTAAAAGGACAATAGGCATGGATTTTTTAAGAATTTTTTTTAAAGTCCAAAAGGACAATCGGCGTGTTTTTCCACAATTTTTTTAATAAAAATGTTTAAGAAAAAAATTTTAAAGGCCAAAAGCACAATAGGCTGGATTTCCAGATTTTTTTTAAGAAACATTTTTTAAATGCCAAAAGGACAATAGGCGTGGATTTCCAGAATTTTTTTAATAAAATTTTTTAAATGCCAAATGGACAAAAGGCTTTGATTTCCGGAACTTTTTTAAACAATTTTTTCCGGGACAAAAAGGACAATGTCGTGGATTTCCAGATTTTTTTAGTAACATTTTTTCAGGACAAAAAGGACAATGGCGTGGCTTTTTTGACTTTTTCCAGAATAATGTGAAGGACTAAAAGCACAATAGGCTTGGAATTTTTAAGAAAAAATTTCCAGAATGTGTTAAAAATATGTTTTAAAGGATTAAATAATAATAATAATATGCGGGATTTTTTTAGTATTCTGTTAAAATTCTTTTGAAGGATAAAAAGGACAACTGGGTTAAGACTTTTTTAATAAAAAATATTAAATAATTAAAATTAATTAATAAAAATAATTAAATAATAGTTTAATAGTCTTGTATTTAAAAAATAATTATCCAGGTTTTTTAGAAAAAAAAATTCAAGGACCAAAAGAGTAACAGGCGGGTATCTCAAGGATTTAAAAAAATCCAGGATCTTTTTAAGAATACGTTTTAATTTGCAAAAAGACAGGCTTTTTTAAGAATATTGTTCAAGGATTATAAGGACAATAGCCTTGAATTTTTTAAGAAAAAAATCCCATGCTCTGGTGAATGCTTCGGAGATCACAATGTCCGGGGAAAATTAGGAATTCTGGTGAACGGTCGTCGGGACCACAATGATGTCGCTCGGATTTTAGATGATTTACTATCTGTGTGTCCGTCTGTCCGTCTGTGGAAATCACTCTAGCTTCCAAACGAAATGAAGTAGGTTGATAAAATTTTACTCAAATGTGTATTATGTCTGCAGGACTTTTGGTATTGAAAATGAACCATGTAGGTCCACGTCTTCGTATAGCCCCCATATAACTGTACCCCCCGATATTCGGTATTTTGATGATTTTAGCGACACTATTAACCGGCATTTGTTTAAAATTTGGTATTTGAAGTTCGTAATGGATGCTATAGCCTATGGCAGAAAATTGTCTATGCAGGTCCACGTCTTCGTATAGCCCCCATATAACTGTACCTCCCTATTTTAAGGATTTTAGCGACATTATTCGCCGGAATTTTTTCAAATTTGGCATTTGAAGTTCGTAATGAATACTACAGCCTGAGACAGAAAATTATCTGTGCAAGTCCACGTCTTCGTATAGCCCCCATATAACGGTACCTACCTATATTCGGTATTTTGATGATTTTGACGTCATTATTCACCGGAATTGTTTCAAATTACGCATTTAGAGTTCGCAATGGGAGCTACAGTCTGTGACAGAATATTTTCTATGCAGGTCCAGGTCTTCGTATAGGCCCCAAATACCAGTACCTCCCTATATTCGGTATTTTGACGAGTTTAGGTACAAAACCCACCGAAATTGTTTGAGATGTCGTATTTGAAGTTCGAATTGGATGCTACAGCCTGTGACAGCAAATTGTCTATGCGGGTCCAGGTCTTCGCACAGCTCCGATATAACGGTACCTTCCTATATACGATATTTTGATGATTTTAGCTATATTATTCACCGTTTATTTCAAGTTTCGAATTTGAATATGGCAATGACTTATGACGAACAACGGCTATATTCGGAATTTTTAAAATTTTAACAGAATTTTTTGAGGATTTTATTTTTTAAAATTCGTTCCAAATGGTGGAGGGTATTCAAAGTTCCGAACTTACAGTTTTTTTACTTGTTTTAAAGAAAAATGTCCAAGATTTTTTTGTATATTTTTTTCGGGATCAACACGTTATTAGCTTATATTTTTTAGGAAAAAATGTCGAAATATTTTTAAGAAAAAATTCCAGGATTTTTTTTCCAAATATTCTAAATATTTTTTTAGGATTTTTTTTTGAGGAATATTTTATTATTTTTTTAGGAAAAAAAATTCCAGGATTTTTTTTTTCAAATATTCCAAATATTTTTTTAGGATTTTTTTTGGTGGAATATTTTATTATTTTTTAAGCATATTTCCCCTGGAACATCAATGACATATTTTCAAGGACTAATAGGCAAATGAGTTTGGATTTTTTAGGAAAATTTTTTTCTCAAGGACCAACAGGCCAATGAACCTGAGTTTTTAAAAATATTTTTTTCTTTTTCGACCCTCTAACATTTTTGTAGTTTATTTTTTATTCAAATATTTATTTATTTATTGCAACTTTTTTTTCCGTTTTTTCCAAACCAAAAAATAAATTATTTTCCCAAACGTCTAAAACAATCATTGAAGAGATTATTCTTTATTGTTAAGTCAATTTTATGCAAATGTTGTGTTGTATTTTATTTTTGTTTCTTTCGTGAAAACGGAGAAGAAGAAAAACAAACAAAACATGAAAACTCCTACACAGAACTCATATATCTCTTCCCCCACCCCACCTCTTGCCAAAGAAAAACATTTCTCTCCTCCAAAAGAATTGCTATTGGAAATGTGTCGTTTTATTTGTTTATGGCTGTCATGTTACGGTTCGGTTCGTTCCCAGACACAATTCCCCCGGCTAATATCGGTAACAATCATATCTGAGATTATCATATGATGTGTTACAATAACACCTCCCAATGCCGAGTTAAAGGATATACAGGATTCTACACACACACACACACACATATGTATAGCCATGTAACAGAATATGCAAATTCAGTTGATATTTATTTCTCAGAGACGTATGGAGAGTCCGTGCTGTGTGTGCGTGAGACAAAATCGCCTCCTTTTCTTGTTAAAGTTCCTTCAAACGACAATTTGTTATGTCCTTGTTAAGTCGCAGGAATGTAAAAAGGAGTAAAATAATAATCATAAAAAATAAACTGTCATATAAACAGCCATAAGAATTGTGAATTGAATTTTTATTTTCGTATTTTTTTTTTTTTTTTTGGAATTATCTCTTTTGTTGTTATTGTCGCAGTTGTTGTTCTTTTTGTGATCAAACCAATATGGCAATAAAGAGCCACATTGTCAAGTTGTTAATATTGATGTCCTGGGGTATTTGTTGTTGTTAGAATGTCAATTTTTTTCTTTGTATTTATGAGAGATTTTAATGTGAAACCTCTCAAACCCCTTAAAACCATAGATCGTATTTGAAATTCCATGGATTTAAATTTCAATTTATTAGCCTCCCATAGATGAATATTAAAGCTGTTATTTCTTTAGCAGACTTCCATTCCCAATGCAGACATAGGTGACCTTTAAGGCATTCTATTTCAGTTGAAGATATTTGAGGCTCGTTTTTAAGGTTTTTAATTTCACTTAAGGACATTTTAGAACTTCCACTCCAATTCTCGATCTGTAAGGTTTTCTATTGCCAAATGAGACCTTAAAAATCTTCTAGTTTTTATACTCTCAGTCATGTGGTTGATACGGCCAAAAGGTGCCGCATCGAAATAACGGGTTTAGACCCCAGGTTTGTTTAGACCAAATCCGTCTCAGGACATTTGGAGTAGATCTGCGTATTTGTGCGTCCGTCTGTCGTTCTGGCTGTCCGGTGCGAAATTTTCAAAAAAAAAAAAAAAAACAAGTTAAAAAGCAGCATCCATTTGGAAAGAATTTGGAAATAAAAACCTTAAAAAAATTCTGTTTAAATTTTAAAAATACCGAATATAGATGTTATGTTGGTGTCTTTACGACGTGGACCTACATAGGCATTGTCTGTCATAGGCCATTACAATATTCGAAACTTTAAATAAACGGTGAATAATGTAGCTAAAATCGTCAAAATATCGTATATAGGGAGTTACCGTTATATCGGAGCTGTGCGAAGACCTGGACCAGCATAGACAATTTTCTGTCATAGGCTGTAGCATCCATTACGAACTTCAAATACGACATCTCAAACAATTTCGGTGAGTATTGTACCTAAAATCGTCAAAATACCGAATATAGGGAGGTGGTACTGATATATGGGGCCTATACGAAGACCTGGACCTGCATAGACAATTTTCTGTCACAGACTGTAGTTTCCATTACGAACTCTAAATACGTAATTTCAAACCGGTGAATAGTGACACTAAAATCACCAAAATACCTAATATCGGGAGCTAACGTTATATGGGGGCTATACTAAGACGTAGACCTGCACAGACAATTTTCTGTCATAGGCTGTAGTATCCATTTCGAACTTCAAATACTAAATTTGAAACAATTCCGATAAATAATGTCGCTAAAATCATCAAAATACCGAATATGGGGAGGTATCGTTATATGGGGGCTATACTAAAACGTGGACCTACATGGCTCATTTTCTGCCCTAGGCTGTAGTATCTATTGCGAACTTCAAATACAAAATTTGAAACAATTCCGATAAATAATGTAAATAAGGTACCATTATGTGGGGGCTATACTTAGGCGTCGACCTGCACAGACCATTTTCTGTCAAAGGCTGTAGTATTCATTACGGACTTCAAATACTAAATTTGAAACAATTCCGATAAATAATGTCGCTAAAATCATCAAAATACCTAATATCGGGAGGTATTGTATTTGGGGGCTATACTAAGACGTGGACCTACATGGCTCATTTTCTGCCCTAGGCTGTAGTATCCATTGCGAACTTCAAATACCAAATTTGAAACAATTCCGGTGAATAATGTCTGTAAAATCATCAAAATACCGAATATGGGGAGGTATCGTTATATGGGGGCTATATGAAAACGTGGACCTACATGGCCTATTTACGAACATAACCTGCCTACTGAAAAAAGAAACATGTGAGATAGCCTTCTATCTCAATTCGTTCGAAAGATAGCGTGATTACAACAGACAGACAGACGGACAGACAGACGGACGGGCAGACAGACAGACGGACATCGCTAAATCGATTTAGAATTTTAAGCCGATCAAGAATATATATACTTTGTTGGGTCTGACATGGTCGTGTATAAAGAGGTCAGCTGAAAATATGCACCTTCGGCTGGCCACCAGAACTCAAGCGCCGAGCGCCGGCCATGGTGATGGTGTGGGCCGCCATAACAGCCGATGGTCGCTTTCCGTTCGTATTAATCGACCGTGACATCAGAATAAATGCCGAATATTATCGCGAAAATATTCTGGAGGGTGTATTAAAGCCTTGGGCACGCAAAAATGTTGGCCGCAGACATTGCACATTCCAACAGGACTCAGAACCATCGCACTCAGCACGCGCCACCCAAGAATGGTTACAAAACGAGGTTCCTCGCTTCATTTTCTGCGCACAATGGCCCCCAAAATCTTCGGATACCAATCCGTTGAACTATTGCGTCTGGAGAATTTTTGGAAAGCAAGGTTGGCACTAAAAAATACAAAAATGTCGATCACCTCAAGCAAGAGCTTCGCCGGGAATGGGCCGCAGAGCAACATTCGAGCAGCGTGTGATGGTTTCATTGGCCGTTTAAAGACCATAATTCGTGCCAAAAGGTGACCAATTCGAAGAAATCTAAACTTATTCTAAAATTTGATGCTATTTCCGACATTTTTTGGTTTCGTTCAATAAAATTTAAAAAAAAAATCTAAAAATTATGGCGTTTGACTTTGTTGCAGTTTTTTTTATCTTACCCTGTATACCTGAAATGCACGGATTCCGAGTAATCTTAATTCAAAAATTTGCAAAAGTGTGGAGGATACCGATGCACGTGCCTTCCTTTTTTTCGCCCTACTTTCATAATCTGCCGGAATTTCCCTATAATAATTGAAAAAAAAAAATTGAATTTTGTCGCACAGTGTTATGTTCCTTTAGAATTCTTATATTCTTTTTTATGGATAGGGAAATTATAGTCCATTTGTCCACGGAATTTAGAACTTGTACCCTTTTATCCCCCATTTTTTTCCTTTCCATTATTTAAATATTTCACATAAATTAATCAAAATCATTTAGTGAAAGACAAAAATATTTGCCAATCAATAACAGTCAACAGCGGACACAATTTGTCCATTTTCCTGGCCGTTCCACGGAATAAAAAAGGACAAATTCGGTAACTGCAAATAATGTTAAAAAGCCAATACAATGGTCCCACAAAAAAAAAAAAAAAAAACTTCCAACAGACATTGAAATGCATTTGAAATTCCAATTGAAATCTGTTACAATAAGTGTCTCCGTCAAACGGACGGATGGGTAGCCAACCAACATTCACACCATTCGAACTTAATTTTCTCAAGCCACAGACTTCTTTTACTCACCTAATATTCCAGAAACCTTTTTTTATGAATTCCTAAAGGAAAAATATACCGGCCCCAAGAGGAAGACCTTCTGTATCCATATCCGATTGGTTTTCAACAAGACCCCAAAACACTCTCCCGCACACACGCCGTGATTTTTATAAGACAGTTGTTGGCTGTTCATTCAAATGAACTACTCAATGGAGAAAAGAGAGAGTGAGAGAGAGAGAGAGAGGAGATGTGGCAATACTGGACCATACCGTACTTGAGAGTTTAGGGAATAAAAATAATAATAATGAAAATCAAGTGGCCAATTGAGAGAGGGGGAGGAGGAAGACAATATTGAAATCAGTTGTGTGGTATTGAATGAATTCTATTCAATACAAATAAACTGCCACAGCAATAAAATATTTTCGAACCAACAAAAAAGGTATTCTTAATGAAAAGGGAAACAGTTGTCAGTCCAACTTCATTTCTTTTCTGGACAAATAAACTGTCACAGATTTTTAATTTAAATATTGGAATTCTTTTGGTTGAAAACAATTGCGAGGGATTGTTGAAAGTGAATGGTAAATGAATTTGGAATTTTATTTTGATTTCCTTTCTTGGCATTTTGGGTGAATATTTCAACTGTTATTTATACTTATACTTATACTTTTATACTTATACTTATACTTTTATACTTATACTTATACTTATACTTATACTTATACTTATACTTATACTTATACTTATACTTATACTTATACTTATACTTATACTTATACTTATACTTATACTTATACTTATACTTATACTTATACTTATACTTATACTTATACTTATACTTATACTTATACTTATACTTATACTTATACTTATACTTATACTTATACTTATACTTATACTTATACTTATACTTATACTTATACTTATACTTATACTTATACTTATACTTATACTTATACTTATACTTATACTTATACTTATACTTATACTTATACTTATACTTATACTTATACTTATACTTATACTTATACTTATACTTATACTTATACTTATACTTATACTTATACTTATACTTATACTTATACTTATACTTATACTTATACTTATACTTATACTTATACTTATACTTATACTTATACTTATACTTATACTTATACTTATACTTATACTTATACTTATACTTATACTTATACTTATACTTATACTTATACTTATACTTATACTTATACTTATACTTATACTTATACTTATACTTATACTTATACTTATACTTATACTTATACTTATACTTATACTTATACTTATACTTATACTTATACTTATACTTATACTTATACTTATACTTATACTTATACTTATACTTATACTTATACTTATACTTATACTTATACTTATACTTATACTTATACTTATACTTATACTTACTTATACTTATACTTATACTTATACTTATACTTATACTTATACTTATACTTATACTTATACTTATACTTATACTTATACTTATACTTATACTTATACTTATACTTATACTTATACTTATACTTATACTTATACTTATACTTATACTTATACTTATACTTATACTTATACTTATACTTATACTTATACTTATACTTATACTTATACTTATACTTATACTTATACTTATACTTATACTTATACTTATACTTATACTTATACTTATACTTATACTTATACTTATACTTATACTTATACTTATACTTATACTTATACTTATACTTATACTTATACTTATACTTATACTTATACTTATACTTATACTTATACTTATACTTATACTTATACTTATACTTATACTTATACTTATACTTATACTTATACTTATACTTATACTTATACTTATACTTATACTTATACTTATACTTATACTTATACTTATACTTATACTTATACTTATACTTATACTTATACTTATACTTATACTTATACTTATACTTATACTTATACTTATACTTATACTTATACTTATACTTACTTATACTTATACTTATACTTATACTTATACTTATACTTATACTTATACTTATACTTATACTTATACTTATACTTATACTTATACTTATACTTATACTTATACTTATACTTATACTTATACTTATACTTATACTTATACTTATACTTATACTTATACTTATACTTATACTTATACTTATACTTATACTTATACTTATACTTATACTTATACTTATACTTATACTTATACTTATACTTATACTTATACTTATACTTATACTTATACTTATACTTATACTTATACTTATACTTATACTTATACTTATACTTATACTTATACTTATACTTATACTTATACTTATACTTATACTTATACTTATACTTATACTTATACTTATACTTATACTTATACTTATACTTATACTTATACTTATACTTATACTTATACTTATACTTATACTTATACTTATACTTATACTTATACTTATACTTATACTTATACTTATACTTATACTTATACTTATACTTATACTTATACTTATACTTATACTTATACTTATACTTATACTTATACTTATACTTATACTTATACTTATACTTATACTTATACTTATACTTATACTTATACTTATACTTATACTTATACTTATACTTATACTTATACTTATACTTATACTTATACTTATACTTATACTTACTATACTTATACTTATACTTATACTTATACTTATACTTATACTTATACTTATACTTATACTTATACTTATACTTATACTTATACTTATACTTATACTTATACTTATACTTATACTTATACTTATACTTATACTTATACTTATACTTATACTTATACTTATACTTATACTTATACTTATACTTATACTTATACTTATACTTATACTTATACTTATACTTATACTTATACTTATACTTATACTTATACTTATACTTATACTTATACTTATACTTATACTTATACTTATACTTATACTTATACTTATACTTATACTTATACTTATACTTATACTTATACTTATACTTATACTTATACTTATACTTATACTTATACTTATACTTATACTTATACTTATACTTATACTTATACTTATACTTATACTTATACTTATACTTATACTTATACTTATACATATACTTATTCTATTTTGTGAAATCCTAATTGAACACAAAACCAATTCTACACTTAAAACAATTAACAAAAAACCTGACCATTTCCACAAATCCCAATCGTCGTTAATCATCATTCCTCTTGTTGGTTAATTTACTGACATGGAGGTGGACAGAATAGCAGACGTCTAGCATTTTAACTGAGACATGAATGTAAATAATGACCATCTCATTAGTGAAAAATCTGGACAAATCTGAATATTTGTGCGGAGACAAATTTCAACAATGGTACGACAAAAACACAGAGTAGTGCCACCATCACCATCATCGACAACAACAGCCATCCTTCGGTCTTCGCCAGCACACATGCCACTGCATATATCATTTCCAAATAAAAAATGGACCGGTGGCAGGCAACAACGATCACATTACAAGGAGGATATTAGTTAAGGCGGAATGGCTGACAATGTAACAACAATAAAAAAAATGAAAAAAAAAAACAAAACGATGTAACAGCAAATTGTCGTTCAGCTAACAGTTTTTGTTGTTCTGTCTCTAATATGGCCATTTTGTCGCACATAATGACCAAATCATAACTCATGGCCCGCTTTTGAATTAACATTATCATTTTCCGAACAGACATCAACACATTTACTTCGCACAATCCGCAATCATCAGCATTGGGATTCCAAATGATGTAGGTATTTCATGTCTATCTACATCCCACTCCAAAATTGTGTTCCAATGGGAGTCGGTCAGTTGGTGGTGTTTTACACGGATATGGGTGAGATTAACATTTGAAATGACCGTCTTGAAAAAAAAATATCTTGAAAATCTTCTCATGGTTTTAGGGGGAAATCTCTAAGCAAAAAAGGCATGTATTTCGACATGGGCTTGAGAAACAGTGAAATGGGATTTCTTATAGGAGATATGAAAATCTTCTCATAGAAGAGCGGAAGGTCTTTGCCATAGAGGAGCTGAAGGTCTTCGCCATAGAAGACCTGAAGGTCTTCGCCATAGAAGACCTGAAGGTCTTCGCCATAGAAGACCTGAAGGTCTTCGCCATAGAAGAGCTGAAGGTCTTCGCCATAGAATAGCTTAAGGTCTTCTCACAGAAGAGCTTAAGGTCTTCTCACAGAATAGCTTAAGGACTTCTCATAGAAGAGCCAAAGGTCTTCGCCATAGAAGATCTGAAGGTCTTCGCCATAGAAGATCTGAAGGTCTTCGCCATAGAAGAGCTGAAGGTCTTCGCCATAGAAGAGCTGAAGGTCTTCGCCATAGAAGAGCTGAAGGTCTTCGCAATAGAAGAGCTGAAGGTCTTCGCCATAGAAGAGCTGAAGGTCTTCGCCATAGAAGAGCTGAAGGTCTTCGCCATAGAAGAGCTGAAGGTCTTCGCCATAGAAGAGCTGAAGGTCTTCGCCATAGAAGAGCTGAATGTCTTCGCCATAGAAGAGCTGAAGGTCTTCGCCATAGAAGAGCTGAAGGTCTTCGCCATAGAAGACCGGAAGGTCTTCTCCATAGAAGAGCTGAAGGTCTTCGCCATAGAAGAGCTGAAGGTCTTCGCCATAGAAGAGCTGAAGGTCTTCGCCATAGAAGAGCTGAAGGTCTTCGCCATAGAAGAGCTGAAGGTCTTCGCCATAGAAGAGCTGAAGTTCTTCTCATAGAAGAGCAGAAGGTCTGCTAATAGATGATTGGAAGGTCTGCTCATAGTAGACTGCAAAGTCAGCTCATGGAAAACTGGAAGGTCTGCTCTTAAAAGACGAGAAGGTCTTCTCAGAGAAGAGCTAAAGATCTTCGCCATAGAAGAGCTGAAGACGAGAAGAGCTGAATGTCTTTGCATTGGAGAATGTCTTCTTGTAGAAGACCAGAAGGTCTTCTCATGGAAGATAAGAAGGTCTTCTCACAGAAGACCAGAGTGTGTTCTCACAGAAGACCAGAGGGTCTTCTCACAGAAGACCAGAGAGTCTTCTCACAGAAGACCAGAGGATCTTCTTCTCACAGAAGACCAGAGGGTCTTCTCATAGAAGACCTCAAAGTTTTCTGATAGATGACCAAGGTGCCATCTGGGTGACCATTAACACCACTGTTCCAGCCAAGTGTCAAAAATCAGCACCGCCACAAAAAGTGTGATACGGTTTTGCCACATTATTATAACACACCAAAACACACAATTGGAACGAAGTGGACAAATCCTAACCACAACAAGAACAACAACAACGACGACAACACCAAAAACCACCCAGAAAATATCCAAAATACCCTCATTACAGATTAACATTTTTGCACAGCCAGCAAGAAATGCTTCATCGGGGCGAGCGAGTGGATATAAAAAATGACCAAACATGGATTACTGGTCGAGTAGATATCAGAGATACAAATAAGGACTTGGGCCAGAGGATAATAGCAACAGAAGAAGAATACGGAGAATAAAAAGAACAATGGGGAAGAAAAAAGTGCAGAACAAATATCGTCACAATATCCAATACTTATGCTCACTGTTTTTTAGGTGAGGAGTGGGAGGGAGTTTAGGGGTGGGAGGGAATTGGGTAAAATAAAACCGACCGCTGTCACTACTGCTGACAGTTAAGTGGTTTAGGGCGATAAAATGCCTGTAATGACATGATTTCTGTGAATGGAATCCAGAGAGTTGGTGATAGAGAGAGAGAGAGGGGAGAGAGCAAAAATTTCTATCTGCGGATTTTGCAATTAGTGGTCATGCAATGTAAATGGAGAGCAAAAACGAAGAATGGATGGAAGGAACGAAACTTCTAAACATCAGCATCAGCAACAAAAATGTTATTCCAATAAAGAAAATAGCAGCCGAAGAAGAAGAAAAAAACAAAAACACAATAAAACACAATTTTAATTTAACCACATAAATTACTGAGGCCTATTAGTAGAGTTTCACTGAGTATCAGATAGAGAGAGAGCGGTGGGGAGAGAGTGTATACTTTTGACCCTTAGTTATGTACGCAAATGCTCAGTTTCCCATTGGCAAGAGAAAGGGAGATGTACATAAAGACGAATTGGAAACAAAGAACAAAAATCAATCGATATCATTACGAATTTTGTGTATTTATTCCATTTGAATTATTACCGGGATTTGGCAAAAAACAAAAAAAAAAAAAAAGAAAAGAACAACTTTATTTGGGTACGATACTTGAAAGTGCTTTAAAAGGAAATCTGGGGGAAGATATTTTCTTGCAATAAATGGAATGCTCTAAATACTGGGTAACACAAATAATAATCAGGAAAAATGTTAGCCCTATTGGAAAATGTGGCAATAATAGGTCTGTAGTTTATAAGGTATCCTACGTTGAGAAACTAGATAATGGGTTGTTATCCTCCTGTCTGAAGATTATGTAAATTTTCGAGCATTGGTTAGTCTCGATAACCAAATTAAAAAGTTTTCTCTACAAAATTTTAACCTACTAGAGCTTAAAAAACATTGTAACTTTTATCCCTTTTTTAAAAATAGTTGAAAATTTAAATTTTGCAAATCACTTAAGGCAATCAAATTATTTGACAAAACTCAGCCAAAAGCTAAAGATTTTAACAGGCGGAAAATAATATCAGAAAGAGAGCTTTCACTAAAGTCTCTCTCTCTCTGCAGGCAAACTACTCGAGTATGCTCCGGGGAGAGACCGATTTAGGGGTTTCTAAAACAATTTTTAGTCGAAACTTGAAGCAAGTTTCTGTTTTTGGAGAGAAGTAGGAGGAATGGAAATGGGAAAAATTGATGGAAATTATAATTTAATATTTTTTAAAAATATTTTTATTTTTTTTAAGTACTCTACAGGGCGAGAAAAAAACTGCAACAAAGTCAAACGCCATAGTTTTTACATTTTTTTAATTCTTTTGAATGAAAACAAGAAATGTTGGAAATAACATCAAATTTTAGAATAAGTTTAGACTTGTTCGTATTGATCACCTTTGGCACGAATTAGGCCTTCAAACGGCCAATGAAACTGTCACACGCTGCCCGAATATTGCTCTGCGGTATTTTGCCCCTTTCCCGGCGAAGCGCTCGACACATTGGTGTTTAGTGCCAACTTTGCTTTCCAAAATACTCCAGACACAATAGTCCAACGGATTGGTATCCGGAGATTTTGGTGGCCATTGTGCGCTGGAAATGATGGTGGCGCGTGCTGAGTGGGATGGTGCTGAGTCCAAGGCATTTATTCTGATACCACGGTCGATTAATACGAGCGGAGAGCGACCATCAGCTGTTATGGCGGCCCACACCACACCATCACCATGGCCGGCGCTTGAGTTCTGGTGGCCAACCGAAGGTGCACATTTTCAGCCGATCTCTTTTACAAGTAAACACGATCACTTTGTTTGTTTACAAACTGATGGACAACGAATGTTTTCTCATCGGAGAAAACCAAATTCGGCAGTTCACCACTTTCGGCCAAGCGAAGCAACTCTTTAGCTATTTTGAGTCTTCTTTCTGTTGCGGTTGCGGTGTAAGTTCTTGCACTTTTTGGAATTTCAATGGCTTTAACCAGTGCTTATTTTTCAATATATGCCGAATGGATTATTGGGATATGTTTAGCTCACTAGCCAAGCCATATTTCGGCCACTGCGACGCGGGTTTAGATCAAGTCGATCCTTTTCTTTTCGAACCATTTCTGCTAATGTTCCTGCTTTCTTCCGTCCACTTCCTCGACGCCAGACTACGCTACCAGTACACGGTAACGAGCGATGGTACGAGACACAAAAGATTTATTCACATTTAAATGCTGGAGTGTTCTAACGATAACCACTTGCGGATTTCCAGCCAAATATAAAGAAATCACACTATCACGCTTGAATTCCGAACAACTTTTTTTCTTGAAAATTCTCACCAAAATGCTTTTGTAAGCTTGTAAACAATCTAATGAGCTGTCACTGGAATAATTTTAACAGCTGTCGGACAAGTGGCTTCGGATGAGATACCACTGAAAGAATTTATAGAGTTTGGATAAAGGACTATCAGATTTGGATAAGGGGGATAAAGAAATTTTGGAATGTGTATAACATGGTTGAAGGTCATATAAAGTTTAGACAAAGGATTTATGGAGTTTGAAGAAAGTGGATAAAAGACTTATAAGGTTTGGATAACATGGATAAAGGAGTTCATGTATTGGGATAATGTGCTTAAAGGGGCTATAATGTTTGAATAAGGGGATTAAAAAAATTCTACAGTGTGGATAACATGGATAGAGGACACATGGAGTTTAGATAATGTGGATAAAGGACTCTATAAATCCTTTATCCACATTATCTAACATGGGGTATAAACAAATTTTGCAGTTTGGATAACATGGATAAAGGACTTGAAGAGTTTGTATAACATGGGTAAAGGATTTATAGAGCTTGGATAAGGGGGATAAAAAAATCTGCAGTTTGGATAACATGGATAAATGACTTGTAAAATTTGAAAGAAGTTGATAAAGGACTTATAATGTTTTGGAGAACGTTGATAAAAAATTTATGGAGATTGTATAAAATGGATAAGAGATTTATAAGTAGATAATCGAGAATATCTACCCTTGGACATTTATGACATCAGGATAGTTCATTTTTTGAGGGTGGATAACGAGAAAAAATAAGTTTTAGATTGTAGATATGGCCGATGCAATGAAAAATGTTTGAATATTGGTATTAGGATATTGTTGATAAAAGATATATAGCATCTGGATAACGTGGAGTACAAAATTTCTCGTTGTGTTTTCCTCTCAAAATAAGAACTTATTTTATTTGATCTCTCCACGAAATATCTCATACCCAGCCCACCTTATAAACATCTTCAAACTTTTTTTGTGTTCAAATCAAACATTGATAAATTGCCTTATTAGAGGTGTTTTGCAACAACAACAGCACCGTTGTCGCCTGGAATTTAACACAACGTATTTAACTCAACACTCGACTGTCTCGTCACCGATACTAACACCAATAACAACCCACCCCCCCAACACCAATAACTAACTTTCTGTCTCTGGGGGATTTGTTCGAAGAGCCATTTATCTTCACCGAAACTCTTGTGACATTTCGACAAGACTAACACCTCTTGGCGGCGAAGCCCTTAGCACAACCTCGGCAAAGGGCGTTTATTTTTTATCCCCCCCCCCATTTGGAGAGAACAAAAAACAACAGTTAAATAAGAAACCCATTAATAAAATAAAACAGCGACTAAAACTATCATGGTCTGTCCTTTGCCTCTCTCTCTCTGCCCCTCTCTCTTCCGAAGCCAAGCCATTGGAAATTGTTCTCCTTATCATCATCAATGGCAATGGTAAAGGAAGCAATTTTGTGTTCAATGACGTCGATTTGCTATTTAGTTTTGTAAAAAGTCGCAACATTTCCTTTGGCATGGACATTGAGAGGGGTGGGGGTAGTGGTGTCCAAATACCAAAAACCACATTTCGATTACGTCTGGCAGTCGTGTGCGATTTATCTTGAAATCATCGATACATTCGACACTAAATACAAATGCCAGCCATTACCGGAAGAGGAGGAGGAGGAGGGAGGGAAAAATACTTTCTAATGGCATGAAAATGAAGCAGAGGAAAGCATAAAACAAAAGTAAATAGCAACACATAAATTATCAAAAGTCCGGGTACACTGGGAAAAATTTATTTCAGAACAGTACTTATATTAAATCTAAATATTGAATCCCTACGAAAAGGAAAATACTTGCCATTTTTATACCCTCCACCATAGTATGGAGGTTATATTAAGTTTGTCATTCCGTTTGTAACACCTCGAAATATACATTTTAGACCTCACAAAGTTATATATTATTGATCAGCATAAAATTATATGTCGACTTAGCGATGTCCGTCCATCTATCCGTCTGTGGAAATCAATCTAGCTTCCGAACGATTTGAAGTAGGTTGATAAAAATTTACTCAAATGTGTATTATGTCTGCAGAACTTTTGGTATTGAAAACGGGCTATGTAGATCCACGTCTTCCAATATTCCCATATAACGGTACCTCCTGATATTCGGTATTTTGATGATTTTAACGAAATTATTAACCGGAATTGTTTCAAATTTGGTATTTGAAGTTCGTAATGGATACTACAGCCTAAGACAGAAAATGAGCCATGTAGGTCCACGTCTTCGTATATCCCCCATGCAACGGTACCTCCCGATATTCGGTATTTGGATGATATTAGCGACATCATTTACCGGAACTATTTCAAATTTTGTATTTGAAGTTCGTAATGGATACTACAGCCTAGGAGAGAAAATGAGCCATGTAGGTCTACGTCTTCGTATAGCCCCCATATAACGGTTTCTCCCGATATTGGCTATTTTGGTGATTTTAGAGACATTATTTACCGGATCTATTTCAAATTTTGTATTTGAAGTTCGTCATGAATACTACAGCCTATTACAGAAAATTGTCTGTGCAGGTTTTCGTATAGCCCCCATATTACAGTACGCCCCGATATTCGGTATTTTGATGATTTTAGCGACATTATTTAGCGGAATTGTATCAAATTTGGTATATTTGGATACTACAGCCTTTGACAGAAAATCGGTTGTTCAGGTCAACGTCTTCGTATAGGCCCCATATAACAGTTCCCCCCGATATTCGGCATTTTGATGATTTTAGCGGCATTATTTACCGGAACTATTTTAAACTAAGTATTTGAAATTCGTAATAAATACTACAGCCTATGACAGAAAATTGTCTTCGTATGGCCCCCATATAACGGTACCCCCCGATATTTGGTATTTTGATAATTTTAGCGACATTATTTACCGGAATTATTTAAAATGTTGTATTTGAAGTTAGCAATGGATGCTACATCCTATGCCAGAAAATTGTCTTTTCAGGCTTATCGTCGTCGTATAGATCCTAATATATGGCTACATTCGGTATTTTTAAGATTTTAACAGGATTTTTAACGGATTTTATTTTTTGGAAAATTGCCAAATTTGTAACAAATGGTGGAGGGTATACAAAATTCGGCCCAGCCGAACTTACAGCTTTTTTACTTGTTTCTTATCTTATCTTATATTTTATTTTTTACTTTCTTTATTAATATTAATTAATATTCTTAATTAATTTTTTTTAATTTACAAATCTAACTTTAAAATTTGTCTCAGTGTACTAAGTATATACCGGACGTATTGTATTGTAATCACCATCGAATCACCAACTGTATTTAAAAAAGAAGACCGAACTTCTTGTAAGAAATTGAAGATTTTTATCTTTTACCAATCAATTGGCATTTAAATACCTTATTTCCTTCTGCTGCAGTTTTTGTTGTCTGCCCCCTCTCCACTAAGAAAAAAAAAGAGAATAACAATCAAAGATTAGGTGCCAGAAGGAGGTGTGCCTACCACCTTGTATTGGCGCTCGAACAATTCCCCATTGCCGTTGTTGAGAAAAAAAGGAGAAACGAAGAAAAGGAATAATAGAAGTACCCGAAAACAATCGAAAGAAAGTCGTTTAAAAGTAGCAATGGACATTATTTATGACATGAAAGAGAGAGAGTAAAGTTTTATTTTTAAGAAAATACCGAAATTTTCTTATCCACATTTATTCAAATAGCTAAACTGCTTTATCCACTTTATTCACATTATCCAAATCCAATTTATCCAATTTACTTTATACAAACTCTGAAAATCCACGTTATCCAAACTGAAGTTAAATAATTTATCCATGCTATCCAAACTCTACAAATACATTATCCACGTTATCAAAACTCTATAAAAACTTTATCCGCATTATCCAAACTCTATAAATATTTTATCCGCGTTATCTACATTATCCAAACCCTATAAATATTTTATCTACATTATCCAATCTCTATAAAAACTTTATCCACGTTATCCAAACTATAAAAATGCTTTATCCACGTTATCCAAACTTTATCCACGTTATCCAAACTCTGTAAATACTTTATCCACGTTATCCAAACTTTAAAAATACTTTATCCACATTATCCAAATCCTATAAATACCTTATCCGCACTATCCAAACTCTATAAATACTTTATCCACGTTATCCAAACTTTATCCACATTATCCTAACTTTGAAAATACTTTCTCCACATTATCCAAACTCTGTAAATACTTTATCCATGTTATCCAAACCCTATAAATACTTTATCCGCATTATCCAAACTTTAAAAATACTTTATCCACATTATCCAAACCCTGTAAATAATTTATCCACATTATCCAAACCCTATAAATACTTTATCCGCATTATCCAAACTTTAAAAATACTTTATCCACATTATCCAAACCCTGTAAATAATTTATCCACATTATCCAAACCCTATGAATACTTTATCCACATTATCCAATCTCTATAAATACTTTATCCACCTTATCCAAACTTTATCCACATTATCTAAACTCTATAACTATTTTATCCACATTATCCAAACTATTAAAAAATACTTTATCCACATTATCCAAACCCTGTAAATACTTTATCCACATAATTCAAACCGTATAAATACTTTATCCACATTATCCAAACTCTATAAATACTTTATCCGCGTTATCCAACATTTATCCGCATTATCCAAACTCTATAAATACTTTATCCACGTTATCCAAACTTTATCCACATTATCCAAACCCTGTAAATACTTTACCCACATTATCCAAACTCTATAAAAACTCTATCCACGTTATCCAAACTCTATAAATACTTTATCCACGTTGTTCAAACTTTATCCACATTATCCGAACTCCACATTATCCAAACTATAAAAAATGCTTTATCCACGTTATCCAAACTCTATAAAAACTTTATCCACGTTATCCAAACTATAGAAATACTTTATCCACGTTATCCAAACTCTATAAATGCTTTATCCACGTTATCCAAACTTTACTAATACTTTATATAATTTATCCGAACTATAAAAATAAAAAAAAACTTTATACACGTCATCGAAATTTTATCCACATTTTCAACACTTTATACATTTGTTACCTAGTTGGGACTTAAATGATTATTTTGATGTGTTACAAACGGAAGGACAAACCTTATATATCCGCCATATTATGTATGGTGGGGGGTATAAAAATAAGGTCTCCACATTGACTAAATACCTCTTATCCTTTATCCACTGCCATAAAAACCCTTCAAAGTTATTTCACACGCACACACATCCAACAAACCGGCTCATTGTAATGAGATCGTGAAAAATATTCAACGGAAATTGAAAATTCCTGCTTTAATTGATAACGTCAATGTGTATCCTTTCGCCTATTTAAAACACACACAGGCATCAAAACATAAACACACACCTATAAACATATGTTCCCTGCCCTTCTCCCCACATGATGATACATATGTGTGTGTGTGTGTTACAGCATCCTCATATGCCATCTCGTGGCATGGCATCACCATCCATCCATCCATCCATTCAGTTGCAAAATATCATTCAAGGATATTAACTAATGAAATATTATTTCTCTTTTATAACCTGTCATGCCATTATATCCTTCGGAAAAAGGCAGCAATTTATCCTAATTTTATAATATCTATTCAGCCGGCATACATCCTTCCAATGGAGATGAGAGAGAAAAAAAAGGTTATTGGGAGGCCGATATGGAGAGCAGAACTTTAAAGATATGTTGGTTGGTTGGTTCGAAACTCTGACAATAAAATGTCCTTAAGGCCTTTAAATGAAGAGACTTGGCTGACTCTTGGTCTGGCTTGCGAGCCAACAGTCATTGGAACAATCAACATTTGCATAACTAAGCATTGTTTCACTCGTGTTGTTGTTGTTGTTGTTGGAAATATATACTCCTAATTGGCTGTGATAGCACCCGAGGGAGTTGTACTCTCTTGTCACTGACAGAGTCGGACATACTTAGCAACAACAACAAGAACAGCAATCAGAACAACAATCATTAGAAGACCAGGAGAACATCAGAAAACAAGACAAAAAAAAATAAATGTAGCTCAAAAGATAAAAACGAACAAATCGTAAACATCATGTCTTTGTTGTGGGGCGAAGTTGAGGGGGAAGGGGGAAATAAAGAAAGGCTAAACATCAGCCATCCACGTTGTAACATGGGAGTAACGTTATCAGGACTATGTCTAAATATTAGCTGCATAAAAAAATATTGGGGTGTTTCATGAAGTCTATTTAAAGTTTTAATTTATCCATTTTATCCACATTATCCAAAGTACCGAAATTCTTTATCCGAGTTATCCTAAGTATAGAAATATATTATCCAGGCACAAAAATACATTATCCATGTTATCCAAAGAACATAAATACTTTATCCGAATTATCCACGCCATAGAAATACATTATCCACGTTATCCAAAGTATGGAAATACATTATCCGAGTTATCCAAAGATCGAAATACTTTATCCGAATTTTTCCCTCTATAGATATACTTTATCCACGTTATCCAAAGTATAAAAATACATTATCCGCGTTATCCAAAGTACAGAAAAATTTTATCTGAGTCATCCAAAGATTGAAATACTTCATCTGGATTATGTGCACTATAGAAATACATTATCCGCGTTTCCAAAGTATCGAAATACTTTATCCGAATTATCCGCACTATAGAAATACATCATCCACGCTATTCAAACTATGAAAAATATATTATCCACGTTATCCAAATTATGAAAATAGATTATCCGCGTTATCCAAAGTATAAAAATACATTATCCGCGTTATCCAAAGTATAAAAACACATTATCCGCGTTATCCAAAGTACACAATTAATTTATTCGAGTTATCCAAAGATGGAAATACCTTATCCGAATTATCCACACTACAGAAATACATTATCCACGTTATCCAAAGTATGAAAATACATTATCCGCGTTATCCAAAGTATGAAAATACATTATCCGCGTTATCCAAAGTATGAAAATACATTATCCGCGTTATCCAAAGTATGAAAATACATTATCCGCGTTATCCAAAGTATGAAAATACATTATCCGCGTTATCCAAAGTAAGAAAATGCATTATCCACGTTATCCAAAGAAGGAAAATACGTTATCCGCGTTATCCAAAGTACAGAAATATTTTATCCGAGTTATCCAAAGATGGAAATACCTTATCCGAATTATCCACACTACAGAAATACATTATCCACGTTATCCAAAGTATGAAAATACATTATCCGCGTTATCCAAAGTATGAAAATACATTATCCGCGTTATCCAAAGTATGAAAATACATTATCCGCGTTATCCAAAGTATGAAAATACATTATCCGCGTTATCCAAAGTAAGAAAATGCATTATCCACGTTATCCAAAGAAGGAAAATACGTTATCCGCGTTATCCAAAGTACAGAAATATTTTATCCGAGTTATCCAAAGATGGAAATACCTTATCCGAATTATCCACACTACAGAAATACATTATCCACGTTATCCAAAGTATGAAAATACGTTATCCGCGTTATCCAAAGTATGAAAATACATTATCCGCGTTATCCAAAGTATGAAAATACATTATCCGCGTTATCCAAAGTATGAAAATACATTATCCGCGTTATCCAAAGTATGAAAATACATTATCCGCGTTATCCAAAGTAAGAAAATGCATTATCCACGTTATCCAAAGAAGGAAAATACGTTATCCGCGTTATCCAAAGTACAGAAATATTTTATCCGAGTTATCCAAAGATGGAAATACCTTATCCGAATTATCCACACTACAGAAATACATTATCCACGTTATCCAAAGTATGAAAATACATTATCCGCGTTATCCAAAGTATGAAAATACATTATCCGCGTTATCCAAAGTATGAAAATACATTATCCGCGTTATCCAAAGTATGAAAATACATTATCCGCGTTATCCAAAGTAAGAAAATGCATTATCCACGTTATCCAAAGAAGGAAAATACGTTATCCGCGTTATCCAAAGTACAGAAATATTTTATCCGAGTTATCCAAAGATGGAAATACCTTATCCGAATTATCCACACTACAGAAATACATTATCCACGTTATCCAAAGTATGAAAATACGTTATCCGCGTTATCCAAAGTATGAAAATACATTATCCGCGTTATCCAAAGTATGAAAATACATTATCCGCGTTATCCAAAGTATGAAAATACATTATCCGCGTTATCCAAAGTATGAAAATACATTATCCGCGTTATCCAAAGTAAGAAAATGCATTATCCACGTTATCCAAAGAAGGAAAATACGTTATCCGCGTTATCCAAAGTACAGAAATATTTTATCCGAGTTATCCAAAGATGGAAATACCTTATCCGAATTATCCACACTACAGAAATACATTATCCACGTTATCCAAAGTATGAAAATACATTATCCGCGTTATCCAAAGTATGAAAATACATTATCCGCGTTATCCAAAGTATGAAAATACATTATCCGCGTTATCCAAAGTATGAAAATACATTATCCGCGTTATCCAAAGTATGAAAATACATTATCCGCGTTATCCAAAGTAAGAAAATGCATTATCCACGTTATCCAAAGAAGGAAAATACGTTATCCGCGTTATCCAAAGTACAGAAATATTTTATCCGAGTTATCCAAAGATGGAAATACCTTATCCGAATTATCCACACTACAGAAATACATTATCCACGTTATCCAAAGTATGAAAATACATTATCCGCGTTATCCAAAGTATGAAAATACATTATCCGCGTTATCCAAAGTATGAAAATACATTATCCGCGTTATCCAAAGTATGAAAATACATTATCCGCGTTATCCAAAGTATGAAAATACATTATCCGCGTTATCCAAAGTAAGAAAATGCATTATCCACGTTATCCAAAGAAGGAAAATACGTTATCCGCGTTATCCAAAGTACAGAAATATTTTATCCGAGTTATCCAAAGATGGAAATACCTTATCCGAATTATCCACACTACAGAAATACATTATCCACGTTATCCAAAGTATGAAAATACATTATCCGCGTTATCCAAAGTATGAAAATACATTATCCGCGTTATCCAAAGTATGAAAATACATTATCCGCGTTATCCAAAGTATGAAAATACATTATCCGCGTTATCCAAAGTATGAAAATACATTATCCGCGTTATCCAAAGTAAGAAAATGCATTATCCACGTTATCCAAAGAAGGAAAATACGTTATCCGCGTTATCCAAAGTACAGAAATATTTTATCCGAGTTATCCAAAGATGGAAATACCTTATCCGAATTATCCACACTACAGAAATACATTATCCACGTTATCCAAAGTATGAAAATACATTATCCGCGTTATCCAAAGTATGAAAATACATTATCCGCGTTATCCAAAGTATAAAAACACATTATCCACGTTATCCAAAGTATGAAAATACATTATCCGCGTTATCCAAAGTATGAAAATACATTATCCGCGTTATCCAAAGTATGAAAATACATTATCCGCGTTATACAAAGTATGAAAATACATTATCCGCGTTATCCAAAGTATGAAAATACATTATCCGCGATATCCAAAGTTTGGAAATACATTATCCGCGTTATCCAAAGTATGAAAATACATTATCCGCGTTATCCAAAGTATGAAAATACATTATCCGCGTTATCCAAAGTATGAAAATACATTATCCGCGTTATCCAAAGTATGGAAATACATTATCCGCGTTATCCAAAGTATGAAAATACATTATCCGCGATATCCAAAGTTTGGAAATACATTATCCGCGTTATCCAAAGTATGAAAATACATTATCCGCGTTATCCAAAGTATGAAAATACATTATCCGCGTTATCCAAAGTATGAAAATACATTATCCGCGTTATCCAAAGTATGAAAATACATTATCCGCGATATCCAAAGTTTGGAAATACATTATCCGCGTTATCCAAAGTATGAAAATACATTATCCGCGTTATCCAAAGTATGAAAATACATTATCCGCGTTATCCAAAGTATGGAAATACATTATCCGCGTTATCCAAAGCATGAAAATACATTATCCGCGTTATCCAAAGTATGAAAATACATTATCCGCGTTATCCAAAGTATGAAAATACATTATCCGCGATATCCAAAGTTTGGAAATACATTATCCGCGTTATCCAAAGTATGAAAATACATTATCCGCGTTATCCAAAGTATGAAAATACATTATCCGCGTTATCCAAAGTATGAAAATACATTATCCGCGTTATCCAAAGTATGAAAATACTTTATCCGAGTTATCCAGAGCATAGAAATACATTATCCACGTTGTCCAAAATACAGAAAAACATTATCCAAAGTATAGAAATACATTATTCACGTTATCCCAGGTATATGAATATATTTAACGTTATCCAATGTCACTTAACGGCCCACTAATAACCACAACATTGTGTAAAATCTCATGATTCTCGTTCCTCCACCCTAATGTTTAATTTTTTTCCAAACTTCTTTTTTTATGCTTTGAAACTGACCAGCATTCGAATTGTTTTTCCGTGTGTGTGGAGAACAAATAAGTATGTTGAAATTTCATAGCTCCCTGATGACGGGTTAAGGCTAATAAAAAAACACACACAGCAAACACAAAAAACAAGGCATATAAAAATGCCAAGGTCCAATGGATGGTTAACACCCCCATCTCCCCCCATTTCCACATTAATGTTGTGTGGATATTTGACCAGGAATGTGTTGTCGTATCATTATCAGCGTAATCATCGTTTTATTTTTCATTTAACTGTTTTTCGGTAGTCCAACGACACCAACAAACCCCGACCCCAGCCGCAACAAATACCCTTAGCACCCGCTGGCAAAGGAAGTTGCGAAAAAAGGTCCATCTCACAATCTTTATGCTGCGGAAATCTCTGTGTGTGGCTATGTATTTTGCTGCGGAATGTGATGTATCTCTGGCAAGGATATCGCCTCCATGTTGTTTGCGGCCAACGTGTGTGTGGGTTTATTGTGTTAGCGCCAGTTTATTATTTGCGTTAACATTATTGAATTTTTTTGGGCTAAATGCTGGTGGTTGGCCTGGGTGGCAATGGGAAGCAGGGGATGGTGTCCGTTTTGGTTATTCAGTTATTTTTATTGCAATAAAATATTCCCAGAAATACAAAAACCCCAAAACAAAGATTTGGGTGATTTGTTTTGTAGGCGACCAAAGGCCAGCCGCCAGTAACGACGGTCTTATCCATTTTTTTCTGGTCCAAAGCTAATCACTTTACACGCTTGAATTAACCGCAAATTTCAAATGGTGGTCCAGTTGTTATCTGGTCGAGGAGAGGGAGGTAGTGGCAGAGAAAGAGAGAGAGAGTGATGGAATGGGAGATAAAGAAATATGTTTTGCATTAAATGGAATTTAATGGCAACACAGAGGATACAGCTATACCAAAGCCTTATCAGGGGTATAAAAATGCTTTATCCACGTTATCCAAAATATAGAAATACGTTATCCAAGTATGGAAATATATTATCCACGTTATCCAAGGTATAGAGATACATTATCTAAGTATGAAAAAATGTTATCCACTTTATCCAGAGTATAAAAATATATTATCCGCGTTATCCCGAGTATTGAAATATATTATCCGCGTTATCCAGAGTACGGAAATGCATTATCCACGTTATCCAGAGTACGGAAATACATTATCCGCGTTATCCTGAATACGGAAATATATTACCCACGTTATCCAGAGTATGGAAATGCATTATCCACGTTATCCAGAGTACGGAAATACATTATCCATTTTATCCAGACTACGGAAATACATTATCCGCGTTATCCAGAGTACGGAAATACATTATCCACGTTATCCAGAGTTCGGAAATACATTATCCGCGTTATCCAGAGTATGGAAATACATTATCCACGTTATCCAGAGTTCGGAAATACATTATCCACGTTATCCAGAGTATGGAAATACATTATCCGCGCTATCCAGAGTACGGAAATACATTATCCGCGTTATCCAGAGTATAGAGATACATTATCCGCGTTATCCAGAGTACCGAAATACATTATCCACGTTATCCAAACTATAGAAATACGTTATCCAAACTATAGAAACACATTATCCGCGCTATCCAGAGTACGGAAATACATTATCCGCGTTATCCAGAGTATAGAACATCATTATCCACGTTATCCAGAGTGCAGAAATATATTATCCATGTTATCCAGAGTATATAAATACATTATCCTAGGTATATAAATGCATTATCCACGTTATCCAAAGTATAAAAATACATTATCCACGTTATCCAAAGTATAGAAATACATTATCCGCGTTATCCAGAATACAGAAATACATTATCCACGTTATCCAGAGTATATAAATATATTATCCACGTTATCCAAAGTGTAGAAATACATTATCCGCGTTATCCAGAGTACGGAAATACATTATCCACTTTATCCAGAGTACGGAAATACATTATCCGCGTTATCCAGAGTACGGAAACACATTATCCGAGTTATCCAGACTACGGAAATACATTATCCGTGTTATCCAGAGTATAGAAATACATTATCCACGTTATCCAGAGTACGGAAATTCATTATCCACGTTATGCAGAGTACGGAAATACATTATCCGCGTTAACCAGAGTACGGAAATACATTATCCGGGTTATCCAAAGTATTGAAATGCATTATCCGTGTTATCCCGAGTACGGAAATACATTATCCGTGTTATCCAGAGTATAGAAATACATTATCCGCGTTATCCAGAGTACGGGAATGCATTATCCACGTTATCCGAAGTACGGAAATACATTATCCACGTTATCCAGAGTACGGAAATGCATTATCCGGGTTATCCAAAGTATTGAAATGCATTATCCGTGTTATCCCGAGTACGGAAATACATTATCCGTGTTATCCAGAGTATGGAAAGACATTATCCACTTTATCCAGAGTACGGAAATACATTATCCACGTTATCCAGAGTATGGAAATAAATTATCCACTTTATCCAGAGTACGGAAATACATTATCCGCGTTATCCATAGTATAGAAAAACATTATCCACGTTATCCAAACTATAGAAATACGTTATCCAGAGTACGGAAATACATTATCCGCGCTATCCAATGTACAAAATAAATTATCCACTTTATCTAATGTATAGAAATACATTATCCACGTTATCCAGAATATAGAAATACATTATCCGCGTTATCCAGATTATAGAAAAACATTATCCACGTTATCCAGAGTATAGAAATACATTATCCAAGGTATAGAAATGCATTATCCACGTTAACCAAGGTATAAAAATACATTATCCAGTATAGAAATATATTATCCACCTTATCCAGAGTACAGAAATACATTATCCACGTTATCCGGAGTACAAAAATATATTATCCGCTTTATCCTAAATACATAAATAATGTATTTATGCTATCGAAATATATTATCCACCATATCCTGAGTAAAAAAAAATATTATCCGCGTTGTTCAAAGTATAGAAACTGATTATCCACCTTGAGAAAAAATTTTCGATATTAATCGGAGTATGAAAACACAGCATACAAATTCGAGGATAGGTCTTCTACTGCTAATGCATTTTTTTCTACTTTTTTTTTGGTTCTCGCTATGTACCATTAAGTATGTTATTCTTTCCACACATGACCCTACCTCTCTCTCTTGTATCACGAAAAAAAAATCCTTATTTGTAATTCCATCATTCAATGCCATTGTAATTAATATTTTAGCCAGCAAATAAGAGCATGTTGATGTAATTAATTTTTAGCCAGTCTTAAGTTCTGGCAATGCAAATGAGTTTTGGAAGTCAAAAATGGCACTCAATGTGTTTCCAAAAAAAAGCAAAAAAAAATCCTGCACCCAGTTGCCGTTCATCATAATTTCTTGATCCCACTTGAAGCATGGCTTGCTTAACTTTTGCAGTTTATACCCCGAATAAATGTGGTGGGGGGGGGGGGGGGGGGGGTTGTTAAGGAAAACTGTCTATGAAGATCTTTTCCCAAGAAGTCGCTTTTTGTTATTGCTGCTATTATTGTTGTTGCGGTATGGTAATTGCGGTTGTTATTGTAGCTTCAACATTCGCCTATGTCTACACAGACGCATAAATCAAACAATAAGTACTCGGCTCGTCGTATTCTTCTTCTCAGCTTCTTTATTATGGCTACCCATACAACGCTGGAGATGATTATTGTTATTATTATTTGCACTTTCTTCATTTTTATGTAAACTTTTGCCTCATCGTGTTTATTGAATAAGACGAGTGGCAGAACAGTGTATTTGCCAAGTTAGAGGATGAAGGATGATGAGGGAATATATGGTCCTGGTGGTGGTGGTGGTATCCCATATGAAAAACTTCCGAACCATTGAAGCAAGTCCTACACTTGAATTTAATAAAGAGGTATGTGGAGGGGTCTCCCTCAATTGTTGAAACGATTCTCTCCATTTCGAACATTAAAACCGAACCAAATATAATTTGCATAAAATTGACGTTAAAGGTTACCACATTATGAAATACCAAACATTTACTTAGTCTACAGCTACCTCTTCCTCCGCCTTCCGAATCATTGCAAACATTTTGGATACATTACAGAAGCCTTTTCTTCGAATGGCATATAAAATACATATTTGCTTTGTGAAGAAAGAAAAACAGTTCCGAAAATTTTATTTTGCGCTTTATGAGCACTGATTTCCGGTTTAATATTTGCGGTTGTTGCGAATCTCTAACATTGTTATATTTAAATAAATCAATGTTAAATGTAACAAGGGAAAAGGGCTGAATGTTGGCGGGATAGACATCAATATTTCGCAAAGTCGTTAGCAGGGCTTCCACATGCCTTCTGTGGATAAAAACCCTAAAACAGGTCTTCTATATAAGGGCTTTTATCCACAGAAAGCCTGTGGAAGCCCTACTACCGACTTTGCGAAACAGGTATTCTATAGAAAATCGAAGAGCATTAATGGGCATTCTGTGGATGTAATACCTATCACATGCCTTCCATGAATGAAATGGAATCTACAGACTCCTATAAACGGAAGACCATTCGCTGGCCTCCTATGCTAAGTTAATAGAAGATCTTTCGCTGATCTTCTGGCAAACTCCTTCTCATTGCAGAAGACCATCCAAAGGTCTTCAGTACAGGGTGATATAAAAACAAATTAAAAACAGCAGTAAGTTCGGCCGGGCCGAACTTTGAATACCCTCCACCATTTGGAACAAATTTTGAAATTTTCAAAAAAAAAAAAATAAATAAATTAAAAGTTCTGCTAAAATTTTAAAAATACCAAATATAGCCTTCACATTTGAGGTCTATACGACGAGGATAAACGGTGATTAATGTCGCTAAAATCTTCAAAATACCGAATATAGGGAGGTACTGATATATGGGACCTATATGAAGACCTGGACCTGCATGGACAATTTTCTGTCACAGGCTGTAGTATTCATTACGAACTTCAAATACCAAATTTGATACAATTCCGGTAAATAATGTCGCTAAAATCATCAAAATACCGAATATCGGGAGGTGACGTTATATGGGGGCTATACGAAGACCTGGACCTGCATAGACAATTTTTGTGTCACAGACTGTAGTTTCCATTTCGAACTTCAAATACCAAATTTGAAACAATTCTGGTAAATAATGTCGCTAAAATCATCAAAATACTGAATATCGGGAGGTACCGTTATATCGGAGCTGTGCGAAGACCTGGACCAGCATAGACAATTTTCTGTCACAGGCTGTAGCATCCATTACGAACTTCTAATACGACATCTCAAACAATTTCGGTGAGTATTGTACCCAAAAAATCGTCAAAATACCGAATATAAGGAGGTACTGATATATGGGGCCTATACGAAAACCTGGACCTGCGTAGACAATTTTCTGTCACAAACTGTAGTTCCCATAACGAACTCTAAATACGTAATTTGAAACTATATCGGCGAATAATGACGCTAAAATCATCAAAATACCGAATATTGGGAGGTACTGGTATATGGGGCCTATACGAAGACGTGGACCTTCATAGATAATTTTCTGTTTTAGGCTGTAACATCCATTTGAAACTTCAAATACCAAATTTGAAACAACTACGATGAATAACTACGCTAAAATCTTCAAAATACCGAATAGAAGGAGGTACTGATATATGGGGCCTATACGAAGACGTGGACCTGCACACACAATTTTCTGTCATAGGCTGTAGTTCCCATTACGAACTCTAATTACGTAATTTGAAACTACTCCGGCGAATAATGACGCAAAAAATCATTAAAATACCGAATATTGGGAGGTACCGTTATATAGGGGGCTATACGAAGACCGGGACCTACATAGACAATTTTCTGCCATAGGCTGTAGTATCCATTACGAACTTCAAATACCAAATTTGAACAAATTCCGGTGAATAATGTCGTTAAAATCACCAAAATACCTAATATCGGGAGATACCGTTTATGGGGGCTATATGAAAACGTAGACCTACATGGTCCATTTAGGAACTTAACCTGCCTACTGGAAAAATAAACATGTGTGCAAAATTGTAGCCTTCCATCTCAATTCGTTCGAAAGACAGACAGACAGACAAAATATGGTGGAGGGTATAAAAACTGCAAAAAAGTCAAACGCCATAATTTTTACATTTTTTTGTAATTTTATTGAATTCCAGAAAAAAATGGCGGAACTAGCCTCAAATTTTAGAATAAGTTTAGATTTGTTCGAATTGGTCACCTTTGGCACGAACTATGGCCTTCAAACGGCCAATGAAACAATCACACGCTGCCCGAATGTTGCTCTGCGGTATTTTGGAC
This sequence comes from Musca domestica, assembly GCF_030504385.1. Lineage (NCBI taxonomy): Eukaryota > Metazoa > Arthropoda > Insecta > Diptera > Muscidae > Musca > Musca domestica. The sequence goes on along the minus strand of NW_026712239.1, from coordinate 106,910 downwards.
CATTCCCGGCGAAGCGCTTGCTTGAGGTGATCGACACTTTGGTATTTTTTAGTGCCAACCTTCCATTCCAAAATACTCCAGACACAATAGTCCAACGGATTGGTATCCGGAGATTTTGGTGGCCATTCATTGTGCGCTGGAAATGAAGCGAGAAACCTCATTTTGTAACCATTCTTGGCTGGCGCGTGCTGAGTGCGATGGTGCTGAGTCCTGTTGAAATGTCCAAGGTCTGCGGCTAACATTTTTGCATGCCCAAGGCTTTAATTACACCCTCCAGAATATTTTCGCAATAATATTCGGCATTTATTCTGATGCCAAGGTCGATTAATACGAGCGGATAGCAACTATCGGCTTTTATGGCGGCCCACAACCATTACCATGGCCGGCGCTTGAGTTCTGGTTGCCAATCGAAGGTGCACATTTTCTGATCTGACCTATTTGGCAAGTAAACACGAACATTTTGTTTGTTTAAAAACTGCAGAACGACGAATGTTGTCTCATCGGAGACGGAGAAAACCAAATTCGGCACCACTCTCTTTAAGTATATTTTCTTTCTGTTGCGGTGTAAGTTCTTGCACTTTTTGGAATTTCAATGTTTTTACCCCGAGCTCATTTTTCAATATTGGCCGAATGGAATATTGCGATATGTTCAGCTCATTGGAGAAAACCAAATTTGGCAGTTCACCACTTTTGGCCAAGCCAAGCAACTCTTTAGCTCTTTTGAGTCTATTTTCTTTCTGTTGCGGTGTAAGTTCTTGCACTTTTTGGAATTTCAATGGCTTTACCCCGAGCTCATTTTTTCAATATTTGCCGAATGTGGAATATTGCGATATCTTCAACCGACGAGCCATTTTTCAGCCACTGCGACGCGAGTTTCGATCAAGTTGCTTCCTCAATTTTCGAACCATTTCTGCTGATGTTGCTGTTTTCTTCCGTCCACTTCCGTCCTTGACGTCGGGCAACGCTACCAGCATCACTGTAAAGAGCGATGATACGACACACAAAAGATTTACTCATATTTAAATTCTGGAGTGCTCTAACGATAGCCACTTATGGTTCTCCAACCAAATATAATGAAATCACACTATCGCGCTTCTTGAATTCCATCGCAAATAACTTTTTTTCTGGAAAATTCTAATCAAAATGCTTTTGCAGGCTTGTAAACAATATAATGAGCTGTCACTGGAATAATTTTAATAGCTGTCGGACGAATGGCTTAGAAATAACAGCAGCCTGAAATTGGTCACAATTTTTTTTATCTGTAATACCTTTCACATGCCTTCCATAAATGAAATGGAAGGTCTCCGCAGTTAATAGAAAAAAATCTTTCTCCGATCGTCTGGCTTTTCAAAGTCCTCCTTTACAACTTCTGTGGAGAGAATAGGTCTTCTATAGGTTTTTTGTAGGTCCTCAACACCTGGAAGACTTATTTTCTGTGACCGAAGACCTCGATTCGATCGTCTGGCTTTTCAAAGTCCTCCTTTACAATTTCTGTGGAGAGAATAGGTCTTCTATAGGTCCTCAACATCTGGAAGACTTATTTTCTGTGACCGAAGACCTCGATTCGATCGTCTGGCTTTTCAAAGTCCTCCTTTACAATTTCTGTGGAGAGAATAGGTCTTCTATAGGTCCTCAACATCTGGAAGACTTATTTTCTGTGACCGAAGACCTCGATTCGATCGTCTGGCTTTTCAAAGTCCTCCTTTACAATTTCTGTGGAGAGAATAGGTCTTCTATAGGTCCTCAACATCTGGAAGACTTATTTTCTGTGACCGAAGACCTCGATTCGATCGTCTGGCTTTTCAAAGTCCGCCTTTACAACTTCTGAGGAGAGAATAGGTCTTCTATAGGTTTTTTGTAATTCCTCAACACCTGGAAGACTTATTTTCTGTGACCGAAGACCTCGATTCGATCGTCTGGCTTTCCAGAGTCCTCCTTTACAACTTCTGTGGAAAGAATAGGTCTTCTATAGGTCCACAACACCTGGAAAACTTTTTTCTGTGAACGAAGATCTCGATTCGACTTTTCCTTGGCTGATTTTTATCTAGGAACCTTTCAAGAATGTTCCCTTCCCACAAAACTTCTGAACACTTTGCAGCCACTGAACATGTTTCCACTTTCAAACTTAACTACGACTTAACTATTTGGCAATAATTTATAGTTTTCAATTTACATTCGAGTTTGCATGGACACCACACATTGGAGTACTTAAGCAAAGGATTAAAAAAAGGACTTCATATTTTTTATGAGATCCCATTTTCAGTTTTTTTTTTTTTATAAAATATTGTTTAACTTTATCAGTTGTCGGGCACACACATGCTTAGAATGCTATCCAAAGGCCTCTCCCTTCTTCGTCACTAAGGCAATAAACAAATAGAATTGTCATGCCATTTAAGCGGATTTTGAGAAGAGAAAACTTCTTCTTCTCTCCATTCTCGGAAAAGGATATTCAAATGTTTGCTTTCTCTAGATAACCACAAAAGCTTAACTAACTGAAAACAATAACTTTATTTTATTACAAATATTTTTTATTAAAAAAAATGGACAAGGGGAAACAATGAAAGGAGGAAACGGAAGGACGAATGAAAGGAAACCACCTAAACATGGTCGAAATGAAAAGTCCTAAATCATAGCCAACAATATTTGGTCAACCACACACAGACGTCCATGGAGAGATGTAAGACCACCCATGGGACATATAGTTGCAGTTGAATGGAGAGAGGTCATGGCTGAAGGTGGTAACTAATGTTAAATAGCCACTGTTGTTATTATTTTTTTTAATATTGTCATCTAACCTTTAAAATTTTAACTATTGTTTGTTTTCAAATATATTCAAGATATTTAAATAATTTAAGATATTTAATTAAATTAAAAAAGTATTTTCAAATCGATTGCTTTTTATTTTGCGGTCATAAAATCTCTTGCAAGCGGCTCAATGGTCTAGGGGTATGATTCTCGCTTTGGGTGCGAGAGGTCCCGGGTTCAAATCCCGGTTGAGCCCATTTGATCTTTTGCCACATTTTCGTTCAATAAAATTTATTTTTATACCCTCCACCATAGTATGGAGGGTATATTGAGTTTGTCATTCCGTTTGTAACAACTCGAAATATACATTTTAGACCCCACAAAGTACGATCAGCATAAAATTCTATGTCGATTTAGCCATGTCCGTCCACCTATCCGCCTGTGGAAGTCACTCTAGCTTCCGAACGTAATGAAGTAAGATGATAAAAATTTACTGAAATGTGTATTATGTCTGCAGGACTTTTGGTATTGAAAATGGACCATATAGGTCCACGTCTTCGTATAGCCCCCATATAATGCTACCTCCCGATATTCGGTATTTTGACGATTTTAGAGACATTATTTGCCAGAATTGTTTCAAATTTCGCGTTTGAAGTTCGTAATGGATACTACAGCCTATGGCAGAAAATTGTCTTTGCAGGCCCACGTCTTCGTCTAGCCCCCATATAACGGTACCTCCCGATATTCGGTATTTTTATGATTTTAGCGACATTATTTATCGGAATTGTTTTAGATTTTGTATTTGAAGTTCGTAATGAATGATACAGCCTATGACAGAAAATGAACCATGTAGGTCCACGTCTTCGTCTAGCCCCCATATAATGGTACCTCCCAATATTCGGTATTTTGATGATTTTAGAGACATTATTTACCGGAATTATATCAAATTTTATATTTGAAGTTCGTAAAAGATACTGAAGCCTATGCCAGAAAATTGTCTGTACAGGTTCATGTTTTATAACCCTAAATGGAACCTCCCTACATTCTGTGTTTTGATGATTTTAGCTACATTATAAACATATTTTTTTCAAGTTTCGCATTTGAATATTGCAATAGCTTATGACAAAAGTTGCCTATGCAGGTCGACGTCGTCCTATAGACCTAATATACGGCTGCATTCAGCATTTTTAAGATTTTAACAGAATTTTTATTTTTATTTAGGGTTTTATTTTTTTGAAAATTGCCAAATTTTTACCAAATGGTTGAGGGTATTCAAAGAACTTACAGCTTTTCTACTTTTTTATATATATTCAAGCCTCCACCATTTAATGATTTCCACAGACGGAGAGAGAGACCTAGCTAAATTAACTAATAATTTTATCCTGATCAAGAATATTACTTTATGGAATCTCAGACAAAATTTCTACATAGTAATTATGTTTCAACATTCAAAAAAAAAAAAAAAAGAGTTTTTTTTAATAAAAATATTCCAAAAATATTTCCTATCTTCAAGTAAAAAATATATAAAAAAATTAATGAATATAAAAATAACCAGTAAGGAAAGGTCAAAAGTCGACTATATGATACCCAACACCACTATGCGTATTTATCATACCACCTATGACCCAAATAACATTTCTCTATAGAGCATGATATGACTTCGATAATGATTATATTGAAAACAATATTTATTGGAGCAATAGGTATACGGGACGAAGTTTCACCAAATGGTAAAATTCGGTTGAATATAAACAAAAATCTATTCAATTTGGGCTGATATTACATTTATGGTGAGCCATAACCGTAAAATCGGATGAAGCGGTATATCGAAGCTATATCAAAATCTCAATAAAATTTGGTAGAGGTATTTTCGAGCTGTATCTGATGTCCGGTACCAAATATCATTGTTGTGCCGTGCATATTACGTATGTAAATGACTTAAAACCCCATATCGGATGAAACATATATATGGGACCTATAGCTATATCTGAACCGATTTTCACCAAATTTGACATACTAGCTTCTAGACTCAATTCGGTCGTAAGTGGCTAATTTCATCCCGTTTGGGCAAATATTAGACGTTTGGTGCGCAATAAAAAGCAAATCGGACGAAGTTATGTATGGGAGATATATCCAAATCTGAACCGATCTAGATAAAATTTAGCAAAGGTATTTCTGAGCTGTATTTGATATATTTCCCCAAATATTGTTGTTACAGAGTGCATATTACGTCTGCGGTGGACAAAAAAAAACAAATCGGATGAAAAATTTATATACTGGAGCTATAGCTATATCTGAACCGATTTCGATCAAATTGGGCAAATTTATGTTCAGGCCTATTTTGGTCATATGTGCAAAATTCCATACTATTAAGATTTGACCGATTATCTTCAATTTCAATAGGGTTCGTCCTTGTGCCAAACAAATGATTTGTGCAAAATTTCATCTGGAGCGGGCAATAAATGCGGCCTGTACTTTGTTTACAAAAATACATCGACAGACAGACAGACAGACGGAAAGAGGAACGGACATACATAAATCGACTCAGAATGTGATTCTATGCAGATCATCAAAGGAACTATGGGTCTATCTCGCTTCCTTTTGCATGTTACAAACAGTATATTTGTACAATTATGGAACACATCTTTCAAAATTCCCCCTCCCCCATATCTCAATTCCAGATACCAACAGATACCTCAACATCAAATTTGAGAATTCCAGTCTTATTCGTTCACCCAATACCAAATATCGTACCATTATAGTACACATAAAATTATAGTACACATTTCTAAAACCACCTCCATATCTCAATTCCAGATACCAACAGAGACCTCGATATCAAATTTCGGGACTCCAGCTTCATCCCTTCCCAATTTAGTACCACTTTGTATTTTTCGTACAAATATAGAACGTATTCCCAAAGCAGATTAAAGTCTCAAATCGCTTCAACCAATACTAAATTTAGTACTATTTAGTACTTTTCGTACAAATATGGGACGCATTTCCAAACCCACCTCAAAACCTCAATTCCAGATACCAATAGAGTTATCGACATCAAATTTCTGAATTCCAGCCCTATTTCTTCATCCGATACCCAATTTAGTACCACTTGGTACTTTTCGTACAAATATAGGACACATTTCCAAACCATCGCCAAATCTCAAGCACAGATGTCATGGCTAACCTACATATCAAATTTCAGACATTTATATTTATCCCTTTACACTATACCAAATATAGTACCATTCCGTACTTTTCGTATCTTTTTTTTTTTTTTTTTTTTTGATATTCCGAAACCACCTTAATTTTCCAGGCTACACATAAACAGTGACCCTAAAACGAAATTTCAGAATTAAAGCCCTGAAATTCACCCAATACTAAATTGTACCCACCCAATACTAAATTGTACCAAATGAAGTACTATTTAGTACTTTTCGTGCACCTGTAGCACACATTTCCAAATCACCTCTTTGTCACAAGCCTACCACCAACAGGAACTGCAAATACAAAATTTCTCCATCTGTTCACCCTAAATTAATTTTGTACGATTTAGTACAGTTTGTACACTTAGTACATATTTCCAAGACCACCTTCATATATCAAACTAGCTTTCCACCAATCCTGATTCTCATAGCAATTTTCAAGTTTTTAGTTCTATCCGTTCACATAATACCAAATGGTACCATTTTAGTAGTTTAGTAACATTTTAGATTTTTTTGTAACCTTGAAGTTCGAATTTCCAAAAGCCCTTTGGTACAACTATCCTGCGTTGCGTCAGTGACTCTCATTCCAAATTTTAGAATTCTATCATACAATGTTCAATTTGTAGTACATTTTAGTACTTCTCGTACCCTTTTTAGCACGAATTTCCAAAAACCCAGCCTACGCACCAAGCCTAACCCTAGTCCAAAATTTCCAGATTCTAGCTTCAGCCATTTTATATGGATATTGATTCTCAGTCAGTTATTTCACTACTCTTTTATATGCCTCTACCTTTCAATGCCAACAAAATAATGCCAACCCTCAAAATTGACCACCGAAATTAGGAAACAAATTTCGATATTCCAAATTTTTAAATTGAAAATATTCAATACTGGAATTTTGTTGTTGGGCAAATACCCATTGTCTTCATACATGTGTGTCATGCATGGCCAATTGGTTTCCAACAACAAACTTGCTGACCATTACCGTTATGAATAGAAAACCGGTATGGCCTAAATAAACTAGACCAACTAGTAGTGGCTGCAATTGCATTTGACCGAACTATCACATTTTGAATTTTTATAACAAAAAAAGTGTTGGAACACACACCCTACCAGGTACACGACAAGAAAAAACATTCATTGTCACTTTTCACATGGGGATGTAGCTCAGATGGTAGAGCGCTCGCTTAGCATGTGAGAGGTACGGGGATCGATGCCCCGCATCTCCAATTGGATTATTTTTTTTTTTCTTTTTTATATTTTTTCTTTGTTTTTGATTTTTTTCCTCTGCCGAGGTCATGATTTATAGATTTTTAATCATTTTAATGGCCATTGTTTGTTACTGCTGTGCTGTTATTAATTTAATTCAAAAACTTTTGACAGTTTTTGGGAAAACCCTTTTTATCTGCGCAGTCATTTCCATTTGAAACAGGGGGAAAAACGAAAAACTGGCGGCACATGATGAAATTAATAAAATGATAATAATAATTTTGGAGTTACATTTGGGCGCCATTTGGGTCGTTGAGATGACCCAAAACCTTGAATCTCATTTCAACAATTAACAGGGATTGTTGGCGGTGATTTTTTTTTTTCAGCTACCCTTTTCAAGCTGAGTCAAATGCTGTATAAAAATGACTGAGGCAAGCGAATATTATTTTTTTTTTTGGATTTGAGGTGGAGGACTCATGGGGAGAAGGAGGGGAGGATGACCTAAGACAATTAACTTAAATTCATTGAATTAATTGGAGATTTGTTTTGTTTGGTCAGCGGAAATTCCGTTTCAAAAACAAACAATGAAACAAGAAAAAGAAGAAACAAATCATAAATAAATGGCAAAGTTTTGCTCATTTTCACCAAGATTTGTTTTCCGATCTAAATTGACAGCAATTTTGATAAAATTGACAGCCAACAGGGGAAACTGGTCCATAATTAAATAAATATCAGAAAATTAAATAATTTTATTTTTATATTTTTGTTATATGTTTAAATATTGTTTCTGATGATGTCTTCCCTTGGAGGACGAAATATCGAAAATAAAAAAAAATATTATTGAAAAAAAAAAAAACAACAACAAAGACCTCGAGCTCAATTTTAGTAAACATAATTTTAAAATAATTTAAAATAAAGGTCGAATAAAATAACTAAATATCAGAAAATTAAATAATTTCATCCAAAAACCTGTAAAGAAAGTCTTAAAGTCGGGCGGAGCTGACTTTATGATACCCTACACTACTTTGCTAATTTAGTAGAGCTCCACATAACAATTAAAAGTTTTTATGGGAGAATTCAATCAAACACGCTATGATTTTAATTAAAATGTATAGTTCAAACGGCTCAATATGCCGAAGCATTTGAATCTTTTAAATTCGGACTTGTATTGCCCATTTGGTGCACAATTAACTTGAAATCGGATAAAGATATATATGGGAGCTATATCCAAACCAGAACCGATCTCGATAAAATTTGGCAAAGATGTTTCTGAGCTGTATTTGATATATTTCCCCAAATATTGTTGTTATTGTTGCAGATTACGGCTGTGGGTAACAAATATAACAAATCGGATGAACAATATATATGGGAGCTATAGCTATATCTGAACCAATCTTCACCAAATTTGACATACTAGCTTCTAGACTCAATTCGGTCGGTTGAGCCAAATTCCATCCCATTTGGGCAAATATTAGACGTTTGGTGCACAATTAAAGATAAATCGGACGAAGTTATATATGGGAGCTATATCCAAATCTGAACCGATCTCGATAAAATTTAGCAAATGAATTTTTGAGCTGTATTTGATATATTTCCCCAAATATTTGTGGTTACAGAGTGCATATTACGGCTGCGGAGGACAAAAATAACAAATCGGATGAATAGTATATGTGGGAGCTATAGCTATATCTGAACCGATTTCGATCGAATTTGGCATACATATTTTCAGGCCTAATTTGGTTGTATGTGCAAAATTCCATACTATTCGGGCTGATATTACACATTTGGTGCACAATAAAAGGCAAATCGGACGAAGATATATATGGTAGTCATATCTAAATTTTTACCGATTATCTCCAATTTCAATAGGGTTCGTCCTTGGGCCAAACAAATGTTGTTTGGACAATTTCATCTCAATCGGATAATAAATGCGACCTGCATTTTGTTCACAAAAATACATTGACAGACGGACGGACGGACATGCATAAATCGACTCAGAATGTGACTCTATGCAGATCATCAAAAGCAACTATGGGTCTATCTCGTTTCCTCGTTTGCCTGTTACAAACAAATGCACAAAGACAGAATACCCTGAACACCTCGTGATGTAGGGTATAAAAATAAAATGTGGGTTAACAGGGTATCCAATCTACTACACACGGGGTGCGATAAAAAAACTGCAACAAAGTCAAACGCCATAATTTTTAAATTTTTTTTAAGTTTTATTCAATGCCAGAAAAAAATGTCGGAAATATCATCAAATTTTAGAAAAAGTTTAGATTTATTCGAATTGGTCACCTTTGACACGAATTATGGTCTTCAAACGGCCAATGAAACCATCACACGTTGCCCGAATGTTGTACTGCGGTATTATGGCCCATTCCCGGCGAAGTGCTTGCTTGAGGTGATCGAGACTTTGGTATTTTTTAGTGCCAACCTAAAGACACAATAGTCCAGCGGATTGGTATCCGGAGATTTTGGTGGCACACAATGGTGCGCTGGAAATGAAGCGAGGAACGTCATTTTGTAACCATTTTTGGGTGGCACGTGCTGAGTGCGATGGTGCTGAGAGTCCTGTTGGAATGTCCAAGGTCTGCGGCCAAAATGTTTGCATGTCTAAGGCTTTAATACACCCTCCAGAATATTTTCGCATTAATATTCGGCATTTATTCGGATATGAGCGGAGAGCGACCATCGGCTGTTATGGCGGCCCACGCCATTACCATGGCCGGCGCTAGAGTTCTGGTGACCAACCGAAGGTGCACATTTTCAGCTGACCTCTTTGGCAGGTAAATACGATCATTTTGTTTGTTTAGAAACTGCTGCTGGACACCGAATGTTTTCTCATCGGAGATGGAGAAATCCAAACTCGGCAGTTCACCACTTTCGGCCAAGCAAAGCAACTCTTTAGCTCTTTTGTGTCTATTTTCTTTCTGTTGCGGTGTAAGTTCCTACACTTCTTGGAATTTCAATGGCTTTACCCCGAGCTCATTTTTCAATATTTGCCGAATGGAATATTCCAATATTTTCAGCTCACGAGCCAAGCCATTTTTTGGCCACTGCGAGACGGGTTTCGAATCAAGTCGCTTTTTTATTTTTCGAACCATTTCTGCTGTTGATGCTGTTTTCTTCCGCCCACTTCCTTAAAGTCGGGCTACCAGTACCATTATCACGGAACGGGCGATGGTACGAGACACAAAAGATTTACTCACATTTAAATGCTGGAGTGTTCCAACGATAGCCACTTGTGGTTCTCCAACCAAATTACGCTTGAATTCAATTACGAATAACTTTTTTTTCTGGAAAATTCTCATCAAAATGCTTTAGTACGCTCTCACTGGAATAATTTTAACAGCTGTCGGACGAGTGGAACAAAGATGACAGCACTCAGAAGTTGGTTGCAGTTTTTTTTCATCTCAACCTCTATATATAAATAATCGAACATTGACTGAGGACACACATCTGTCGTCCGGCTGATGCTTTTTAATTTTTTTTTTTTATCAAATTTTCTTCGAACTTTTTTCGAATTGACGCCTCAAAGTAACATAAATATTCATTTTAGCCAGAAGTTGTCAAAAGGAGAAATATTCGACACCATCTCCGAAGAAACCCTACATCTAGGTACAATAGTTTTAATGAGAATTATATTTGAAATGTATGTACCACAATTGAGATGTACGAGTATGAGTTTGATTTGTTTACTATTAATTCAAGACGATTCCAATCCAAGTCAAAATCTCCCATTATACTTCATATTTTGGGAAAAGTGTCAAAGGAGGAATTGTTCTGGATCAATTTTCATTGTGAGTCTCTGAACAAGGAAAAATAAAAAACCCTGTACTTTTTTGGAAAATTTTGCACATTTTGTCCATACTAGAATGTTCTTGATCAGCATAAAATTCTGTGGAAATCACTCTAGCTTCCGAATGAAATGAAGTAAGTTGTTAAAAATTTTCACAAATATGTATTATGTCTGAAGGAATTTTGGTATTGAAAATGGGCTATGTAGGTCCACATCTTCGTATAGCTCCCATATAACGCTGCCTTCCCATATTCGGTATTTCGATAATTTTAGCCAAATAATTTTGTAGAATATTTTGACTTTGCTACGATCCTTTTTAAATGGAGATTTTTTTACCATATTTTCTGGTGTCCTTATTACTTTAATACCTATAATCAATATATTCCAAGCAATATTAATCCGAAAATTCCAAAAAGTGTGAATAAGAGGGAAAATGACCCCATCTATTCCTCTGTGTAATTATTGAAAAAAATTGAATTTTGTCGCATAGTGTTATAAACTATAGATGGCATAAATATATTTAAAAATACGTCCTCTTCCATTACAACTCCCCTTCCTCCCTCCCATTTCTTGCCACCCTCCGAACCAAAAAAAAACTCCAAAGTAATATTTAAAAAAACCCCACCATTATAAATCAAACATGAAAATGTATTCGCTAAAACCATACAAGATTTATGTGGTGCTAAATATCTACGTAAAACTTTTTTCAGCACAACAGTTTTATTTTCGTTTGTCTTTTGCCATCCCCACCCCTCCTCTTCTCTGTTTTCTGAAAGGGAATAACTCTGCCAAGGATTTGCTTGTCAAGTGGTTTTTGTTTGTTTTTGCCAAAAAAAAACCAATACCAATTCTTTGTTTTTTTTTTATTTTTCGCCAACTAAACTTGTTACTTTCGAAAAGTAACAGTTTAAAAACCTTTTAAGCAGACTCATGTATGATGGATATCCAACAAAAAAAAAACACAGATAAACAGACAAACTAATACCAGAATTTCCACCCACTTCTGACCCTTATCATGAACACACAATCGAACTTTTGGCAATTCAGAACAGTGGGATGAATACCAAGTTTTTATACCCGCAGCCATATGGCTAGAGAGGGTATATATAATTTGATACAGCCAAAACGTGCCTCATCGAAATAAAAGTTTTAGACCCAAGGCCTCTTTGGACCAAATCTGTTTCAGGACATTTGGAGTCGATCTTGTGATGTCCATCCGTTCGTCTAACTGGCTGGCTGGCTGGTGAGTACGAAAACTCTCCAAGGGGGTAGCCGTTTGGACCAAAACAGGTACATTGTAATATTATTATCCAAATTAGAACGAGTTCGGCGTTGGGCAATATTGGTCCACTCCTTTTGGTGCTTCAACCATAAGAGGTCAAAACTTTCACAAAAAATAATTTTATCATAGAACAAGAAAGGATTTTCGTATTTTGTGCAGTTTTTGCAAATCCCAATATTTTTATACCCTCCACCATAGTATGGAGGGTATTTTAAGTTTGTCATTCCGTTTGTAACACCTCGAAATATACATTTTGGACCCCACAAAGCATATATATATATTCTTGATCAGCATAAAATTCTATGTCGATTTAACAATGTCCGTCCGTCCATCCGTCTGTCCGTCTGCGGAAAACACTCTAGCTTCCAAACGAAATAAAGTAAGTTGGTAAACATTTACTCAAATATGTATTATGTCTGCAGGAATTTTGGTATTGAAAATGGGCCATGTAGGTCCACATCTTCGTATAGCTTCCATATAACGGTACCTTCCGATATGCGGTATTTCGATGATTTTAGCGACATTATTTACCTGAACTATTTCAAGTTAGTAATGGATACTATAGAATAAGACGGTAAATGGGTCATGTAGGTCCACGTCTTCGTATAGCCCCCCATATAACGGTGCCCCCCAATTTTCGGTATTTTGATGATTTTAGCGATTTTATTTTCCGGAATTATTTCAAATTTCGCATTTAAAGTTCGTGATAGATATTACAGCCTGTGACAGAAAATTGTTTGTGCAGGTCCACGTCTTCGTATAGCCCCCCATATAACGGTTCCCCCCGGTACGGTATTTTGATGATTTTAGCGACATTATTTTCCGGAATTATTTCAAATTTTGTATGCCAGAAAATTGTCTGTGCGGGCTTATGACAAAAGTTGCGTATGCAGGTCCACGTCGTCGTTTAGACCCTAATATACGGCTACATTAGGTATTTTTAAGATTTTAACAGATTTTTTAATGGATTTTATTATTATTATTTTTTTTTTTGAAAATTGCCAAATTTGTACCAAATGCTGGAGGGTATTCAAAGTTCGGCCCGATCGAACTTACAACTTTTTTACTTGTTATCAATGGTATGTTAGGTGCGAAAATGGGCAATATCTGCCTTCAAAAGGCTCGATATGTTGAATAATTATAACTCTTATAAAATGTGAAATAAGACCCAGATTATGTTCAAATTTCACACTTCCCAATATTTTTACCCACACAAGATCTGGTATAAAGAACGGACCACTGCTTCTGGTACCTCTCCCACAACGTGTCAACATTTTGAACAATTATAACTTCCATAAAATGCGAAATAAGCATCCTAGTCTTTCTAAACTTCACAAATTCCAATAATTCTACTAACACAAGATCCAGTGTGGCACAAAGCTGGTTTTTGGGAAATTCGTACTAAAAAGTACGAAAAGCACTACAAAGTACTAAAAAATGGAATATTTTGTATGGAACAATTGAGAATGAGCTAGAATTCTTAAATTTGGAATGAGAGTCACATATGCAGTGCAGGATAGATGTAAGTTGGAAATTTGAGCTTTAAGATTACGAAAAGTTCTAAAATGGTACTAAATGTCTAAAATGGTACGAATTGGTATTATTTGAATGGATAGAGCTAACAATTTGAAATTTTGGTATGAGAATCAAGATGGGAATGTAAGTTTGGTATATGAAGGAGGTTTTAGAAATGTGTACTAAGTACGACAACTGTACTAAATGGTACCAAATTTGGTACATTTTGGTTTAGGGTGAATATATGAAGCTGAAATCTTGATATTTTGTATTGTGGTGGGTAGGTTTATGATAAAGAGTTGGTTTTGGAAATGTGTACTACAAGTGCACGAAAAGTTCTAAATGGTACTATATTTCGTACAATTTAGTATTGGCTGAACAGATAGTACATAAAATCTAAAATTGGGCATTAGGGTCGCTGTTCATGTATAGCCTGGACATATGGAGGTGATTAGGGAAATGTGTACTATAGTTGTTCGAAAAGTACTAAATGGTACTTTATTTGGAGTTAGTTGAAGGGATAGGGTTTAAATCCTGAAATTTGATATGGATGTCACTGTGCGTGTTTGGGGTTAATATATGAAGGTGGTAATGGAAATGTGTACCAGAATTGTTCGAAAAGTACTAAATAGTACTAAATTTGGTATTGGGAGGAGGGATGGAATTGGAATCCCTAAATTTGATATATTGGTATCTGTTGTTATCTGGAAATGAAATATGAAGGTGGTTCTGGATATGTACGAAAAGTGCCAAATGGTACTTAATTTGGTATTGGGTGAAGGGATAGAGCTGAATTACTGAAATTTTTATAAATGTCACTGTAGGTGTCAGTGGTTGAGAGAAAGACTTGGTTTTGGATATGCGTACTCTAATTGTACTAAATGAAACTAAATTTTGTAAAGGGGAAATTACGAGCCGAAATTCTAAAATTTGGTATGAAGGTCAATATTGGTATCTGATGTTGAGACTAGGAGATTTTATTAATAATTCGTACTTTATCTGTACGAACAGAACTAAATGCTACTGAATTTGGTATTGAGTGAAGGGAAGGTTCACTGTTGGTGTCCGTGTTTAAGATATGGAGGTGGTATTGGAAATGTGTACTACATTTGTTTGAAAAGTACTAAATAGTACTAAATTTAGTAATGGGTGAAGGGATAGAGCCGGAGTCCTACGATTTGTATGGATGTCACTGTAGGTGTCTGTGATTGGGAGAAGGCACTGGTTTTGGCCATGCGTACTATACTTGGACCAAATTTGAAAATGGGGGAAATTACAGAGCTGAAATCTTGAAATTTCATAGCAAGGTCTCTGGTCATATCAGAGGTTGAGATGGAATTCGGTATCGAGTTCACTGTTGGTGTCTGGGATATGCGTACTATAATTGCACTAAATGGTATTAAATTTCGTAAGGGGGGAATTTACTGAGTTAAAATGCTGAAATTTGATATTAAGGTTACTGTTGGTATCTGTGGTTGATATATGGAGATTGTTTAAAAAAAACGTACTTCAACTGTACGAAAAAAACTAAGGGTGGAAATACATAAAGCGCATATTTGGCTACCTTAAGTCATCGGCTGGCTTCTTCGTAGATGAACAAAGGAATTTTAGGTTGACTTAGTTCGATTTTGGCCCTAGTCTCCTTTTTTCATTTCCGAAGAAGCCAGCCGATGACTTAAGCCAGCCAGATAAGCGCTTTATGTATTCCCACCTTCAATGTTACTAAATTTGGCATTGGGTGAAGGGATAGAGCAGTAATCCTGCACCACAGTGTGGCGTAGGGTATAAAAACACGATTCTTAAGCTCGTCATAGAATTGAAATTATTCTTCAAAATATGTGATCTTAGAGCTGAGTATAGACCTGCAAAGTTATAAAAATTTGCAACATTTTGGAGAAGTATTTTTTTCGAATTTCATTCCACTGTATTTTTTATAAATTAAAGTGAATAATCAATACGACACCACATCACGGGTGACCATTGTCACATCACTTTGACTAAAGGATGTGAGTTAATTTTTATGGTTTCAGTTCAATTCAAATGGATTTGTTTTTCACGTTACTCATGCTCTGAAATTTTAATTTTCCTAACCACTTTAGACCACCTCCAACAAACTCCCATGGAATACCTGATGTAGCCACATTACATATAACATTCACACATTTATTTTTTACATACAGACACACACATACACATTCATATATTCTCCATATTAATTGTAGTGTTGAGTGGAACTCTCATTGCTCATTCTAACTTGGTGAGAGAAAGTACTATCCTCTCCAGTTATCTCTCTCCTGATAAAAAAAAATCGGTCCTAAATAAACAAACCATGGAGGAAAAAGCACACAAGAAAAGCAAAACAAAACAAAAAACACCAACAACAACAATAAAAAAGATATATGCAGACAGAAAAACAATTTGATTTTAATTGAAAAATAGCACAAAATATGCGAAATTGCCAAAGTGTGTGTAAATGGGGAGGGAGGGAGAGAGAGAGAGAGTGGGATCGAGTTGTGTTAGAGAGGAAGAGATACGAAAGAAGTGAATTTTCTAAAATAAATAACATTATTATTTTTTTTTTTTCGTCCAAAGAGGTATAAGAACGTTACTTCGATGAGTCAGATGTTTGTTCAAGAATCAAAACTTCAAATATCGTATTAAATTTTCAGACTTTCAAGGTTTTATATATTATTAAAGTTCTTCCTTTTTTGGAAAGATTGATGGGGAGTGGTTTACCCTTTTACGTCGAAAAGTCCTCAAAATCTTACATTTTATATTTTACCAAGGAGGATATTAGTAAAAACCATTGCACAATAAACCTACATCCAATTTTTCTGGCCAAAACTATTTCAACGGCTCCATATGTAAACCCTGGAAACCAAGAGTGACCTCAATATCAAATTTCAGCTCTATCGCTTCACCAAATGCTAAATTTAGTAAGATTTAGTGTGCATATCTAAAACAATCGATATTTCTTCATCCTAGGCACCAGTGGCACAGTCTACCAAAATTAGTACCATTTAGTACTTTTCGAACAAAACCACCTCCTTCTCTCACCTTCAGACACCAACAGTGACAAGTTTCTGGATTTCAGATCTATACTTCATCCAATAGCAAATTTTGTACCATTTAGTTCTTTTAGTACAGTTAAAGTACTAATTATTTATATTTCAACCTCAGTTATCAAAAGTGGCCTTAATATCAAATTTCAGGATTTAAGCTCAGTAATTTCCTCCGTTACCAACTTTAGTACCATATAGTACAATTACACATATCCAAAGCCAGCTCCTTCTCTCAACCACATACACCAACAGTGACATCCATGGCAAAATTCAGGAACTCAACTCTATTAATTTACCAATACCGAATTTAGTACTTATTGTACAATTTTCGTACTATTTTCCAAAAGAACCTCCATATCTCAATTTCAGATACCAACAAAGACCTGAATATCAAATTTCGGAATTCCAACTCTATCCCTTTACCCAATTTAGTACCACTTGGTACTATTCGTACAATTGTAATACACATTTCCAAACCACCTCCATAATTCAGTCCTTGATACCAACAGAGACCTCAATATCAAACTTAAGGATTCGAGCTCTATGCCTTCACCAAATACCAAAATGTAGTACCATTTAGTACTTTTCGTACAAATATAAGACGCATTTTCAATCCACCGGCAAATCCCTAACACAGACACCAACAGTTACGCCCATATCAAATTTCGGGATTTAAGCTCTATCCCTTCGTCCAATACCAATTTTAGTACTACATACAGCCATCATATCTCAATCTCAGATAGCAACATTGACATCCATATCGAATTTCGGGATTTTCAACATCAAATTTAGTACTATTTAGTACTTTTCGTACAATTATGGTACACATTTCCAAACCAACCTCCATATCTCAATTCCAGATATCAAATGAAACCAAAATATCACATTTCGAGATTCCAGCTCCATCCCTTCACCCAATACCAAAATCCAGTAGCATTTAGTACTTTTCGTACAAATATGGGACGCATCTCTAAAACCACTTGTAGCACACATTTCCAAAACAACAACCATATCTCAATCAAAAGAGAGCTCAATATCAAATTAGAGAATTCCAGCCCATTCCCTTCACGCAATATCAAATTTAGTACCTTTTAGTACTTTTTGTACAATTATCGGATACATTTCCAAAACCATCGGCAAATCTCAAACAACAGATACCATTAGTAATCTAAAGTACATATTTCCGAATTTTATCTCTATCTCTTCACCCAATACCAAATATCGTACCATTTAGTACTTTTTGTACAATTATAGTACACATATCCGAAATTACCTCCATATGTCTAGGCTACACATAAACAGCGACCCCAGTATCAAATTTCATATTTCAAGCACTAACTGCTCACCAAATACCAAATTGTACCAAATATAGTACTATTTAGTACTTTTCGTGAACTTTTAATGCACATTTCCAAAACAACATTTTGAACACAAGGCTACCACCAACTGGGACCCCAATACAAAATTTTAAAAATCCAGCTTAATCCGTTCGTCCTAAACCAAAATGTTCCAAATTTAGTGACATTTAGTACAGTTCCCTCACTTAGTACACATTTCCCAAAGCACCTTCATATATCAAACTTATTTTCCACCAACCTTGATTCTTATACAAAATTTCAAGTTTTTAGCTCTTTCCGTTCACATAACAGCAAATAGTACCATTTTAGAAGTTTAGTACCTTTTAGAACTTTTCGTAAGCTTAAAATTCAAATTTACACAACACCCTGCCCTCTATCAGTGACCCTCATTCCAATTTTCACAATTCCAGCTTCATTGGTTCACCACAATTTCAATTTGTACCAAATTTAGTACCATAAAGTACTGATAAGTACGAATACCCAAAAACTTCCTACATAAACCAATCCTACATTCTAAGATCAATCTTAATTCTAAATTTTCGGATTCCAGCTGTATCAGTTCTTCAAATTCAAATTGTACTCAATTTAGTACATTTTAGTACATGTTAGCACAAATTTCCAAAGCTAGTAGCATAACCTAGCTTTTCTACACTCTCACAGACATCTTTATTCCAAATTTCAAGTTTCCAGTTCCATCGGTTCACAACAATTCCAATTTGTACCAAATTTAGTACATTTTAGTACATATAAGTACACATTTCCAAAACTACCTCCCAATCCCATACACTGACAGCAATCTAATTTCCAATTTTCAGAATGTCAGACCTATTGCTGCACCCAAATCCAAATTGTACCAAATTTAGTACCATTTAGTAAACTTAGGTACAATTTTTCATAACCACATACATCATACATTCCAATGGAAATCGTACTTCCAAAATTTCAGGATACCTGCTCTATTGGTTCTCCTAAAATTTAGATTGTTCCTAACTTAGTACCATTTAGTACAGATAAGTACGAATACAGATAAGTACGAATTACTCCGACAGTAATTTTATTTCCAGTTTTCAGAATACCAGCCCTATTGCCCTACCCAAATCGAAATTGTACCAAATTTAGTACCAGTAAGTACTTTTTGTGCACACAAGGGCAAATTTCGGAAATTTCCTCAATATCCCAATCCTCCGTCAGTATTTTTTTTTTTTTTCAATTTTCAAAATAATGGCCCTATTGGTTCAGCCAAATCCAAAATGTACAAAATTTAGTACCATTTAGTACACTTAGGTACAATTTTTCATAACCACATATATCATACATGCCAATAGAAATCTTACATCCAAATTTCAGGATACCTGCTCTATTGGTTCTCCTAAAATTTAAATTGTTCCTAACTTAGCACCATTTAGTACAGATAAGTACGAATTTCCAAAACTACCTACATTCCTTAGTCCTACAATGCAATAGTAATCTCATTCCTAAATTTCACAATTCCAGCTCTATCGCTTCACTCAAATTGAAATTGTACCAAATTTAGTACTTTTCGTGCACATAAGGCCAAATTTCGAAAATTACCTCAATATCCCAATCCTTCGTCAGTATATTTTTTTTTTATTTTAAAAATAGTGGCCCTATTGGTTCAGCCAAATTCAAATTGTACAAAATTTAGTACCATTTAGTACACTTAAGTACAAATTTTTATAGCCACCTACATCATACAGTCATACAATCTTCAATCTTCCAATCCAAGGAATCTTACTTCCAAATTTAAGGTTTCTTGGTTCTCCTAAAATGTAAATTGTACCAAATTTAGTACACTTAAGTACGAATTTCCAAAAGCCCCTGTATCATACAGTCCAACGGAAATCTTATTTTCAAATTTCAGAATACCAACTCTATTTGTTTTCCCAAAATATAAATTGTACCAAATTTAGTACCATTTCGTACACCTAAGTACAAATTTCCAGAACTACCTACATTCCTCAGTCCTACAATGCAAAAGTAATCTTATTTCGAAATTTCAGAATTCCAGTTCTAGCGGTTCACCCAAATCGAAATTGTACCAAATTTAGTACCATTTAGTACCTTTCGTGCACATAAGCGTAAATTTCGAAGACGTCCTCCATATCCCAATCCTACACTCCGCCAATAATGTAAGTTTCATATTTAAGGATTCCAGCTCCATTCGTTCCTCCAAATTCAAATTGTACTAAAATTTAGTACCATTTAGTACTTTTCGTATACATGAGCGCAAACTTCCAAAATTACCTCCTGAAGGTGAGAGTACATAAAAAAATCTTCTTTGACTGGCTTAAATCATCGAAAGGAACAAAGAAGTGAAACAAAGCAGTTCAATTTGACTTTGTTCGATTTTGAGCCGATGACATGAGCCAGTCAAAAAAGGGTGCTATGTTTTCTCACCTTTACATCGGCTCTACTCTTCAACCATGATTTCTATTCTTAATTTTAAGGTTATTAGCTCTAACCGTTCACATGTTACGAAATGGTACCAAATGCAGTACATTTCAGTACTTTAAGTACACTTATAGTGCTAATTTCCAAAAACCCTTTGCTACATCTATCCTGCACTCCATCAGTGTCGCTCATTCCAAATTTCAGAATTCTAGCTCATTCCGTTTGTCCTCTACAAAGTATACAAATTTTTAGTACATTTTTGTACTTTTCTTAAACTTTTTGGTACGAATTTCCAGAAACTTAGCCTTATCACATGGCTAAGTTCTACCAAGACCGAACCTCGTGCAAAATTTCAAAATTGCAGCTTCGGCCGTTTTGTCTGGGCGTTGATTTCTTATATATATAGAGAGTTGTTATAAAAAATCAACGATTACAAATATCCATCTCTGATGTCTATCAACAGGTGTCACTAGAATGTCACCAAATTTAATATTTTTTTTTTCAAAATTATTTGAATTTTAAAATTTCCGTTTTTTGTTTGATGTTTTAATGGGCATAACATTGTCCACCAATAGTCAAGGTGTGAACAACCTCAATGGCTATATCACCCAAAAAGTGGCCCATGGAAATTTGAACATTTTATCCGGCCTTTTTGCAAACGTAAATCTAGATGGAGCTCCGCTGATACGTGGTGTTTTCGGTGAAATTGAAAAGTGAGTATTGAAACCCTTCTTACATCGGAATAAAGTTAATGGCGAATATTCCAGTTCCTCTTTGTCTCTGGGTCTAACCTATGCCCACATGGCCTCCACGGGCCTGCATTTGCAAAAGAATCTACGTTTGAATATTTTCAAGGATGACAAAGAAGCCATGGATTTGAATTTCTTTCACAATGAAGTCAGTTTGGGTCGCAATGTGAAATTTGCAAGGTATGGAGGAAATTTAGGTTGGAGATGTTCCAAGGGTCACATGATATCGTTTGGTGTGTCCCATACTGACCTCTTCAATACCACTGCCATGGAGGCGGCCTTTAAGATAAATTTATGGAAATCGAAAGAGGGGGCGAGCAGTTTGGATATTAGCACAAATGTGGCCCATTTTATAAAGGGTCCCCTGGAGGGGCATCAGGATGTAATGGTCACCCTGGCATTTTCGTATAGTCTGGGATGAAATTAAAGGCAATTTTTTTCGGAATATTAAATTTAAAATTTTTTTCTATTCTTTTTCTCACTTCCCCTCTCTCTCTTACCACCTCTCTTGCTCTCATAGCTTAAAGCGAACATTTTTATTGCCCCTTATTTTATTTGCCGGGTGTGTCTTAAGTGTTGTGTTTATTACAAAATGATTATGACCGAAAATTACATGACATTAAGCCGCGATTATCTTGGAAATTTGCATAAAATGCTAAACCACAAAAAAAGAAGAAAAAGCTGACAACAAAAAAGCAAAGCAACAGCAGTTAACCTCTGAAATCAGAATCTGTTATGAGGGCGTCAGACGACATTCTAATCTTTGAGGTTGTTTTTTTTTTTTTTTTTCTTTAGCATGCCAAAGGAACAGGAAAAATATTTGAAATTTTAGGAATATTTTAGAGACTTTGTAGATAAGGTAGAGCATAATTTAGCTAATTTTGGAATTTTTAATAAAAGGTTGAGGTACGATCTGATATCAAAAGTTGTAAAGGCTTAACTGTAGTTTAGTAAAAACTCTTAATTATACCCTACACCACATAGTGGTAAGAGATAGATAGACCCATAGATACTTTTGAGGATCTCCATAGAATCACTTTCTGAGTTGATTTATGCATGCCAGTCCGTCTGTCCGTCCGTCCGTCTGTCCATGTATTCTTGTGAACAAAATGCAGGTCGCATTTATTATCCAATTAAGATGAAATTTTGCACAAATCATTTGGTTGGCCCAAGGACGAACCCTATTGAATTCAGAGATAATCGGTAAAAATTTAGATATAGCTCTCATATATATCTTCGTCCGATTTGCCTTTTTTTGTATACCAAACGTGTAATATCAGCCCGAATAGTATGGAATTTTGCACATACAACCAAATTAGGCCGGAAAATAAGTATGCCAAATTTTATCGAAATCGGTTCAGATATAGCTATAGCTCCCATATATATATTGTTCATCCGATTTGTTATTTTTGTCCTCCGCAGCCGTAATATGCACTCTGTAACAACAATATTTTGCGGAAATATATCAAACACAGCTCAGAAATATCTTTGCTAAATTTTATCGAGATCGGTTCAGATTTGGATATAGCTCCCATATATAACTTCGTCCGATTTACCTTTTATTGTACACCAAACGTCTAATATTTGCCCAAATGTAATGAAATTTGGCACATGCGACCGAATTGAGTCTAGAAGCAAGTTTGTCAAATTTGGAGAGGATCGCTTCAGATATAGCTATAGCTCCCATATATACTGTTCATCCGATTTGTTATATTTGTTACCCACAGCCGTAATCTGCACTCCGTAACAAACGATATTCTGGGAAATATACAGCAAATACAGCTCAAAAATATCTTTGTCAAATTTTATCGAGATCAGTTCCGATTTGGATATAGCTCCCATATATATCTTTATCCGATTTGAAATTAATTGTGGACCAAATGGGCAATACAAAACCGAATTTAAAAGATACAAATCCTTCGGCATATTTAGTCCATTGAACTTTAAATTATAATTATAATCATAGCGTGTATGATTGAATTCTCACATAAACACTGGTGTAGGGTATCATATAGTCGGCCCCGCCCGACTTTAGTACTTTCTTTACTGGTTTTTTCTTAAATTTTTTCAGTGGTAGGTTTTTTTTACCCTGATTCTTGGGGGACCCGGGACCCCAGATTTTTTACAGAAAAAGTATGGGTTCAAGACCCTAATCCACTTACGCGATATACAGAATGAGATGAAAAAAACTGCAACCAACTTCAGACTGCTGTCATTTCTAAGCCACTCGTCCGACAGCTGTTAAAATTATTCCAGTGACATCTCATTATATTGTTTACAAGCGTACAAAAGCATTTCGGTGAGAATTTTCCAGAAAAAAAGTAATTCGCGATGGAATTCCAGCGTGATGGTGTGATTTCTTCATATTTGGCTGGAGAACCACAAGAGGCTATCATTAGAGAACTCCAGCATTTAAATAGGAATAAATCTTTTGTGTCTCGTAAAATCGAAAAAAAGTGCCAGGACTTACACCGCAACAGAATGAAAATTGACTCAAAAGAGCTAAAGAGTTGCTTCGCTTGGCCGAAAGGGGTGAACTGCCGAATTTGGTTTTCTCCGTCTCCGATGAGGAAACATTCATTGTCCAGCAGCAGTTTGGAAACCAACAAAATGATCGTGTTTACTTGCCAAAGAGGTCTGAAGAGATCTAAAAATATGCACTTTCGGTTGGCCACCAGGACTCAAGCACTGGCCATGGTGATGGCATGGGCTGCCATAACAGCCGATGGTCGCTCTCCGCTCGTATTAATCGACCGTGGCATCAGAATAAATGCCGAATATTATTGCGAAAATATTCTGGAGGGTGTATTAAAGCCTCGGGCACGCAAACATTTTGGCCGCAGACCTTGGACAATCCAAGAGGACTCAGCACCATCGCAATCAGCACGCGCCATCCAATAATGTTAACAAAATGAGGTTCCTCGCTTAATTTCCAGCGCACCATTGTGTGCCACCAAAATCTCCCCGGATACCAATCCGTTGGACTATTGTGTCTGGAGTATTTTGGAAAGCAAGGTTGGCACTAAAAAATACCAAAGTGTCGATCACCTCAAAAAAGCACTTCGCCTGGAATGGACCAAAATACCGCAGAGCAACATTCGGGCAGCGTGCGACGGTTTTATTGGCCGTTTGAAGGCCATAATTCATGCCAAAGATGACCAAATCGAACAAATCTAAACGTATTCTCAAATTGAATGCTATTTCCGACATTTTAGCTTTCATTCAATAAAATTAAAAAAAAAAACAAGTAAAAAAACATAAAGTCGGCCGGGCCAAACTTCTAATACCCTCCACCTTAGGGTAAAGGAAACATTAGAAGAAATGTGGCAAAAATCATTAAAATGCCGAATATCGGCAGGTACCGTTGTATGGGGCTATACCAAATCGTGGACCTACACATGCAATGTTTCGCCAAAGGAGCTAGAACCCATTATCACCTACAAATATCAATTTTCAAATTTCAAAATCATCAAATTAGCGAATATCGGGAGGTTCCGATATATGGGGGCTATACCAAAACGTGGACCTATAATTACAATGACTCGCCATACGAACTGGGACCTTTTATGATCTACAACTACCAATTTTCAAATTCGTGAAAAAATGTGCCAAAAATCATCAAAATACCGAATAATGGGAGGTACCGTTATATGGGGACTATACCAAAACGTGGACCCATACATGCAATGTTTCGCCACCGGAGCTGGAACCCATTATGACCAAAAAATACCAATTTTTAGACAAATCCGTGAAAAAATGTGGAAAAAAGTAAACAAAATACCGAATATCGGGAGGTACGTTTATATTGGGGCTATACCAAAACGTGGACCTATGCATGCAATGTTTTGCCACACGCACAGGGACCCGTTATGACCTACAAATACCAATTTTCAGACAAGTCCATGAAAAAATGTGGCATAAATCATCAAAATACGGAATATCGGGAGGTACCATTATATGGAGACTATACCAGAACGTGGACCGATATATCTCATTTTCAATACCAACCATCCTAGACACAATACAAATTGCTCTGCTAAATTTTGGCGCTCTACGTCAAATAATGTGGGCTGTATCGTGATTTCAACCGACAGACGGACAGACAAACAAACGGGCATACAGACGGACATCGTTAAATCGACTTAGAATTTTATGCTGATTATGAATATATATACTTTATGGGGTCTACGACGAATATTTAAGGATGTTACAAACGGAATGACAAAGTTAATATACCCTCTTTTCCAAGGTGGAGGGTATAAAGATTAAAATTATGGCGTTTAACTTTGTTGCAGTTTTTATATCTCACCCTGTAGTGTTTGAAACCTCAAATTTGGTACTAACGTCGCTGTTCATGTGTAGCCTGAATGTGATTTCGAAAGTACTTAATGGTACTATATTTGGTATTGGGTGAACGGAGAGGGCTAGGATCCTCAAATTTGATATTGAGGCCTCTGTTGGTATCTGGAATTGAGATATCCAGGTAAATTTGGAAATGTACAAAAAGTACAAAATAGTACTAAATTTGGTATTCGGAGAAGGAATATAGTTAAAATCCTGAAATTTGATATTTAGGTCTCTGTTGGTGGTAGTTTCGTGATAAATTGGTGGTTTTAGAAACGAGAAATACAAGTGCACGAAAAGTACAAAATAGTACTGTATTTGGTACTATTCGGTATTGGGTGAGCAGATAGTGCTTGAAATCTGAAATTCGGTATTATGGTCACTGTTCATGTGTAGCCTGGACATATGGAGATAGTTTCGGAAATGTGTACTATAATTGTACGAAAAGTACTAAATGGTACTAAATTTGGCGTTAAGTGCAGGAATGGAACTGAAACCGTGAAATTTTGTATTGCGATCACTGTAGGTGTCTAGGATTTAAATATGGAAAGGTTTTGCAAACGAAACGAAAAATACTACATTTTACTAAAATTAGTAGTGGGTGCTGGGATAGGGCTAGAATCCTCAAATTTTTTTTATTGAGGCCTCTGTCGGTATATTTTGTGCTATAATTATTCAAAAAGTACTAAATGGTTTCTAAAATGGAGAGAGGTAGATTTATTTCACATTTTATAAAAATTTTGATCCTTAATGAGGCAGCTACCAGAAGGAGTTGACCCTTAATCGCCATCTTCACAGCAGATTTTGTGTTAGTGTTTGGTTGTTAAAAACTTTAATCCCTTATGTTGGGGCGGTACCATAAGTAGTGAACCGATTTTGATCATAATACAGGTTTGCCCATATTCGAGGGACCCATGTTTTATTTTCGGCCATTTCGATGACTCTTTGGGCCAATTCCAATCGACGAGACTTGTCCGCAGGGAACAAATGCAAATCAATGCGAATAATCCGTTGTAAAGTGGACCGAGCCATGCCATGCCAGTCAGCCAGGTAGGCAGACGCTGGGATACCCCTAAATCGACTCGACATGTCCTGAAATGCCTGGGAATCAAAACCATTATTTCGATGAAGCAAGTTTTGGCCGTATCATAAAACACTTCCATAGCTTAACTGGTTGGTTTCTAAAAAATTCTTCAGCCCCGGAATTTTTACATTTTTAAGAGGGGGTTCATTGGTCAACCATGATTTAATTGAACCTCTCTCTCTATGCCTCACAAATGCGTTTAATTTTAAAATATTTCCAATTTTTCTTTACACCTCTCATTTTTTTGCCTTGGATTGATGTGGAGACCATGAGAAGACTTGTCTATCCCTCCACACAACAATCCTCCCGAATCATATATCCTTCCCAAAAAATAAAGAGTGTTGTCTTTATTACCACAGAGTATAACTTATTTCCTGTTTCCGGTAATACGACAGTATTCATAATAATTTCCTATCCCCAATTGAATTTTGGGACAACGCAGAGACAAAAAACAACAAATCATTTGCCATTTTCTTTTTCCTTCACAAATTTCTGATCTATAAAATTGGAAATTGTCAATGTAATTTTGTCATATTTTTTAACTGCGGTAACCATACAAAGCGGTTATGTCGTCTTGCGGAAAAAAACATAAAAAATAATTCAAAATAAATTGCTTTACAGCAGCCAAAAGAAATGGCGCCCAACGCCAGTCCCAAAGAAATACAGACTTTATGACACATATACAAACGGAATAACTAGATGTTGTAGGTATGTAGGTGTGTGTGGCCACGTTTCATAAGAGCTGCATAATTTGGCCATAATAATGCTTGTCATGGAATTTGAGTATGGTTATTAATTTCCACTCCAGCCCCAAAGAAAATTATCTTCCTTTTGAGGTTTACAAAAAATAAAAATTCGGAGAATAGCTTTTTCTCCAGACGCTTAAGGTGTTAGATTGACTCTTCCGAACGACTAAAGCAATGAATGGAACAACTTAATCATGCCACTGCTACTATTTTCACCCAAGTCATGTCAGCTGCCATAATCCCAAACTTAATCCCAGATAAATTTGCCAATGCCAACACCACGAAACACCTTCGACTTTTTCACTTCACTTGAAAACCATAATCTGACTGGGGGGTTGTTGAAAGGAATTTGACTGGCGGAGAAGCTGAAGAAACTTGTTCATTTCTTTATCTTTGGCAATAATAATAACAACAACAACAACATCAGTATCCTTCTGATGTTGTATAAATAAAACATCCTTGACAAAAGGTAGGTAAGAAATGTAAATAAAATCGTTGCGTGGGTGGGTGAGAGGGAGTGTGAAGGTGTTTGTGTGGTTTGTGGTTGAAAAGAAAAACCAGCCAGTCGTCACTTCTTCTTCTTATTCTTTGTTGATATTTATCTGACTTTTTGAAAAATGCCAATACAAATGTTCGAAGTTTATGAATTGCTTTGAATATCAATGCAAATCTTTTGAATGATTTGGGGGATATTAAACGGGGGGGTATGTATCCCTCCTTCATACCCCAATTTTCTTCCAACAAATTTGAAATAAATTTATGATATTTTTAATATGACTTTGGAAATTTACTTGGAAGTACACGCTTATGCAGACTTTCTTTGTCAAAATTCAGGATTATGATGCTTTATCAACTTTTCGTAAAATATCGACAATTGTGGATTTTATTTATTTTATTTTTATACCCTACACCACAAGGTGGTCAGGGTATTATGTCTTTGTGCATTTGTTTGTAACAGGCAAAAGGAAACGAGATAGACCCATAGTTCCTTTTGATAATCTGCATAGAATCACATTCTGATTTCCGATTTATGCATGTCCGTCCGTCCGTCTGTCCATGTATTTTTGTAAACAAAATACAGTTCGCATTTACTGCCCTATCCAGATGAAATTTTGCACAAATCATTTGTTTGGCCCAAGGACGAACCCTATTGAAATTGGAGATAATCGGTCAAAATTCAGATATAGCTCCCTTATATATCTTCGTCCGATTTGCCTTTTATTGTGCACTAAACGTGTAATATCAGTCCGAATAGAATGGAATTTTGCACATACAACCAGATTAGGCCTGAAAATAAGTATGCCAAAATTGATCGAAATCGGTTCAGATATAGCTATAGCTCCCATATATATTGTTCATCCGATTTGTTATTGTTGTCCTCCGCTGCCGTAATATGCACTCTGTAACAACAATATTTGGGGAAATATATCACAGCTCAGGAATACATTTGCTAAATTTTATCGAGAACGGTTCAGATTTGGATATAGCTCCCATATATAACTTCGTCCGATTTACATTTGATTGTGCACCATACCTCTAATATTTGCCCAAATGGGATGAAATTTGGCACTTACGACCGAATTGAGTCTAGAAGCTAGAATGTCAAATTTGGTGAAGATCGGTTCAGATATAGGTATAGCTCCCATATATATTGTTGATCCGATTTGTTATATTTGTTACCCACAGCCGTAAAATGTACTCCGTAACAACGATGTTCTGGGAAATATAGCAAATAAAGCTCAGAAATATCTTTGCCAAATTTTATCGATATCGGTTCCGATTTGGATATAGCTCCCATATATATTTCTATCCGATTTCAAATTAATCGTGCACTAAATGGGTAATACCAGTCCGAATTTTAAAGATACAAATGCTTCGGCATATTCAGTCCTTTGAACTTTAAATTATATTTATAATCATAGCGTGTATGATTGAATTCTCCCATAAAAACTTTTAATTGTTATGCGGCCCCGCCCGACTTTAAAACTTTCCTTACTGTTTTTTTTTTTTTTTTTTTTTTTTTTGAATACCGACAGAGACTTGAACATCAAATTTTAGGATTCCAGCCCTATTCCTTCACCCAATACCAAATTTAGTACCATTTAATACATTTCGTACAAATATAGGACGCATTTCCAAACCCATCTCGAAATCTCAATTCCAGTTACCATCAGTAATCTAAATATGGAATTTATGAATTTTATCTCCATCCCTTCACCCAATATCAAATTTAGTACTTTTCGTACAATTATAGTACATATTTCCAAAAACCACCTTCATATCTCAATCCCAGATACCAACAGCTACGTCAATACCTAATTTCAGGATTCCAGTTCTATCATTTTACCCCGTACCAAAAATATAGTACAATTTAGTACTTTTCGTACAAATATAGGATACATTTGGAAAACATCGCTAATCTCAAAAAAAGATAAAAACAGAGACCTTACTATAAAATTTGGGGATTCCAGCCTATCCCTTCACCCTATACCAAATTTAGTACCAATGAGTACTTTTTGTACAAATATAGAAATTATTTCCAAACCATCGTCAAATCTCAAACACAGATGCCACGGGGAACCTACATATCAAATTTCAGAATTTAAATCTATCCTTTTACCCTGTACCTAATAGAGTACCATTTCGTACTCCTCGTACAATTATAGTACACATTTCCGAAACCACTTTCGTATGACCAGGCTGCACACAAACAGCGACCCTACATCAAAATTTGAGATTTCAAGCACCATCTGTTCACCCAATACCAAATTGTACCAAATATAGTACTATTTAGTTCATTTCGCGTACTTGGAGTACACATTTCCAAAACCACCCCTTTATCACAAAACCTACCACCAACAGAGACCTCAATATCAAGTTTTAGGATTCCAGCCCTTTTCCTTCACCAAATACCAAATTTAGTACTATTTGGTACTTTTCGTACTTTTCCCAAAACCACCCCCATATCTCGATCCCAGAGACTTCAATACCATATTTCGGGATTCCAGCTCTATCCTTACACCCAATACCAAATTAAGTACAACTTTATACTTTTGGTACACTATAATACGTCCTATATTTCATAACCACCCCAAAATCTCAGCCACAGATACCATCAGTAAACTAAATATCAAATCTCTGAATATTATTTCCATCCCTTCACCAAATATCGTACCATTCATTCAGTAATTTTCGTACAATTATAGTACACATTTCCAAAACCACCTCCATTTGTCCACGCTACACATGAACAGTGACCCTAAAACCAAATTTCAAATTTCAGGTACTATCTGTTTACCCAATACTTAAATGTACCAAATATAGTACTATTTAGTACCTGTGTGTACACATTTTTCAAAACTACCTCTTTATCACAAATCCACCACAAACAGGGATACCAATACCAACATTTCAAAATGCCAGTTTCATCCGTTCAACCTAAAAGAAACTGTTCCAAATTTAGTACCATTTAGTACAGTTCGCACACTTAGTACACATTTCCACAACCCTCTTCAAATATCAATCTTACTTTCCACCAACCTTGATTCTCATACCAAATTTCAAGTTTTTAGCTCTATCCGTTCACATAATACCAAAAGGTAGAATTTTAGAAGTTTAGTACCATTTTAGAACTTTTCGTAACCTTAAAGTTCGAATTTTCAAGAAACCCTTTTGCACATCTATCCTGCACTCCATCAGTGATTCTCTGTCCAAATTTTAGAATTGTAACTCATGCCAGTTGTCAATATAATGTATTCAATTTTAGGTACATTTCAGTACTTTGCATACCCATTTAGTACGAATCTGCAAAAAACCGAGCATTATCACACGCCTACGTACCAAGACTGATCCTCTTGCAAAATCTCAAGACGGCTGAAGCTAGACGTTTCGAATGGGCGTTGGTTCTTCATCAATCAGTTATTTCACCACCCTCTAAAGTCAAGAATGCCAAGAATGTTAAAATTTGCCGATTTTCCCTTTATGGTATCGAAAAAAATTGCAAAACTAATAGAAGCCTGCAGGATCTGAAACAGGGCTAAATATTAAAAAAAATAAATAAAAATACAACAATTTTATGACAACTTTTTTTAAATATCCGCGATAAAAATCAAAAAACCTGTAAAGAAAGCCTTAAAGTCGGGCGGGGCCGACTTTATGATACCCTACACCACTTTGCTAATTTAGTAGAGCTCCGCAGAACAATGAAAAGTTTTTATGGGAGAATTCAATCATACACGCTATGATTATAGCTATAATTTAAAGTTCAAAAGACTAAATATGCGGAAGCATTTGTATCTTTTAAATTCGGACTTGTATTGGTTCACAATTAATTTGAAATCGGATAAAGATATATATGGGAGCTATTACATATATATATATATATATATATATATATATATATATATATATATATATATATATATATATATATATATATATATATATATATATATATATATATATATATATATATATATATATATATGGGATATTTCTGAGCTGTATTTGATATTTTTCTCTGAATATCGTTGTTACGGAGTGCATATTACGGCTGTGGGTAACAAATATAACAAATCGGATATATGGGAGCTATAGCTATATCTGAACCGATCTTCACCAAATTTGACATACTAGCTTCTAGACTAAATTCGGTCGCATGTGCCAAATTCCATCCCATTTGGACAAATATTAGACGTTTGGTGCACAATAAAAGGTAAATCGGACGAAGTTATATATGGGAGCTATATCCAAATCTGAACCGATCTCGATAAAATTTAGCAAATGTATTTCTGAGCTATATTTGATATATTTCCCCAAAAATTTGTGGTTACAGAGTGCATATTACGGCTGCAGAGGACAAAAATAACAAATCGGATGAACAAAATATATGGGGGCTATAGCTATATCTGAACCGATTCCGATCAAATTTGGCACAATTATTTTCAGGCCTAATTTGGTTGTATGTGCAACCATATTCCATACTATTCGGGCTGATATTACACGTTTGGTGCACAATAAAAGGCAAATCGGACGAGGATATATATGGGAGCTATACCTAAATTTTGACCGATTATCTCCAATTTCAATAGGGTTCGTCCTTGGGCTAAACAAATGATTTATGCAAAATTTCATCTGGATAGGGCAATAAATGCGAACTGTACTTTGTTTACAAAAATACATGGACAGACGGACAGGCGGACGGACAGACGGGCGGACAGACGGACTTAGAATGTGATTCTATGCAGATCATCAAAAGGAACTATGGGTCTATCTCGTTTCCTTTTGCCTGTTAAAAGGCACAAAGACATAATACCCTGACCACTTGTGGTGTGGGGTATAAAGAATATTCCTCAATTTTTTTTAAGGAAATGTTTTAAACAAATTCTCCAAAAATCGCTTTTACATAACTCAGGAGCGATTACGATATAAAGCTCGGCAGAGTTTCGGAAATATTCTTCAGAAGTTCAGAGTTATGGAGCCAATGTTGTAGACCTTCTATCCAAATCCAAATCTTTTTATAAAAACCACTAGAAGGCATGAAAATATGAACCCTCCTTCAACATGTACGCACAACGTGTGTCCAGTGGCAAAAAACAACTATTATAGGGTTTATAACTCAAAACAACAACCCCATGTTTTTTCCAGTAACCTTGACAACATTTATGTTGTTTATTTATAAACAAAGTATCTCCCAATCAAACATTTTCAAATCCAAACAGTTTTGAAACATGGATTTCACCTACAACGAATTTCCAATATCTGTGGATCTGAACACCCTGAAAACCTATTTCGATTTGAGGCAATGCAAGTTACCCAAATCACTGGCAAAATCCTTCCCCCTCACCACCGACGAAGGGGGTGAAGGTGTTGCCGAAGTCTATCAACCCAAAAGCCTAAGGCATTTGGTCTTGGATTTCTTCCTGGAGAATTGGTGTGGTATGTGGAGCTCTATTCGACTACAACTTGACAATAAGACAAACGTCATTGAATATTTATCTGTTATTTATGTATGGACATATTTCGAAATCCTTGTTTCATTTCCGGCCACCACACACCAGACACTCCCATCTTCAAGGAGCTGGCCGAGCAAAAGGATCGCAACTACATTCTCGGCAACTTGGATGTAAATCTACCGTTAGAGCTTTTAAGCGCGCACATTCGTGATGATTTCTTTTGGCGCAAGAGCTATCAACAGCGTTGGAAGACGTTGTACTACAGGACACACAGCTATCCTTGTTGCCCTCCGCGGCCGGCCACACCACCCACCCTCAGCAAGCCATGTCCTGCAGCGCAGCAAAAGGGTAAACAAGTGACAAAATCATGGCTTAACATTTACATGGAACGACATTTGCAGGAGTTTATTGAAAATCTCCCAACGTCGGAATACGAACAGGAAGGTGTGCAGACACAGGTCCTGGACATTTGTGCGTCGTATATAAATCAATTGGAGATAAACTACTTACAGCCCAGCATGGATGGGAATAATGGTGGGTGGAGGGTTTCTTGTTTCAGTTTGACATCTGTCTTTTGTTTAAATCCTTATGTTGTTGTTGTTATTCTTATTGTTTTTGTTGTTTTCAGATCACATTCCACTCGATTTCATTTTGAGTAATCTACCGGAATTGCGTACATTACGCCTGACATATTGTACAAAAACAATTGGAACCCAATTCTATTTGGGCTGCAACACCATGTCCCGCAAGGATGCCAACATCTTGGCCAAGGGCCTGGCCCAGTGCCATGAGTTGGTGAATTTTTGGTAAGGAAATATTAGAATTCAATGGGATTCCAATAGCAAAACCCTTGGACTTCGGCAAAAAACGGCAATATATGAGTCATCCTTAATCGAGAGAACCAAGCCATTTTTAGGTATTTTTCGGAGCTTCCAAAATCGAGGATTTTTTGGGGAATTTTTATAATTCTGACCTCAGGATTTGTGAATTTTAAAGGACATTTTCTGAAACTATGCTAAAGCATTTCTTGGACTACCAATCGGAGATTTTTAAGATATTTAAGAATGTTTATGACCTTCGAATCATGGAGCGTTTTTAAAACATGGATACAATTTTCGGGAGCTATTCCAAGGTTTGAATTTGTGAATTCTGAAGATAATTTAAATGGTTTTCTATATCTATGGCCTTGCGAAATGTTGACCTCAAGAGTATTTAATTTTGGAGTGTTTTTCTTAAGCTAGCCATGGAATCTTTGAGGATTATTTTGGAGCTCTACCAAGTTCCCTAATTGGGATTTTTTTTAAAGAATTTATGTGGATAACTGAGCTCTCCAATTGTTTAAATATTCTGAGTTTCACAATCGCCGTTTTTGTATGGTTCTGGTTCTTTGTTGTTTTAAGAATTCATCCATAAACACTTTAAAGGACTCTCTTCAGTTTCCAATACGTGATTTTTTCACGTTTCTCCACTGCTCCGTAGTCGAGGGTTTTTATAGATGATCTCCGCAGTTCTCTTCATCTCCAATGCTTCGTAGACTTAAATTTGTACAAAATTTCCGAGGCTTCACATACGAGGATTTTTTTTTAAGATTTTCACAGCTGCGTAGTTGTGGATTTGTTTTTATAAATTCTCATATCTCTCCACAGCTTCACAGACATAGATTTTTTAATTTTTTTTACATCTCTCCAAAGATCTGTTGGCATGGATTTTCTCTGAATTTCACGAAGTTGTGAATTTTGGATTTTCTTTTCAAATCTCTTCACAGCTCCTTACTCATGAATACTTTAAGAAGATTTCTAGAACTCCATGAACGTGGATATTTTATAATTTGTATTTCAAATCTCTCCACAGCTCCATAGATGTGTATTTGTAAGAAGATTCCATGAACTCGACAGATGTGGATTTTTAAATTTTGTTGCCACCTCTCCACAGATCCGTAGACGTGGATTTTCAGAAATTTTCACAGCTCCGAGGACGTGAATTTTTTATTTTTTGTTTTTTTTTTTCAAATCTCTTCACAGCTTAAAAATGGTAAAAAGGTTTCTACAGCTCTGTAAATGTGGATTTTTTAAGAATCTCTCCACAGTTTCATAGACGTGGATTTTGTGACGATTTTTTCAAAACTCTCCAGATATCTTTAGACGTGGATTTTCAATAAATCTTTTCACAACTCCGTAGACTTGGATTTTCTGAGATTTTTTCAAATCTCTCCACAGATCTGTAAACGTGGATTTTCTATGATTTTTTTCACAGCTCCGTAGACTTGGACTTTTAAAGGGAATTTTCACATCCCTCCACAGTTTCGTACAGTTTCAAATCTCCCCACAGATCTCTAGATACAGTTTTTTTAAGAAAATTTTCAAATCCCTCTACAGTTTTGTCGACGTGGATTTATTGAGGATTGTTCTTAAATATCCCCACATGATTTTTTAAGAAATCTTTCACAGCCCTCCACAGTTTCGTAGACGTAGATTTTATTGAGATTTTATTTCAAATCCCTCCACAACTCTTTGGAAATGATTTTATTATGTTCTTTTTTCACATTTCTCCACAGCTTCATGGAAATGGATTTTTTCAAATCTCTCCACACCTCCCTAAACCTATATTAGTAAGAAGGTCACCACAGCTCATTAGACGTGGATTTAAAAAAAAATTAAAATCCGCAGCACCGTAGATTTAAGATTTTTTTTTTCAGAAATCTCCGCTGTTCCGAAGACTTGAATTTTCTCCAAAATTCCGTGGATGTGGGATTATCAACAATATTTAAAAAGATTTCTACAGCTCTAGGGAACTTTCGAAAACTATGCGATGCTTAAAAGACGTGGAATTTTTCTTAGCTTCATAATTGTGAATTTTCGAAGAAGATTTCGAATATTTTACTGAAATCCAATATCGGCGATTTTGAAAATATTTCGAGGAATTTAAATGAATATTTCAAGGATTATAGCGAGGTATATTTTGAGAATATTTCGAAAAATTTTGATGAATGTTTCTAAGACTATGGGAAGCTTCAAGGTTATGGTTTTTGGAGGCCTTTGCTGGACTTCAAAATCGTGGATATTTAAAGAATATTTCGTAGGTTATGGCTAGCTTTAAAACTGTAATTTCTGAGGAATATTTCAAGGATTATGGTAAACGCACTAATTGTGAAGTTTTGAAGAATATTTTGAAGGCTATACTGAGCTTCATAAACGTGGGTTTTTAAGGATATATTGAAGGCTATGGTGAGTTAAAAAATCATGGATTTTGGACGAATATTTGGAGGGCTACGGCGAACTTTAAAATTGAAATTTTTTCGATGGCTATGCTGAGCTTCAATATCAAGGATTTGAAAGAAAAAAGCGAGAGCTATGGCGAGAGTTCGCATATTGTGAATTTAAAGAATATTTGGATCTGGCGAGGTTCAAATTGCGATTTTTGAAAAATATTTCGAGGGCTATGCTAAGCATGGAAATAGTGGATTTCGGGGATCATTTTTAGGGATAGGACGTGGATCGGAATTGGGATTTCTAGAGAGTATTGTTGAGCTTTAAAATCGTGGAGATTTTGAGGGCTATAGGATACCTCAATTTTTTGAGGAATATGCTGTTTTAAGAATATTTCCAAGGTAAAAGCGAACATACTAATTTTGATTTTTTTTCTAGGGCTATTGTGAGCTTCAAATTGTTGATTTTTCGAAGAATACTGCGAGGTCTATATTGACTTTCCAAAATTGGGGTTTTTAAAGAATATGTCGAGAACTAAAAACGTGGATTTTTTTGAAGAATATTGACGACGATTTTTGAATAAAAATCGTGGATTTTCTAAAAATATATATCTAAACGTTAATTTTTTTAGTATTAAAGTGGAGCTGTTTGAGATCTCTAATGGTGAATTTTATAGATCCAACTGTAGATTCTTTTTTTTTTTTGAAGTCTTGTTCAGTTTTGGTGAGTTTCTAAACTTGTTTTTCCCTCGTAGTGGACTTTTTCCGAATACTTTGGAATTATGTTGAGCTTGTGGATTTTCATATATTGTCCATGCTACCTTCTCATATAATCGATTTTTCCGAATTTTTTCCTTGGAGATATGTTGAATTCAATTCGTGGGGTTTCAGAAAGCCTTCTATGGTGAGCTCCATTACTGAGATCCCTATTACTTAATTTCTTCCCTATGTTGTATAATTTCCTATATTTTTTCTGGATTAATAATATTCTCTTCAAACCTTTGCCAAATCTTCCCTTTGCTAGTTTCCACAACACCACCTTGGAGCCGTATCAACTGGGCTTATTTGCCCACAGTTTAGATAAGGGTTGTCATCATCTCACCGCCTTGTCATTAGAACACTGTAGTCTGGGTGATGAGGGAATACGTCAGTTCTTGAGCGCCTGCAACAAGGAATCCTTTGGCACCTTGAAATATTTAGATTTGACAAATAATAAAATCAGTGAGTATTCATTTCGATCATCATTAGAATAAGAAGAAAATTGGTTTTTTACAGCCTCCGAAGGTGCCTACATCATAGCGCGAGTAATAAAAAATCTCCACCTGGAGAAAATAAGTTTACGCCTAAATCCAATTGGCAGTGATGGTGCGGCGGCCATATTTGGTATTCTCGATTGTCTGCCAATGCGGAATGTTGACATCTCAGGGTGTTCCATAACCGATACAATAACTCTGTTGTTTGTGAATTTCTTGGGTCATAATCGCACCTTGTGGTACATTGATATGAGCAATAATGAGTTGGGAATGGTAAGATGGTCCAGATTTGAGATATAAAATTGAAAAATATATTTCAAATTGGGTTCTTTAATTCAGCACTTTGGTGAGCAGCTGTTGAAAGTCATTGGGCGAAATAAGTGTTTGAAACAATTGGACTTACGGAATACGGGTTTAACATTGGAGATGTGTAATAAGGTGAAGGATATTTTAAAGGAAAACTTTAAAAATTGGGATTAATAAATAAGAACACTAAAAATAAAAGAAACGTGTGCCCTCATTTTGAAAGCCTACATCACAAAATAATCTTTTTTGTCTTTGTGCATTTGTTCGTAACATGGAGAAGGAAGCGAGATAGATCCATAGTTAGTTTTGAGAATCTTCATAAAATCGCTTTCTGAGTCGATTTATACATGTCAGTCCGTCTGTCCGGCAGCCTGTCCATGAATTTTTGAGAACAAAATGCAGGTCGCATTTATTATCCGATTGAGATGAAATTTTCCAAACAATATTTGTTTGGCTCAAGGACGAACCCTATTGAAATTGGCGAAAATCGGTTAAAGTTTAGATAAAGCTCTCATATATATCCCCAAGTGATATAATTGTTCACCAAATGTCCAAAATCCGTCCAAATGGCACATTCGACTGAATTCAGTTTAGAAGCAAGTACATCAAATTTAGAGAAAATCGGTTCAGATATAGCAATAGCTCCCATATATACGTTTCCCATTTGGGGTTTTAAGTCCCTCACATATGCAATATGCACTCCACAAGAACGAATTGGCACCGGACATCAGATGCAGCTCTAGAATACCTCTAATAAGTTTTACCGAGATCAGTTCAGATTTGTATATACCGTCGATATACATCTTCATCCGATATTGAGGTTATTGTTTGTCATACGGCTTAGATGAAAAAACTGCAACCAACTACAAACTGCTATCATTTCTAAGCCACTCGTCCGACAGCTGTTAAAATTATTCCAGTGACAGCTCATTATATTGTTTACAAGCGTACAAAAGCATTTTGGTGAGAATTTTCCCGAAAAAAAGTTATTCGTGATGGAATTCAAGCGGTACAGTGTGATTTCTTTATATTTGGCTGGAAAACCACAAGTAGCTGTCGTTAGAGCAGTCCAGCATTTAAATGTGAATAAATCTTTTGTGTCTCGTGCCATCGCTCGTTACCGTGTTACTGGTAGCGTAGCCCGACGTCAAGGACGGAAGTGGAAGTGGACGGAAGAAAACAGCCACATAAGCAGAAATGGTTCGAAAAGTAAAGAAGCGACTTGATCGAGACCCGCGTCCCAGTGGCCGAAAAATGGTTCGTGAGCTGAACATATCACAATATTCCATTAGGCATATTTTGAAAAATGATGGGGGTAAAACCAAAAGCAATTGAAATTCCAAAAAGTGCAAGAATTTACACCGCAATGGAAAGAAATAGACTCAAAAGAGCTAAAGAGTTGCTTCGCTTGGCCGAAAATAGTGAACTTCTGAATTTGGTTTTCTCCGATGAGAAAACATTCGTTGTCCAGCAGTTTGTAAACAAACAAAATGATCGTCTTTACTTGCCAAAGAGGTCTGAAGAGAGCTGAAAATGTGCACCTTCGGTTGGCCACCAGAACTCAAGTGCCGGCCATTGTGATGGTGTGGGCCGCCATAACAGCTGATGGTCGCTCTCCGCTCGTATTAATCGACCGTGGCATCAGAATAAATGCTGAATATTATCTCGAAAATATTCTGGAGGGTGTATTAAAGCCTTGGGCACGCAAACATTTTGGCCGTAGACCTTGGACATTCCAACAGGACTCTGCACGCGCCACCCAAGAATGGTTATAGAATGAGGTTCCTCGCTTCATTTCCAGCGCACAATGGCCACCAAAATCTCCGGATACCAATTCGTTGGACTATTGTGTCTGGAGTATTTTGGAAAGCAATGTTGGCACTAAAAAATACCAAAATGTCTATAACCTCAAGCAAGCGCTTCGCCGGGAGTGGACCAAAATACCGCATAGCAACATTTGGGCAGCATGTGGCGGTTTCATTTGCCGTTTGAAGGCCATAATTCGTTCCAATGGTGACCAATTCGTCAAATCTAAACTTATTCTAAAATTTGATGCTATTTCCGACTTCTTTGCTTTTATTCAATAAAATTTAAAAAAAATGTAAAAATTATGGCATTTGACTTTGTTGCAGGTTTTTCTTATCACCCTGTGTGTTTTATCCGATTTGGAGTTTTAAGTCCCTCCTATGCGTAATATGCTCTCCTCAATAAGAATATTTGATATCGGACATCAGATACAGCTCAAGGACACCTCTGATAAGATTTACCAAAATCGGTTCAGATTTGTATGTACCTTCAATATACATCTTCATCCGATTTTGCGGTTATTGTCCACCAAATATGTAATATTAGCTCAAATTGGATCGATTTTTTTTCATATCCAACCAATTTTTTCCATTTGGTAAAACTCGGTCCGGCACATCTATTATTCCAATAAATAGTTTTTAATATAATCCTTATCGAAGTCATAGAGTTGCAAAAGCCTCCGTCAAATTTATTGAAAATCGGTTCAAAGTTGGATATAGTTCCCAAATGATACGTGTCCAAGTAAGGGTCATAGTTGGTATGGTCTACCCAAAATAAATTCCCAAAATTTTTTTTTGGTTGCAGGAGCTCTACTCCTAGTGATGTAGGGTACCATTTAGTTGGTTCGCCCGACTTTTGACCTTTCATTACTAGTTTTTTTATTTTATTTTATTTATTTATTAATTTATTTATTTATTTTTTGTAAAAGATTAGCTCGTTTTAATTTTTTTTAAGAATTTTTTCTTCAGTAATTCTTAGCTCCCTCCCAAATTAAGGATATTTTGTACAATATTTCTGAAGTTACTCTCATACAGAATTGTTAAGATTTTCTTGTCATTTTTTCTTTAAATGTAAATTTTGAGAGGTTGTAGATTTTTTTTGAGAATTGTTGATTTTTTAAAATATTTGCCTTGCAGAGTTCGATATATTATTAATTTTGTAAAAATTTTACCATGACTCCCTAATTGGGGATTATTTAAAAAAATTTCTAGAGCTACGCTGAGATCTCAAATTATTGACTTTTTAACATTTCTGATATTCGAAATTCTTCAGAACATTTTCTAAATGCCTTCTTTTCTCATTAAAAAATCCCAAGCATTTCTTTTGGCAAATATGTCAATGACATTTTAACAATTAACCGAAATGTTACTCATCAAAATCCAGCAAAAAACAACAGCCTAAAATAATATCCAAAAACTTTAAAATCCCCACGGCCCTTCACATTATCTTTTGCTCTATGCCTTCTGCTTTGGTGAAACAAACTGGCAGCGTAACGAAACCAAAGAATCAAATACAAATGTTGAAAAAATATTAGCTTAAGTATCCTTTATAATGGCATAACCCATCCCTCTTCTCCTACAAAGTTTCAGTAAAACCTCAAGGCAATCCCAAAGGAATTTTGGCGCCTTGAGAAAAAGTTACGCTAAAAAGCAAAGCACCATCATCACCAGAGCAACCTGCTGTCTAAGCATTTTTTTTAAGTGTTGCAAAGTTTCTTTTTTTCGAGTGCTTTTACGGTTGTTTTTGTTGGCAAAACACTTTTACTCTTTTGATTTCACTTTTTTTTGTTGTTCTAATGTCCTTCGACATCGAGGGGAGAGGACAGTGGTGGCAAGTGAAAAAATTCAAGTTCAAATTACAAAAAGATCTTAAATGGGATAGTAGACCTCTAACTCCCTCCCTTAACTCATGTACACATTTCCAATTATAGTACACATTTCCGAAACCACTTTTATAGGTTAGGCTGTCCATGAACAGAGACCCTTATACCAATTTTCAGTTTTCAAGCACTATCTGTTCACACAATATCAAATTGAACAGAATGCAGTACTATTTAGCACTTTTCATGCACTTGTCGAACACATTTCCAAAACCACTTTTTTATCACAAACCTTCCACCAACAGAGACCCCAATATAAATTTTTTCCAACCCTATTCCTCAACCCAATACCAAATTTAGTTCTATTTTGTACTTTTCGTATATATCCAAACACAACTCCATGTCTCAATCCCATATACCAATAGAGACCCAAATATCAAATTTCCGGATTCCACCTCTATCCCTTCAACTTATACCAAATTTAGTACCACATAGTACTTTTCGAACAATATTAGTACACATTTTGAAAACACCATTTTATGCACCAACAGTGACATCTATATCAAAATTCTGGATTTCAACTCTTTTCCTTCACCCATACCGAACTTTAATACTATTTTGTACTTTTCGTACAATTATAGTACACATTTCCAAAATCATATCAATATATCCAAGCTAGACATAAACAGCGACCCCAATACCAAATTTCAGATTTCAAGCGCTATCTGTTCACCCAATGCCAAATTGTACCACAAACCTACCACCAACAGAGACCTCAATATTAATTTTCGGGATTTCAGCCATATCCAATACCAAATTTAGTACTATTTTGTATTTTTCATACAATTATAGTACACATTTCCGAGACCACTTCCACATCTCATTTCCACATACCAACAGAGACTTCAATATTAAATTGGCCAATTCCAGCCCTTTCCGTTCACCTAATGCCAAATTTAGTACCATTTAGTACTTTTCGTACAAATAAAGGACACATTTCCAAACCACCGCCAAATTGCAAACACAGTGACCTTCAGTAATCGACATATCAAATTTCAGAATTTTATCTCTATCCCTTCACCCAATTTCAAATATGGTACTATTAAGTACTTTTCGTACACTTGTAGTACGCATTTCCAAAACCCCCTCTTTATCACAAACCTACCACCAACAGAAACCTCAATATCAAATTTCGAGATTCCACATCTATCCCTTCACCCAACACCAAATTTAGTACTATTTTGTACTTTTAGTACAATTATGGTACACATTTGCAAAATCACCTAAACATCTTATTTCCAGATACCAACAGAGACCTCAATATCAAATTTCTGGATTGCAGCCCTTTGCCTTCATCCAATACCAAATTTAGTACAATTTGGTACTTTTCGCACAAATACAGGACATATTTCCTAAACACCGCCAAATCTTAAACACAGATACCATCAGCAATATATATATATCAAATTTCAGAATGCTACCTCTTTACCTTCACCCAATACCGAAAAAAGTACCATTCCGTACCTTTTGTAGAAATACAGTACACATTTCCGAAACCACCTCTTTATGTCCAGGCTACACATAAAAAACGACCCTAATACCAAATTTCAGATTTCTGTTCACCCAATACCAAATTGTACCTAATATAGTACTATTTAGTACTTTTCGTACAATTAGAGCACATATTTCCAAAACCACCTCTTTATCACAAACCTACCACCAACAGGAACATCAATAACAAATTTCTAAATTCCAGCTTTATCCGTTCAACCTGAACAAAAATGTTCCAAATTTAGTACCATTTTGGTACAGTTCGCACACTTAGTACAAATTTCCAAAACCACCTTCATATATCAAACTTACTTTTCCATCTTGATTCTCATACCGAATTTCAAGCTTTTAGCTCTATCCTTTCACATAATACCAAATGGTACCATTTAAGAAGTTTGGTACCATTTTAGAACTTTTTGTAAAACATTTCCAAAACCCTTTGGTACATCTATCCTGTACAACACCAGTGACTCTCACTCCAGTGTATTTTAGTACTTCACTTACCCTTTTAGTACGAATTTTCAAAAAACTTTTGGTACTTCTATCCTGCCCTCCATCAGTGACTCTCATTCCAAATTTCAGAATTCTAGCTCGTTCCTATTGTCCAATACAAAGTATTAAATTTTTAGTACATTTTGGCTCTGTTAATACCTTTTTAGTACTAATTTGCAAAAACCCTTTGATACATCCATCCAGCACTCTATCAGTCAA
This sequence comes from Musca domestica, assembly GCF_030504385.1. Classification (NCBI taxonomy): domain Eukaryota; kingdom Metazoa; phylum Arthropoda; class Insecta; order Diptera; family Muscidae; genus Musca; species Musca domestica. The sequence continues at coordinate 62,794 of NW_026712239.1, read as the reverse complement.
CCTCATTCCAATTCATTTTGCTCATTCCGTCCGTATTCACTTTTCGTACTCTTTTAGTACGGATTTCCTAAAACCCGGCCTTATCACCAGCCTACGCATCAAGACTGACTCTCTTGCTAATTTTCAGGATTCTAACTTCAATAGTTTTATTTCTCCTCTTGTATGTAACGAAGATAGTGTCAGAGCACAGATTTACTTGTTTCTACTCGGGAGTAAAATTTACTCATGGAGTGAGAGTTTTGAATATGGAGTTTACTCTTCACTCTTGGGAGCGCTCCCTTTTCACTCCAGTTTGAATTTTTAGAGTGGGAGCCTAAGGTATAATAAGATCTTTCTTTCTATGAAATAAAACTCCCTTTAAAAACTGTCCCATAAGATCTTCTTTAAAATTGGAAGTCTTATGAAGGTAGTCTTTGAATTGAAAGATCTCAGTTTTGGAAAATAGAAGACCTTCTTCAAACCACTGTACATCCATTTTGGGTGTTCTAAAAAAGACAAATTTTTGTTTTGTTTTTCTTCGCCCTTTCCCATTAAAGAGCGCCCAGCTAGAAAAACAAAAACTTCTAATTTAGCCGAAAGGGCTTAAATGGGGAACGACGAATGGGGAGAACAAATGTAACAACATCAACAACAAATAATTGCTATTTGTTGTTGTGTGTTTCTCCACTTTGGCTAATGGCTTTAAGAGGGTTAAGATGCTGGGCGCTGAACTCTCTGCCTCTCTCACTCTCTCTGCCAGCGTCAATCTAATTACATTAAAATACGAGCGTTTAATTTGTTTAGATGGCCCCATGCGATTACTACAGCAAACGAGAATAACAACAACAAAAATAGCAAAAACAATAATAACAACAACAAAAAACTTATTTCTCTTAAATAAATGCTTATCAACAAAGTTCATAACACCACCCGAAGCACAACTGCTTGAAAGTGTTAAATTTGGCAAACGCCTAACAGAATTGGTATTTAAAAATTATTTCATTATTAAATCTTAAAATAGATTTTCATTATCTGGGAGCCAAGCAGATATTGGGTCGGTCAAATAAGTCTTTCATATTTTGTTGTTGAATAAAGAAAAGCCATATTAGATATGAATTGCTGTGAGGTCGTTAGATATATGTTTCCGTGGTGTAGTGGTTATCACATCCGCCTAACACGCGGAAGGCCCCCGGTTCAATCCCGGGCGGAAACAGATGTTAACATTTTTTATTTTTTTTTAACGCGGCATATTTCTTAAAATACCATCCACCCCATATATATAAAAGATGAAAATGTTTGTACGTTTGTTTGTAATTTATAGACTTAAAGACACACTGCAGCATCGCCTACATACTTTTTATACCCTCCACCATACTATGGAGGGTATATTAACTTTGTCAACCGGTTTGTAACTCCTGGAAATACTCATGTCAGACACAGCAAAGTATATATATTCCTGATCAGCGTAAAATTCTAAGTCGATTTAGCGATGTTCGTCTGTCTGTCTGTCCGTCTGTCTGTCTGTTGTAATCACGCTATCTTTCGAAAGAATTGAGATACAAGGCTAAAATTTTGCACACATGTTTATTTTTACAGTAGGCAGGTTAAGTTCGTAAATGGGCCATGAGGTCCGCGTTTTCATATAGCCCCCATATACCGGTACAACCCGATATTTGGTATTTTGATGATTTTAGCGACATTTTTCACCGGAATTGTTTCAAATATGGTATTTGAAGTTCGAAATGAATACTACAGCCTAAGACAGAAAATTGTCTGTGCAGGTCCACGTCTTCGTACAGCCCCCATATAACGGTGCCTCCTTATATTTGGTATTTTGGTGATTTTAGCGTCTTTATTCACCAAAATTTTTTCAAATTACGTATTTAGAGTTCGTAACAGAAACTCCAGTCTGTGACAGAAAATTGTCTATGCAGGTCCAGGTCTGCGCATAGGCCCCATATACCAGTACCTCCCTATATTCGGTATTTTGACGAGTTTAGGTACAATACTCACTGAAATTGTTTGAAATGTCGTATTTGATGTTCGTAATGGATGCTACTGCCTATGACAGAAAATTGTCTATGCTGGTCCAGGTCTTCGCACAGCTCCGCTATAACGGTACCTCCCTATATACGATATTTTGATGATTTTAGCTACCTTATTCACCGTTTATTTCAAGTTCCGAATTTGGTTTTGAATTTGGTAATGACTTATGACAAATAATGCCTGTGTGGGTCCACGTCGTATAGGTACCAATATAACGGCAATATTCGGTATTTTTAAAATTTTAAAAAAATTTTTTCAGGATTTTATTTCCAAATTCGTTCCAAATGGTGGAGCGTATTCAAAGTTCACCCCGGCCGAACTTACTGCTTTTAAACTTGTTTAAAATTCCACTTGCAACTGGATATAGCATCAGAACCGGAGGTGCCTCTAAAAAAATTAGTTTTTGTATGGACATATCTATTGATCGGTTGTAGATATAGTCTTCTCCTTTGGAACGTGTGACGGAATACGCTACAAAAATAAATTTCTCAGTTTATATTTAAATTGGTTCAGATTTGGATATAGCTTCCATATATTTTTTCGGACCTTTTCCTGTTTTTAATACACCAAACACGATATGTATGTCCGACTCCAATGGTATTTAGAACGTGTGGCGGAATTTCGTACAAAAAAAATCTTTATATAAAAATCTGATACGATTTGGATATAGCTGTCATATATATTTTTGGCCCCTTTCACATATTTTATGCACCAAACACGATATGTGTGTCTAATTTCAATGAAGTTGGGAATAAGTGACGGAATTTAGTATAAAAATGTCAAATCATATTGAAATCGCTTGAGGTTCGGATATAGCTCCCATATATATATATATATATATATATATATATATATATATATATATATATATATATATATATATATATATATATATATATATATATATATATATATATATATATTCCGTCACACCTTCCAATTTCAATGAAATATGGAAGGTGTGACGGAATTTGGTCAACAAATTAATCAAATTATATAGAAATCGGTTCAGATAGGGATATTTGACCCACAACGCATTTTTCAATGGAATTAGGCTAACAGGTAAAAACTACACAACAATTTAATTGAACCGACGACAAGTGGTTGGGCATTTAGAAATTTTGCCTCGTTAAGAAACCCAACATTTTATATCCTCAGCCATTAGGCTATAGAGGGTATATATCATTTGATACGGCCAAAACGTGTCTCATGGAAATAACGGTTTTAGACCCTAGGTCTCTTTGGGCCAAAGATACGTTTCAGGACATTTGGATTTGGATCTAAGGGTGTCCGACCGTCCCTCTGTCATGCACGATAACTCTCGAAGAGAGTATCCGATTTGTTTCAAACTTGAAAAATTGTAATAATATTATCAAAAATAGACCGTGTTCGGAGATGGACAATATTGGTTCACTCCTTCTGGTACCCTTCCCCACAAAGGTTAACATTTTAAAAAGATAATATTTTGCTTAATAATAAGAAAAGGGATGATCCGATTTTGCTCCAACTTTACAAACCCTAATATTTGCATCAGTGCTAGGTTAGGTGCGAAAATGGACAATATCGGTCCACTCCATGAAATGCCTCCCCCACAAAGGGTCCACATTTTGAATAATTACAACTCTCATAAAATGTGATGTAAGTGTTCGATTGCCTTCAAATTTCACACATCCCAATATTTTTTAACCCAAAGTTTGGTGTTAAGATGGAACATTGGTCCACTCTTTCTGGTACCTCCCACACAAAAGTTCGAAATTTAAAAAAAAAATATTTTATGCACAGAAATAGAAGCAATAATCCGATTTTTCTCCAACTTTGCAAATCCTAATATTTGCGTCAGTTCTCGATCTGGTACAAAATTATATAATATCGGCCCACTCCATCTAGTACCTCGATCACAAAGGGTCAACATTTCAAATAGTTATAACTCTTATAAAATGTGATATAAGAGTCCGATTGACTTCAAATTACACACATCAAAATATTTTTAATAACCCAAGGTCTGGGGTGTAGATGGAATATATCGGTCCACTTCTTCTGGTACTAACCGCCCCACCCCCCACATCTGAACATTTCTATCATCACAGGATCTGTTATAAAGAAGTTAGAGATCGGTCCACTCCTTCTAGTGCCTTCCCCACAACTGCTCAAAATTTTGAATATCAATGAAGCTCATAAAACGCGAACTTAACATCCGATTCCATACAAAACTGGTTCATCTAAATATTTCCATCAACACAAGATTTGTTATAAAGATGGTGGAAATCGGACCTTTTGTTCTGGTACCTCCGCCACAAGGAGTCCAAGATTTGAAAAAACCGTCATAGAAAGCGAAATATACATCCAACTCTCTTCAAATCTCACACATCCTAATATTTTTGCTAACGCGATATAAAATTTATCGGAATCTATGATTTCGCATAAAATTTGATATAAATATTCGATTTTCTTGTACTTTTGGCCATACCAATATCTTTATGTGTATTAGATGAAGTTTGAAAATGGAATACTTCGGCCGACTATATCTGGTACCTTACGCACATTTTAACATTTTAACATTTTAAAAATTATCATATATTTCATAACCAATATTATTTATAATTATTTTTTTTTTTTATTTATTTATTTATTTATTTTTTTTTTTTTTTGAAGATTCTTATTAATTTTGGGTAAATTTTGTTTCTTTGACAAACAAAAATTATGCCTCAACAATCGATAAAGGTTTACTCTTTAGAAAGAAACATCGCTGCATTGTGTGGAAAAATCTGAGAATAATTTTCAACCAAATGTTTAAAAAGTTTCTTACCTATTTTGAAGCAACACAAAAAAGACTTTAAAAATTTTGCACTCCCGTTTATTTTCCAAATATTTGTTTACAATTTAACATTAAACGTATCAATAACATATTCAGTAAAAACACTCTTTGTCATAACTGGTCCAGATTCAACAACAATAGCCTCCTCTTCCCAAATTGTACGTCAAAAAAATCCCAACATGAAAAAATATGCACACGTACATACTCATGTAAATATGTTAACATGTTGCACAATTTGTATTCTTTATTTTTCATTTGTTGCATCCTCTCCTTGTCCTTGTTATTTTTGCATTTGCAGGGATTGCAAATTCATTTATTAATTTGGTAGGCAAATTTTATCCTTAGGCACAAATGTTTGCCATCTGTCCACAGGCATATGCCTACATATGTATGTATGTATGTTTGTACTAGCATATGTATGCATGTGTTTACATAACCACATTGTCTTCAATACATTTCGACTATCGTCTCTTCAAGTGTTATTACCCTCTTACTCTCCCACTCTCTCTCTCTCTCTCTCATACATTGACCGAAGTGCATCTCCCTTAATTGTTGCATGCATCCATTGAAAAGAGAGGGGAGTCATAATCAGTGTTGCCGTTTTGGGCGTTTCCGTCCAAATTTGGGCGGAAAAAAGATAAATTTTGTGGTTTGGGCGGATTTTTTCCATATTGGGTACAAATTTATTTTTCATTGTTTATTTTTACGTAATTTGATTTTTTTTATTACTAACTGAGTTTTATATTTTTATTATTGAGATGAATCGTTTTTTATTTTATAGATTTTTGTTAAGTTAAGTTAATAATATATATAATACATTAGGCTATAGTCGTGCGATGCCGACCATGTGATACCCTACAACACTATAATAAGTTTGAAGCCCCTCTTGTCCAAATCCATTATGGAAGATTTCGCTTTTGAAATTATGTCACGGAACACTGCCCAGATATTACCATTAGCATTTTGACCAGGGACATTTTCCCAATATTTATGCACTCCGTCGTGCTGTTAGTTTTTGTGGTCCATTTTACGGCTAAAAATGTCATGCCAAAATGTCAGAATTCTTCCCTGTGCTTACCTATTTTCTCAGGCATGTCGATTGGCTTCAAGTGTGTGATCAGGAAATTTTTTTCTGTTTTTGGTTCATTTAAACCCCTAAATGTTTTACGATCATCTCCAAAAGCAAGAGGCCCCTTTGTGTCTCCAAATTTAGACTCATCTATATGATTTGCTTGTCTACGATATTTGGCTATATTCGTCAACGAAATCAGCATAAAAAAGGTAGAAGTTCGCTTATTGTGTATCGCCTGTAAGTAATGTTGGTATTTTTTTACACAAAAGTAGTGGTCCATTCTACCCGCTGTCCTAAGCTCTAACTTCATGCGAGATTTCGTGTCCTTAGGTTTATATTTGGGATCTTCATAACGACTGCAAAACATTTTGAGTTGCTGGTCCATTTCAACCCCTAAATATATTGCGGACATCTCTGAAAACAATAGGCTAAGCCCTTATGAGCCTAACCCTACCTTTGTGAAAAATTTCGTGAGGATCGAACGATAATTGCAATCAGTATATAAATAATAACCCTAACCTGTGTTGTAAAGTGAAAAAAATATTACAAAACAAATACTTCAATATTATAAGTCAATTTGAAAAAATCGCATGCGATAAAAAATATGAAAAATCTATATGAACATCATTATTGGTATCTTTTTATGCGATTTTTAGTATTTATACTTTAATGCCACAAGGGCATTCTAAATTGACAAAATTTGTCAAAATCGCTCCAGCCATTCTGAAGATATAAGCATTCTAGCTGACATCCCCTTCCTTTGTATATATACATTGTATATATTTCTCTATATATATCCGATATTTTTACTATCGGCATCTACGTAACGGTCAGAATTGACCTGTTCGTCTATTTGTGATTTCGCCGGCAGTAAAAATATTCACGGAATAATGGAAAAATTGACTTTTATTTATCGCAAATGCTATGGTCTACTAAACCACTAAATATTACCCGATGACCATCAAAATTGGAAGGGTTCTGCCAAAGCTCTAGCCCCATGCTAAATTTCGCTTCGATTGGTCTATTATTGTGACCGGTAGAGTAACTGCAAAATCAGAATATTTTTCAGTTTTGGCCCATTTCAACCCCTAAATATTATGCGATCATCTCCAAAAGAAATAGGGTTCTATTCTGACCTTAACCTTGATGTGAATAAAGACATTTTCGGTAGGAAAGATTTCGGATAATGACTTTTTTGATAGAAAATGTTTCGGATAATGACACAAAATGTTGCGGATAAAAAAATTTCCTTAGGAAAATGTTGCGGATAATGAAAATTTCCACAGAAATTGATGTTGACAATGACATTTTTGGAAAATTGGAAGGGTTCTGCCCAGCCCAAAGCTCTAGCCTCATGCTAAATTTCGCTTCGATTGATCTATTATTGTGACCGGTAGAGCAACTGCAAAATCAGGAAATTTTTCAGTTTTGGCCCATTTCAACCCCTAAATATTATGCGATTATCTCCAAAAGGGTTCTATTCTGACCTTAACCCCAGCTACATTCTAAATTTCGTGAAGATCGGGCCATAATTGCGACCTGTAGAGTGATTACAAATTAACATGGATAGACGGACAGACGGACGGACGGACATACATAGCTAGATCGACTCAGCTCGGCGAGATAGGAAGATGCATATATACGTTCCTATGTGGGAAACCAATATTTCGTGGTGTTACATAATTTTTGGCCCAATCAAAGTTATAATACCCCCAACACATAGTGTTGTAGGGTATAAAAACCTGAATAATAATAACGACTTTAATGTATTTAATACATTGAATTCTTGTATTATGTTACTTTTTCATATATATATATATATATATATATATATATATATATATATATATATATATATAAAACTTGAAGTAAAACATCATAAAATTTTTATTTTCTCTAATTTAATACATTGAATGTAAAATTTTCAATAAAATTTACTTGAATACAAACTACATATAAATTATTCAACTTCTTACAGTTTGGGCGGATGTGGTCGATTTTGGCGGTTCTTAGAAAAAATTTGGGCTGAAATAAAAATTGCAAACGGCAACACTGGTCATAATTGAATGTTTGCTTTCCATATTTGCAGGACAACAAACAAACAAACAGACAACAGGTGGCATATGGCAGAACAGAGGATAATTGAAAAATGAAATGGGAAATGGGGGTTTGGGATAGGGAGAATATTGATTTATGTATGTTTGTCACATGGAAAGTACGTGTGAATTATTCAGCAGGGCTTAAATGATTGATAGCATTTAAGACTAAATGGGTTGTATTCGGGTCTGAAGAGTAGTGAAATAACTGACTGACCGACTTAATCTAGAATCAAAGCCCAAGCGAAACGGCTGAGGAGAAGAATCTTGAAATTTTGCACGAGGGTCAGTCTTCATGCGTAGGTGTGTGATAAGGCTTGGTTTTTGGAAATTTGTATTGGAAAGGTACGGAAAGTACTAAAAATATAATAAACATCGAATACTGTGTATTGGACAAACGAAATTAGCTAGAATTCGGACATTGGACATGAGACTCAGTGATGGAGTATAGGATGACGTACCAAAGGATTTTGGGAAATTCAAACTTTAAGGTTATGAAAAGATCTAAAATGGTACCAAAAATCTAAAATAGTACCATTTGGTATTATGTGAACGGATAGAGCTAAAAATTTGATGAGAAAAGTAAGTTTGATATATGCAGGTTGATTTGGAAATTTGTACTAAGTGTGCGAATAGTACTAAATGGTACTATATTTGATTTACGGTGAATAGATGAAGCTGGAATTTTGAAATTTTTTTATTGGGATTCCTGTTGGTGGTAGGCTTGTGATAAAGAGATGGTTTTGGAAATGTGTACTACAAGTGAACGAAAAGTACTAAAGAGTACTATATTTGGTACAATTTGGTACTGGGATAGTGCTTGTTATTTGTAATTTGATATTAGGATCGCTGTTCATATGTAGCCTAGACATATGAAGGTGTTTTCAGAAATGTGTATTATAATTGTACGAAAAGTACTAAATGGTACTAAATTTGGTATTGGGTGAAGGAATGTAGCTGAAATACTAAAATTTGATGTTAAAATTTGATGTTATTAGGGTTGCTGTTCTTTTATAGCCCGGACATATGGAGGTGGTTTCAAAAAAGTGTACTATAATTGTACAAAATGTACTGAATGGTACTATATTTGGCATTGGGTGAGGGCATAGAGATAAAATTCTGAAATTTATTATTTAGATTACTGATGGTATCTGTGTTTAAGATTTTGGGTTAGTTTGGAAATGCGTCCTATACTTGTACGAAAAGTACTAAATAGTACTAAATTTGGTATTGGGTGAAGAGATAGGGCTGAAATCCTGAAATTTGATATTGAGGTCACTTTTGGTGATAGATTTGTTATAAAAATGTGGTTTTAGAAATTTAAACTACAAATGCACGAAGAGTACTATATTTGGTACATTTTGGTTTTGGGAGAACAAATGGTGTTTGAAATCTGAAATTTAATAATGAGATCACTGTTGCTGTCTGTGATTGTGACATGGAGGTGGTTTCGGAAATGTGTACTATAATTGTACTAAATGGTACTAAATTTGGTATTGAGTGAAGGGATAAGACTGGAATCCTCAATTTAGATATTGAGATCTCTGTTGGTATCTGTTGGATGTACTATAATTCTACGAAAAGTACTAAATTTGGTATTGGGTAATGGAATGGAGCTAGAATTTGATATTTAGATAACTTTTGGTATCTGAGGTTGAGATTTGAGGGCTAGAGGTTTTGGAAATACATACTATAGTTGTTCGGAAAATACTAAATTGATCTAAATTGGATACTGGGTAAAGTGAAAGAGCTGAATCCGTGCAACTTTATACTGCAACAACTGTAGAAGTCTAGGATTGGCGTGTGCCGACTTTGAATGGAATCGGGTACTTATTTCCCGTCTTAAGGGCTTCTTGGTTATTTAAAATTTTGGCCCATTGAGGGGGAGGTACAAGAAAGAGGGGGCCGATGTTTACCGTCTTTACTTCGGATCTTATGTTTGTAAAAATATTGCGATGTGTGAGGTTTGGAATGAATCGGCTGTTTTTTTCGCATTTATTGAAAGATATAATTATTTTAAATTGTAACCCGTTGCGGGGGAGTTACGAGTAGGAGTGGTTTTTTTGCTACACGGGTAAGATGAAAAACTGCTACCAACATCAGACTGCTGTCATTTCGAACCTACTCGTCCGACAGCTGTTAAAATTATTCCAGTGATAGCTCATTATATTGTTTACAAGCGTACAAAAACTTTTTGGCGAGAATTTTCCAGCAAAAAAGATATTCGTGATAGTGTGATTTCTTTATATTTGGCTGGAAATGTGAATAAATCTTTTGTGTCTCGTACCATCGCTCGTTACCATGATACTGGTAGCGTAGCCCGACTTCAAGGAAGTGGATGGAAGAAAACAGAAATATCTGCAAAGAATTAACTTGATCGAAACCTGCGTCGCAGTGTTCGAAAAATGGCTCGTGAGCTGAACATATCGCAATATTCCATTCGGCAAATATTAAAAAATGAGATCGGGGTAAAGCCATTGAAAATCCAAAAAGTGCAAGAACTTACACCGCAACAGAAAAAAAATAGACTCAAAAGAGCTAAAGAGTTGCTGCGCTTGGCCGAAAGTGGTGAATTGCCGAATTTGGTTTTCTCCGCCGAGAAAACATCCGTTGGCCAACAAAAATGATCGTGTTTACTTGCCAAAGGGGTCAGCTGTAAATGTGCACCGTCGGTTGGCCACCAGAACAACCGATGGCCGCGCTCCGTACGTATTAATTAATTAAATGCCGAATATTATCGCGAAAATATTCTGGAGGGTGTATTAAAGCTTTGGGCACGCAAACATTTTGGCCGCAGACCTAGGGCATTTCAACATGACTCAGCACAATCGCACTCAGCACGCGCCACCCAAGAATGGTTACAAAATGAGGTTCCCTGCTTCATTTCCAGCGCACAATGGCCACCAAAGTCTCCGGATACCAATCCGTTGGGCTATTGTGTCTGGAGTATTTTGAAAAGCAAGGTTGGCACTAAAAAATACCAAAGTGTCGATCATCTCAAGCAAGCGCTTCGCCCGGAATGGGTCAAAATACCGCAGAGCAGCATTCGGGCAGCGTGTGACGGTTTCATTGGCCGTTTGAAGGCCATAATTCGTGCCAAAGGTGACCACTTCGAACAAATCTAAACTTATTCTAAAATTTGATGCTATTTCCGACATTGTTTGCTTTCATACAATAAAATTTAAAAAGAAATGTAAATATTATGGCTTTTGAATTTGTTGTAGTTTTTTATCTTAACCCTGTATACTCTCTCTAGCCATATGGCTGAAGGTATAAAACGTAGTTTTCTATTGAAGGGGATGAGCCTCCTTTATATATTATTTTATTAATATTTAGGGTCAAAGCCAGACTTAAGTCCAAGCTTTCCACTAAATATAATATTACTTTTATATTTGCACGAGGTTATATTCTCTAAAGACCTTGTCTAAAAAATAATAATAGAATAAATAGCACATTTTTCCATCGGTAGATAACCCTTTATATTACTAATGCTATATTCGTGTTATTAGATTGATAGCCTCAATCTATATCTACATCTCCATTTCGGCTTCGCGAAAAATATTGCAGACATAACCACTGAATTATTTAAAAAATTAAATATTTAAGCAATATAACATCGAAAAATAATTTTGTGATCTACTTCGATCACTAGGCCCCGGCGAGATTCGAACTCACGATCTCCTGTTTACTAGACAGGCGCTTTAACCAACTAAGCCACGGCGCCCACATTGACCCATGTGATATAGAACTGTTTTGTGTTTCTTAGCAGAAAACTATTACCTCCACTCCAATGATCGATGTGACACAGATGGCAGCGAAACAAACACACACAACTGACATAGCTACAGAATTCAAATAAATTTCAATACTTTCTCGGTCTTTTTGAAAAAAACACAAGATAGCTTAATTTAAAGAAAAGCGTATTAATCACCAAGTGAAAACGTACAAACATACATTCCTACTGCTTCATAAATAACATGGGAACTGTAGTTTTGTAAGCAAGATGGACCCTAGAGAGAACTATGAACGTATGTACAGGATGAGAAAAAAACTGCAACACAGTCAAACGCCATAATTTTTCAAATGTTTTTAAATTTTATTGAATAAAAGCAAAAAATATCGGAAATAGCATCAAATTTAAGAATAAGTTAATATTTGTTCGAATTGGTCACCTTTGGCACGAATTATGAATTATTATAAACGGCCAATGAAACTGTCATACGCTGCCCGAATGTTGCTCTGCGGTATTCTGGCCCATTCTCGCAAAGCGCTTGCTTGAGATGATCGACACTTTGGTATTTTTTAGTCCCAACCTTGCTTTCCAAAATACTCCAGACACAATAGTCCAACGGATTTTGGTGGGCATTGTGCGCTGGAAATGAAGCGAGGAACCTCATTTTGTAACCTCAGACCTTGGACATTCCAACAGGACTGTTGGAATGTCCAAGGTCTGAGGTCAAAATGTTTGCTTGCCCAAGGCTTTAATACACCCTCCAGAATATTTTTGCTATAATATTCGATATTCTGATGCCACGTTCGATTAAGCGGAGAGCGACCATAGGCTGTTATGGCTGCCCATCACCATTGCCGGCGCTTGAGTTCTGGTGGCCAACCGAAGGTGCACATTTTCAGCTGATCTCTTTGGCAAGTAAACACGATCATTTTGCTTGTTTACAAACTGCCGGACAACGGATGTTTTCTCATCGGAGAAAACCAAATTTGGCAGTTCACCACTTTCGGCCAAGCGAAGCAACTCTTTGGCTGTTTTGAGTCTATTTTCTTTCTGTTGCGGTGTAAGATCTTGTCCTTCTTTATTATTTCAATCGTTTTACCCTGAGCTCATTTTTCAATATTTGCCGAATGGAATATTGCGATATGTTCAGCTCACGAGCCATTTTTCGGCCACTGCGACACGGGTCTCGATCAAGTCGCTTCTTTACTTTTCGAACCATTTCTGCTGATGTTGCTGTTTTTTTCCGTTCAGTTCCACTTCCGTCCTTGGTGTAGGGCTACGCTACCAGTATCACCGACCGAGTAACGAGCGATGGTACTAGACACAAAAGATTTATTCACATTTAAATGGTTGATTGCAGGTTTTTCATATCATCCTGTATGTATGTATATGAATATGTGTAAACATCAATACTTACCTGTATGCGGCAAAACAAATTTAGGATGTCTTATTTAGGAAGATAAATTAACAATTAAGGTTTAACCATTAAAATTGAATTTTATATGGTATTCCTCTATAATACTTCAAAATATCCCCCCATGGTATAGTTCTAAAATTGATTTATAAAAATATTTTTCATAAAATTTATAAAAAAGACTAAATTAATATTTTTTCGAGTTTATCACAACAAAAAAAGTTTAAAGAACATTTTCACAAAAAAATGTGGAACGCTTCACGATTTTGCGTGTCATCCTTGCGCAGGGGCCATGCTAATCTTCTCTGTATCGTTCCAATTTTAGTATATGTTCTGCCGAAGCAAGAACGAAGTTCGATGTTTTAAGAAACTATTTGTACTTAGGTTTTAATGAAAAAGCATATGAGAATTATAACGGACGAACCGTATTTTGTGTGGCAAAGGAATTCAATGACTATCTGCAGAAATAGCCCTCTTCGTTGGCAGTGATTTTTTGCTACCAGAGAGTAGGAAATATACACTTACATACATATGTGTGTATTTCAATACGAGAGAGGGTATATTTTATACAAGCAAAGCACATGGGGTGGGTGAAGGCATTGGGATTTCTTTGGACAAAAAAAATTGTATTTTTATTATTGTTGGATAACCAGATGTGTAGAAGTCATGCAATGAATTGAAACCAATAACGAAATTTTTATTTGAGCCAATGGATAAAGCTAGAAATCTGAATTTTAGGGTTTTTGGGAAATTTGAACTTAAAGTGTTCGAAAAGTACTAAAAACATTAAATTTGGTACCATGAAGTTTCTTTTTTAAAAGAACGAGGTAAAAATCTTTAAATTGCGTATTGGAATCATGAAATTTTGGCAAGGGATGAAATTTTGGGCAAAAGAGTACGAAAAGTACAAAAGGTACCATTTTTATTTGAGCGAATGTATAAAGCTAGAAATCTGAAATTTAGAATGAGAGCTCACTAGTGGAGTGGGTTGTTTGGGAAATTTGAACTTAAGGTGTACGACAAGTACTAAAAACTTTGAATTTGGTACCATAAAGTTTTTTTTTTCAAAGGAACGAGGAAAAATCTTTAAGTTTTATATTGGAATGCTTGGAAAGTATTCTTGATATTAGGAGGTGGTTGTGGAAATGTATGGTGAAGTGTACTAATCGTACCAAATGGTACCAAATTTTATACAATGTGCATTTGGATGGAACAGAAAATATGGAATATTGAAAGTCAGTATAGGGGCCATTGCAAATGTGTACGATTGAGACATGGACGTGGATTTAGAAATGCATTGGAAAAGTACTTAATGGTACTAAATTTGGTATATAGTGTTGGAGGAGAGATAGAAATGTGAATATTGATATAGGGGTGAAAATGCAAAATGCCCACTACACAGTGTACAAAAAGTACTAAATTGTACCTAATTTGATGTATGGGTTTTCTAATGACGGAAGATATTTTGTACGACTTTTTTGACCAGATAATATTTCATAGATTTTAAACAAAAGCCTTTGAACAGGTCGTCTTTGGATACAAGAACTTCAAAGGATAAAACCCATAAATGCTCAATAGCTTCAAGGGGACTCCTGTAAGTGGAATATTTTTAAAATTCCGTCTATAATTGTTTTTGGATAGAATGCCTTAACAAAACTTCAAGTTTCAAATAGACGAAGAGCTTATGCAGATATTCTATAGAAAGAAAGCTTTATACAAAGGGACAGCCGTAATCAGGTCTTTAATAGACAAGTACTTTATACTGCACATCAAAAAGACTTTCCACATGAAATACTACGCATAGAAGTCAATCAAGGTGTCTGCTATTCATAGAAGACCTATTCCAGCCCTTCGATAATCTAAAGACTTTTCATAGATCTTTTTTAGGAAGGAGATCTTGTAAAAACCTAGTACGGAAGGGAGATCTTCTATGGGAAATCTATGGCTCTTCTATGGGTATTCTATTCATAAATAACTTATTCAGGTTTTCAATAGACAGAATAACCAATGTAGGTCTTCTACAGAGAGGTCTCCCACATATATTCTATGCATTAATAGAATATCTTATTCAAGTCGCCAA
Organism: Musca domestica; assembly: GCF_030504385.1. NCBI lineage: Eukaryota > Metazoa > Arthropoda > Insecta > Diptera > Muscidae > Musca > Musca domestica. Next base: position 47,559 of record NW_026712239.1, on the reverse strand, counting down.
TAGTCGGTAGATCTTCGATGGAAACCTTCGATAGAAGTTCTATAGAGAAAAGGTCTTCTAGATTGTTATAACCTCAGCCAATGGCTACAAAGAGTATAATCATTTCATTCTGCCAAATCATCAACAAACGGTTTGAGACCCTGGGTCTCTTTGCACCAAATACGATTCAAGCCATTTGGAGTCTATCTAACTATGACCGTCAGTCCGTCCGTCCGTCTGTCCGATTTCATCCAAACTTGGTATATCGTAATATTACTATCAAACTTAGATCGAGTTCGGAGATGTGCAATATCGGTCCACTCCTTCTGGTACCTCCCCCACATAGGGTCAAAATTTTGAATATCCATGAAGCTCATAAAACGCAATAGTAACATCTGATTCCACTCAGACTTGGTACATCTCAATATTTCCATCAACACAAGATCTGTTATAAAGATGGTAGAGATCGGACCATTTCTTCTAGTACCTCCCCCAAAAAGGGTCAAAGTTTCGAATAACCAAAACGATCTTAAAACCCGAAATAAGCATCCGGTTCTCTTCAAATTTCACACATCCCATTATTTCTACTAACACAAGATCTGATGTGAAGAGGGAATATATCGGTCCACACCTTCTGGTACCTCCCCCACAAAGGGTCAAAGTTTTGAATATCCCTGAAGCTCATAAAAAGCGAAATTGACATCCGATTCCATTACAGACATGGTACATCTCAATATTTCCATTAACACAAGATCTGTTATAAAGAGGTAGAGATCGGACCATTTTTTCTGTTACCTCTCCCATAAAATGTCAAAGTTTGGAATAACTAAAACTATTATAAAATCTGAAGTATGCATCCGGTCCTCTTCATATTTCACATATCCCATAATTTCTACTAGCACAATATTTGTTATTAAAATTGGATATATCGGTCTACTCCTTCTGGTATCTCCCCCACAAAGGGACAAAATTTTGAATTATTATAACTCTAATAAAATGTGACATAAGAGTCCGATTGTCTTCAAAGGTCTGGTGTGAAGATGGCAAATATCGGTCCACTCCTTCTGGTACCTCCCCAACAAAAGGGTTCAACATTTTGAAAAACAAACGCACATAAAACGAGAAATAACCATTTAAGTCTCTCAAATATCACACATGCAAACATTTTTGCTAACGCAAGATCTGTTGTGGCGATAAAAGATACCTGCCAACCCGCCAGGATTATTTTGATAAATAATTTTTGCAGGGTCTATTTTTGACAAAAGAAAAATTCTTAAAAATATTTCCTGAAAATTTAGGCAAATATTTCTCCAACTTCATTAAAATCTAGTGGCTATTTCTCTCCCTCACTCAAATTTGTGTATTATCCTTATTTCCTGTCATTGCATGGCATTTGTAATTGTTTTGCCTTATCGGATAGTAAATTTTATGTTCCAATATCAAATGTGGTGGTCAAGAACATTAACATCGGGCATTGTCCTGTGGAAAATGGGAATCGGACAAAACCAATTTTTATGTGCGTTTCCAATTGTTTCGATAGTTGAGATAAGTTTCGCCAGTTTTTTTCTGCTGACACAGCAGCACATAAAAGAGAGTACAGACAAAAATAAATAGCAATACCAAAAACAACAACAACAACTTCCTAACTTCAAGGCGTTTACGGACAGGAAAGTCCTTAACAAAGCATTTTATTTCACCATGCCAGCCTCTATGGTGTACAGGACATTATGTTGATGTCCTGCAAGGCATATGTGTATGTAGGTGTGTGTTTCTAAACATGTGTATTTAAAAGTACAATCCTTGTTTCGGACAGTAGATGGAAAGTTGGCTAAATGTTTTCTATTTATCCAGTTTGCCATTTGATATTTGATGTCCGTAGCCACCATTTTTCTCCTATCTCTCTTTCTCTCTCTCTTCCTCTCTCTTGGTAGATTTGTTGAAAACAATTGTCAACAGATCTCCCACTTCTTTTGATACCCACTCGGCCATTGTCCGCCGTATCTTTAAAATATAACATTATTTGTTAGACATTGTCCTGCCGAAAAACATGTGGGCGTTTTTTAGAAAGCTTAGAAAATATTAACATAATTTATGGCATTTCCACGGTAGAAGGGGAAAAAATTGTGTCCACACCTCCTCCCACGCCTCAAACAAATGATAATTTTCAAAAAATGTTTTTTAAAGAGAATATATTTTTGGCAAAACTTTTAGATTTTATTATCCTTTCTAAAATTATTGCAAAATTGGAGAAAAATCGCATTGTCCCTTCTCTTTTTGTGCAGTATTTGACGCTTTGTGGGGAAAGTACCAGAAGGAATGGTCCGATCTCTACCATCCTTATAACAAATCTTGTGTTGATAGAAATATTAAGATGTGCCAAGCCTGAATGGAATCGAGGGTTAATTTGGCGTTTTATGAGCTTCGTGGATATTCATAATTTTGGCCCTTTGTGGGGGAGGTACCAGCAAGAGTGGACCGATGTATCCCATCTTTACAGCAGATCTTGTAGTAGTAGAAATAATGAGATGTGTGAAATATGAAGAGAATCGGATGCTTAATTCGGATTTTATAATCGTTTTGGTTATTCAAAATTTTGACCCTTTTGTGGGAGAGGTACCAGAACGAATGGTCCGATCTCCGCCATTTTTATAACAGATCTTGTTCCGATAGAAATATTGAGGTGAACCAACTCTGAATGGAATCGAGTGTTAATTCCGCGTTTTATGAGCTTCATGAATATTCAATATGTTGACCCTTTGTTGGGGGAGGTACCAGAAGGAGTGGTCCGATCTGTCCCATCTTCACGCCACATCTTGTTTTGAGAGAAATATTGAGATGTGCCACGTTTGAAAATAATTCGATGCTCATTCCGCATTCTATGAGCTATATGGTTATTCAGTATATTGGCCCCTTTGTGGAGGAGGTACCAAAAGGAGTCGACCGATATATTCCATCTTCACACCAAATCTAGCATTGGTAAACGTTTTAGTATATATGAAATTTTAGAAGAAACGGATGCTTATTTCGCATTTTATGAGAGTTATTATTATTATTCAAAATGTTGACCCGTTGCGTGGTAGGTACCAGAAGGAATGGTCCCATCTCTACCATATTTAAAACAGATCTTGTGTTGATAGAAATATTTACATGTGCCAAGCCTGAATGGAATCGAGGGTTAATTTCGCGTTTTGTGAGCTTCAGATATTCAAAGTGTTGATTCTTTGTGGGGGAGATACCAGAAGGAGTGGGTCGATATATTCCAACTTCACAGCAGATATTGGGTTAATAAAAGTATTGTGATGTGTGTAATTTGAAGACAATCGAACTTTAACATCACATTTTATAAGAGATATAATTATTCCAAATTTTGACCCTTTATGTGGGAGGTACTTGATGGAGTGGGTCGATGTGGTCCATTTTCGCACCTGACATTGCACTAATGGAAATATTAGGATTTTGAAATATCCCAATATTTCCAAAACAAAGTCGGATTATCCTTTCTCCGTATATGCAGTCAAATATCTTCTTTGAAAATTTCGACCTTTTGTGGGGGAAATACCAGAAGGAGTGGACCATAATGCCGATCTCCGAACTTGATCTAAGTTTAATAATAATATGACAATGTACCAAGTTTTCTTCAACTCAGATATCCGCTTCGAGAGTTATCATGCACAACAGCCAAGATTGACAGTCGGACAGACACCCCTAGATCTAATCCAAATATTCTGAAACTAATTTGGTCCAAAGAGACCTATGGTCTAAAACCGTTGTTTCGATGAGGCACGTTTTGGTCGTATCAAATGATTTATACCCTCTGTTGCCATATAATTGAGGGTCCCAAAAATCCTCCTTTATAGATATCTACTATTTCCAAAAATGTTAGTATACGACTCAAAATTTCCCTTGCCCAAAAAATGTGGAACGCTTCACGATTTTGCGTGTCATCCTTGCGCAGGGGCCATGCTAATCTTCTCTGTATCGTTCCAATTTTAGTATATGTTCTGCCGAAGCAAGAACGAAGATAAGATGCTATGGTTTGTATTTGTACTTAACATTTTTGGAAATCGCATACGAGAATTATAAGTTGAGAACTGCATCTTATAGTTGGATATGGAGTAGCACTTTTATGCTCTCCCAATAATGTTTTGATTGTATTTGTTTTCAATGGTCCGATTGTGTATGGAGAGAATTGCGTTCATTGAAGCCACGTAAGGGTAGATTAAAACGGAGTTGGTTGTGAGAATGTATACCTTAGGAAGCATTTTCGTCTACCTGAGTTTCATAGATCCTTTTTGACAACCCAAGAAAAAATGAATTCAGGTAGAAAATTCGTATACACCCCTATTGGCCTTCTTCAGTAATAACTTACTAAATTAGAAACTAGTTTTACACCCTTAAAAGAGTTATTTAATGTCTAACGCATATTTCCCATTGAAAAAGTTTACTTCGGTGAGTTGTTATAATTCTCATGTGCCTTTTTCTTAAATGTTAACTACAAATAGATTCAGCGTAGAGGTAGTCCTCGTTCTTGCTTCGGCAGAACATATACTAAAATTGGAACGATACAGAGAAGATTAGCATGGCCCCTGCGCAAGGATGACACGCAAAATCGTGAAGCGTTCCACATTTTTTGCCCATTAGAGAGAGGTTAATATTTTTTTATAAAGAGAGATTAATAATGGAATTATTATTGACGAGAACTATACAATTTGTGAATATAATGTAATGTGGATTTCTAAAAATATTTTGGGCAAGGACTTTCAAGGACGTTTAAAGAAATAATTTTGGCAGAGCCGAATAATTCTTAAAACCTTGATTTCCTTAAATATTTATGGTCAGAATTTTCGGATCCATAAACCGGACATTTTTAGAAATATTTTAGATTTTAGAAATATTTTTGGCCAGGACTTTCCGATTCATAAATGGGGATTTTTAGAAACATGTTTTAGCAAGGACTTTCAGATTCTTAAATTTGGTTTTGAGAAATATTTTTGACACGGACTTTCAGATCCTGCAATGTGTTTATAAATCTAAAAAAGTGGACCTTTAACAAATATTTTTTTGCAAGGACAATTTATTACAAAAACATAGATTTTTATGAATGTTTTTGGCAAGGACACTTAATTTCGAAAAGGTTTGACAAAGACAATCCATTCTAAAAAAAATTGACAAGGAAATTTAGGATTTTTTTCGAAAGGACCTTTAAAGCCTTAAATTGGATTATTAAAAAAAAGTTTTGTCTTGGACTTAAAGATTCTTGAACACGGATTTTAAAACTATTTTTGACAATGACTATTAAATTGTTATCCATGGATATTTATAACATTTTTTGTCAGGGACTTTCGAATCCTTAAACACAGATTTTTAAAAATATTTCTAACAAAATATTTCTATTTAATCAATAAAAAAATATTTTTTAATACTTTTGCCATAAACTTTCAAACACTTTTCTTTGGGTTTTTAGAATTTTAGGAATTTTTTTGGCTAAGCAATGAATTCTAAGAATGTAAATTTTTAGAGTTTTTAAAAAGGACGAACTTTTAGGTCCATAAAACTGGATTGTAAGAAATATTTTTGGCAAGGATAAATGGTTCCAAAAACGTTGATTTTTAGACAAACTCTTTCAGTCACATCAACGTCGATTTTTTAACTATTTTCGTAAGGATCTCCAAAAAATTGGATTTTTAGAAAAAAAATTGTCTAGGACTTTCATATCCTTAAACGTGGATTTTTAGAATTTATGTTTGACAAGAATTATTAAATTCATATCCATGGATTTTTAGAAAAATTTTTGTCTTGGACTTTCGGATCCTTAAACCCGGATTTTTAAAACTTTTAGATCAGTTTTTTTTATATTTTTGCCATAGACTTTCAAATACGTTTCTGTGGGTTTTTAGAATTTTAGAACATTTTTTGGCAAAGGGCCATTAATTCCAAAAACGTAGATTTTTAGACAATAAAATTTAGAAACTTATGTTTTCAAAATCGTATATTTTTTATTTATTATTTAACAAAAACTTTCAGATCCACAACACTTATTTCCATAAGGATCTTTAAATCTTAAAAATTGGATTTATATTTTTGTTAAGGTCTTTCAGATCTTTAAACACGGATTTTTAGAAATGTTTTTAAGGATCTAATAGTCCTTAGATCCTTATACATGAATTTTTTAAATACATATTTTTTTGTTAAGGACTTTCAGATCCTTAAACGCGAATTTTTAAAAATATTTCTAGCAGGGACTTTTTTGTTGAACATTTTTTTTTTCAAATTCAAAAATGAGAAAAATGTTTTGACATGGGTAATAAATTCTAAAAACGAAGATTTTTAGAATTTTTTTTAAGTACGATAAAATTTAGGATAGGGGGATATTTCAAAGAATTTTTTTATAGACTAAAAAAATTATATAAGAATAAAGGGTTATAAAGTACTTCAATTTTTAATTTAACCAAAAACCAGTGGCAAATTATTAAATATTCATTTTTTATGTGGGGATGTAGCTCAGATGGTAGAGCGCTTGCTTAGCATGTGAGAGGTACGGGGATCGATGCCCCGCATCTCCAAGTGAATCTTTTTTACTTTAGGGAGTCAATGGCATAGCCTGGGAAAAACGGAAAATATTTCATAAATTGTTGTTTCAAAATATATTTTTCAAAAAAATTATATTGGTAAACTGCCTCAACTTCGTTTGATTTGACTGAAAAAAAATGAAAAATACAGAATCTAATGTTTTTGTGAAATTGATAAAAAAATTGAAAAAATTGAATTGAATTGAAATACACATAGAATTGATTTTTTTCACATTCATTTTCTTTCGAAACAAATAAATAGATCGTGATCGTCCTCTGTCGCAATCGAAAGGCTTCGATCCCTTCCTATTTAAAAAAAAATCCAGGTTGAGTTCCATTGATCGTCTGTTTCTACCTTCTATTCGAATGCTGACTAGAGTCGACAACTCCAAAGAAAACGGAAGCATTTTTCATATAAATGGATCTTCGGAAATGTATGTTACTTGTCACCAAATGTCAAATTTAGCCACTTGCTTTTGGCTTGTCAACACGAAATTTTCACAAAAATTTCAGAAAAATTTAGAAAATCACAATTTTGTAAATTAGCGGCACATTTTACATTATTTAAAAAAAAATCAGAAAACAAAATATAGTAAAATTTTTACGCATTTATTTTGAGAGATGATTTTGTTAATTTTTGAACATTTTGGAATTTGTTTTTCATTTATTTATCCGTGCCGCAAAAATACACTTTTAGTTAGGGAGAATATCGTATGTTTAAGCTAGTGGAAAAAAATCTAAAAGATAAGAGAAACCCAATTTAACTCGACTCCGTGAGAATGCCTTCGTTTCGATTAATTCTTCTACTATTATGTTATTATATTTGTTACTTTAAACCATTTCAAATTCCATAACATAAAACTTAAAATCAAAAAACAACGGGCTCAACCGGGATTTGAACCCGGGACCTCTCGCACCCAAAGCGAGAATCATACCCCTAGACCATTGAGCCGCATACTGGCGCCATCTATTGTTGCCAACACAACACTAAAATTCAATATTGACAACATTGCAGAGAGTAAAAATAAATCAATGCTGCTTTCTCGTCCACACTCATCGCAACTAGTTTTCTGTTTGCCTGGCCAACAACAAATCAATGGCTGTGAGATCGTTGGCCGTCATGGCTAATAACGAATAAAACAAAACTAACCATGTGGAAAGTACCGTTATCTGGGGATGTAGCTCAGATGGTAGAGCGCTCGCTTAGCATGTGAGAGGTACGGGGATCGATGCCCCGCATCTCCAATTGAATATTTTTCAAAACTATTTTTTTACTTTATTTTTTATAATTATCTTTATTTATACACTTCTGTGGTAGTGGTAATAATAAGAGAGGAAGTTGATGTCAAATTTTCTCCTATTCTCTCTTTCTATTTATCCCAAAATCCCGCAATTTCTTCTCTAGAAGTTTCATGGCCAGAATCCCGACAGAAATATTTTACCCTGTTAAAATTAAGAACCCTTTTCTATTCCTCTAACCTTGAAAACACCCCTCATCACTTCTTATCTTTTTTTCTTCATGCAACTGATTTCACACCTTTTTATGTGGAGATCCTTTGGACATAATTTATGTGTGTCCCTCATACGACATCCATGGTAGGTGACAAAAATCAGACACCAAATGTGACGATGAAAAAAAAAACCAAAAAGCCCAAACGGAATGCTAAACATGCCAGCCAGCCAACCTTTATTTCCAGGTGCTTTTTCTTGTCGTCGTTGACATCCTTCCGGTATTTTAGTGGCAAAAAACGTGCCAATAAATTTTTGCACGTTTTGTTGAGATATTTTTTCGCACCCTCTCACATACTCCACTGTTTTTGTGACATGCCTGAACAATATAATTTCCAAAAAACGTACGCAAAGTGTCACAATGATAATAATGAGGGTGGCATCATGCGTCTACCGGACGATATGAACCCCGCATATGAACTTATCATGGCGGTATTTATGCAGAGTGCAGTTAGGCTAGGTGCCGCCTTTGGCTGCTGTTGTGGAAATTTTTGGAAATCTTGAAAAATGATTGGTAGCTTAAACAAAGGGCAGACCATCATAAATTCGTGTGGCACAGAATTGCCATAATGAACGTGTTTTGCATATATTTATGATATTTGGAAAGGCAATCAGGGTCGTAGATTCCACAGTTTTTTTAGGAGTGGTGAGGAGAGATGAAATGGGGTAATTTTAGAACTTTGTGAAATAATGATTTGCTCAGTTTCAGAGGAAGCCGCATAAGGAAGCAAGTTTAAAACATTATTTTTTTAGAATTCGGAATTCCAATTATTAATATTAGTTTTATTATTATTATTATTATTTTTATTATTATTATTATTATTATTATTATTATTATTATTATTATTATTATTATTATTATTATTATTATTATTATTATTATTATTATTATTATTATTATTATTATTATTATTATTATATTATTATTATTATTATTATTATTATTATTATTATTATTATTATTATTATTATTATTATTATTATTATTATTATTATTATTATTATTATTATTATTATTATTATTATTATTATTATTATTATTATTATTATTATTATTATTATTATTATTATTATTATTATTATTATTATTATTATTATTATTATTATTATTATTATTATTATTAGTATTATTATTATTATTATTATTATTATTATTATTATTATTATTATTATTATTATTATTATTATTATTATTATTATTATTATTATTATTATTATTATTATTATTAGTATTATTATTATTATTATTATTATTATTATTATTATTATTATTATTATTATTATTATTATTATTATTATTACCATTATTATTATTATTATTATTATTATTATTATTATTATTATTATTATTATTATTATTATTATTATTATTATTATTATTATTATTATTATTATTATTATTATTATTATTATTATTATTATTATTATTATTATTATTATTATTATTATATTATTATTATTATTATAATTATTATTATTATAATTATTATTATTATTATTATTATTATTATTATTATTATTATTATTATTATTATTATTATTATTGTGATTATTATTATTGTTTTTATTATTATTATTATTATTATTATTATTATTATTATTATTATTATTATTATTATTATTATTATTATTATTATTATTATTATTATTATTATTATTATTATTGTTATTATTATTATTTATTTGTCATTATTATGATTGTAATTATTTTTGACAACAAAGTTGCAAAATCGGACATGCTTAGCTCATTTTTAATAAAATACACAAATTTTGCGATGTAGCGGACAAGTTGTTTTGTTTAATAAATCAGCTGATTGCTTGAAAGTTTTCGAAGGGATTTAGTCTGTTAAATAAGTAAATTAAAGACTTATAGTACGTTTACATTGTATTGAATTTAGTATTTTCCGTGAATTTAATTTTCAAATTCATTTAAATAGCAAATTACTTAAAATAAATTCTCGTAATTAAGCTTAACCCTGCGGTTTATGTGAAAAACGCTATAGAAGCATCACTGTTTATCACTTACTGAACAGACCCCACATAAGCACTGTTACTTTTTATTCTTCGCCTCTTTTGTTAGTTTGTTTCGTGATCACTAGCATAAATATGAATAGAGCTAGAAAAACAACACCCACAAAACAGAGAGGGAGAGTTGTAAACTTTCAAAGAAACTGAATTGGAGAGTATCAGTATCAAATCAGTATTATAATAAGAAGCATCAGTGCCAGAATGAAACTACAGTTTGCTTAGTAGAAGAACAACATTTGGCTTTAGAGCAGTTATAATTTAGTTTCCGAGGGAATGCTTGATATCGAAAATGGTTATATTAAACAAAATATATATTGGAGCCGAGTTCCAAAAAATGGAAGCGAACGTCCCGAAATTCACTCCATTTGGCCTGGTATTAGCAATTATTTGCACAATAAACCTTAGCCGATCTTGATAAAATTTGGCCAAAAATCATTGTTGTCGAAGGCATATTACGAATGTGAGCGACTTAAACACTAAATCGGATGAAACATATATACGGGAGCTATAGCTATAGCTGAACCGATTTTCACCAAATTTTATGTACTTGGTCGGATGTACCAAAATTCAGGTCTTTTGGACTGATATTGGCCATTTGGTGCAAAATTAACCCGAAATCGGTTGAAGGAGTTATATCCACATTTGAACCGATCCTGATAAAATTTGGCAGAGATATTTCTGGACTGCATCTGATACCTGGTACCAAATATTATTGTTGTCGAAGGCATATTACGAATGTGAGAGACTTAAACACCCAATGAAATGAAACATATAAATGGGAGCTTTAGGTATATCTGAACCGAATTCGATGTACTTGATTCTAGACTGAATTCGGTTGTACTGATTTTAGCCATTTGGTGCACAATTAACCCGAAATCGGTTGAGAATATATATGGGAGCTATATACAAATCTGAACCGATCTTGACAAAAATTGATTCACTTATTTCAGAGCTGTATCTGATAGCTGGTACCAAATATCATTATTCTGTAGTGCATATTACGCATGTGAGGGAATTTAAACCCCAAATCGGATGAAACATATATGTGGGAGATATAGCTATATCTGAACCGATTTTTTTCCAAATTTGATTTGCTTACTTCTAGACTGAATTCGGTGGGATGTATCATAATCCAGGCCATTTGGACTTATATTAGCCATTTGGTGCACAATTAACCCGAAATCGGTTGAAGATATATGGCAGCTATATCTAAATATGATCCGATTATCACCAATTTCAATAAGGTTCGTTATTAGGCCAATCAAATATTATTTGGAAAATTTCATATCAATCGGATAATAAATGCGACTTGCATTTTGTTCACAAGAATAAATGGACACCCGGACGGACGGACGGACTGAAATGCATAGATCGACTCAGAAAGTTATTCTATGACGATCCTAGACCCCTATGGGTCTATCTCGCTTCCTTCTCCGTGTTACAAACAAATGCACAAATGTATAAAAATTAAAGCTACGCCAATGCAATCAACGGAATACCTATTTAACATTAATTTGATTTATTTGTTCAGGTAAATAAACAAGAAATTGAATTAAAAATTGAGTGAGATAGGATTGGGTTGGATATGTAGCAGATTTAAACTTGGGTTTTATGAAAATTCGTGTCTTGGCACATTTATCTATGAATGACAAACCCCGTGCGTACAATTTTTAATAAATTCAAGGTATTTTTGGTGTATTCTATGTATGGAGGACATTTAGAAGATATTCATGTAGAAGGAGTTCTATATAAAGCCGCTCTCCAAAAAGTATAATTTCAACTGAAAATCTATAATACAGCCATATATACATATTTACAATACCTTAAGAAAGTCTTCTATTTATCTACTCCCTACATATATGAGGATATATGGCTAGAGTTAAGGTAACAATAAATGTAGAGTTGTTGTAATATATTATTAAACACATTTTATATTATTAAACAAATAACAAATCATAAAATAAAAAAAATCAGATTGGAGATGCGGGGCATCGATCCCCGTACCTCTCACATGCTAAGCGAGCGCTCTACCATCTGAGCTACATCCCCATATGCGAAAAGGGTTACCATGTATTTTTCTGAATTTCCAGCAAAAGGGTGAAACCGTAGTTTCTTTGGGTCAATCAACACGATTGGTATTGAATACTAATGAGAAATAATGCAATGCTTAATGATTACTTCGGAATTTAGTGTGACCTTAAAAATTCGGAAAAGCAAACAATACAATTCGAAACAATTGAAAGTTAGTTTTGAGTTTTGAATTTTAAATAGTTTTAAAAATAATGAAGAAGATGAAAACTGGTATAGACAATTAGATGTGGTAGATACGAATATTTGTTTAAGAAATGCAAATAAAAAAATGTATTTATTTAGATTATAATTTAACGTAAAATATGTGGAAAAGCAAAGTGCTCCAATGTAAACATAGTTTTAGATTCTGAACTTCAAATAGAGGAATTTAATAGCTCTTGAAGGTCTTGCCAATTTAAAAATCCCCCAATTTTTCTTTTCAGAGAGTGAGAGAGAGAGAGAGAGTATTTTTCAGAAAACTCTCAAATAGGGTTGCCATGCGGCTCAATGGTCTAGGGGTATGATTCTCGCTTTGGGTGCGAGAGGTCCCGGGTTCAAATCCCGGTTGAGCCCTCCCTTTTTATAATTTTATTTATTCGCCCAAGGAAATGTACAACGTCATAACACATAGGGGACTCATGGTAAAGGTCAGTAATTTCTACTACTAAACATAAGACTAAACTTTTTTTTTAAATTTACCCATATAATACTCCGACTAGTGTCAATGACCGACGTCTTTTTTCCAAGAATTCGTCTAATCCAAAATTCCAAAAATCGGGGTCGGAATCCTAACATACATTATGAGGGGAGCATATGAGAAGTAATGTCTCTCATATCACTCTCATTTTCTGTTTTGTGTTAAGGTAATTTGCGAGAACCAAGGGGTAGTTATAAAGTGGGACTGCTGAGGCCATTGCTTACAACTCCACTGTTGCTCGAAGTCGTGTGAGAGTAGTCATTCGAGTAAAAAAAACGAGTATATTCTATTCCCCCTAAATGAGAGCGAGAGAATTTTCGCGTTTTGGATGAAAAGTAAAATTTGATTGAAATCTATCGATCGATCTTACGGGAGATTCATAAAACGAAAGAGAAAATAGCACACTTCGTTTGAAACTCAAAACTCTCCCGACCATGTTTCACTCGCGAGTATAAATTAGTTCTGAAACAAACAATTAGATTTTAACGTTAATAATTTCTTATAAAAAATAAAGGGAAGACGATCAGATTCAATGACCTATAACTCTGGCAGATATTCATTATTTTTTCAGAAATATGCAGAGCACAGATTTGCTCGTTTCCACTCGGGAGTGAAACTTGGTCGCGAGCGGTATAGCTCGAAGCGTGGGAGTTTTATACGGAGGTTACCCTTCACTTTTTTGTTTTGTGCGGGATCGCTCCCGAGTCTTTCATTTTTAAAAATTAGAGTGGCAACCTAATTACTCTATATAGAGTGAGATTTTGCTCCAAGATCAGATTCTGCTCTTGCCGCTCCTTGCGAGAGTTTCATAAAACGAAGGAGAAGATTGTAAACTTTGTTTGTTTAAACAACTCGATTTTAAGGTTCATTATTTCTGATAAAAAGAAAAGCGAAGGCGATCCGATTTAATGACCAATATTCTGGCAGATATTCATTCTTTTATCAGAAATATGCAAATCACAGATTTGCTCATTTCCACTCGGGAGTGAAACTTGGTCGCGAGCGGTATTGCTCGAACCGTGGAAATTTTATACGTCGATTACTCTTCACTTTTTTGCCTTGTGTGGGAAAGCTCCCGAGTTTCTCCTTTTTAAAAATTAGAGTAGCAGCTGAATTACTCGATAATATATAGTGTTAGATTTTGCTCTAAGTCTAAATAAAGTAAAAACAAGCTAAAACGCAGTAAGTTCAGCCAGGCCGAACTTGAATACCCTCCACCATTTGAAACAAATTTGGAAATTTTCAAAAAATAAAATCTATTAAAAATTCTATTAAAATTTTAAAAATACCGAATATAGCCGTTATATTGGGGTCTATACGACGTGGACCTACATAGGCATTGTTTGTCATAAGCTATTACCATATTTAAATTCGAAATTTGAAATAACCGGTGAATAATGTAGCTAAAATCATCAAAATATGGTATATAGAGAGGTACCGTTATATCGGAGCTGTGCGAAGACCTGGACCAGCAACGACAAATTTCTGTCACAGGCTGTAGCATCCATTACGAACTTCAAATACGACATCTCAAAAAATTTCGGTGGGTATTGTACCTAAAATCGTCAAAATACCGAATATAGCGAGGTACTGATATACGGGGCCTATACGAAGACTCGTACCTGGATAGACAATTTTCTGTCACAGACTGTAGTTCCCATTACAAACTCTAAATATGTAATTTGAATCAATTCCGGTTAATAATGCGCTAAAATCATCAAAATATCGAATATCGGGAGGTACAGTTATATGGGGGCTATATGAAAACGTGAACCTACATGGCGAACTTAACCTGCCACTGACAAAATAAACATGTGTGCAAAATTTTAGCGTTCTATCTCAGTTCGTTCGAAAGATAGCGTGATTACAACAGAGAGACAGAAAGACGGACATCGCTGAATCGACTTAGAATTTTACCCTAATCAAAAATATATATACCGTATTGGGTCTGACATGAGTATTTCGAGAAGTTACAAATGGAATGACAAAGTTAATATACCCTCCATCGTATGGTGGAGGGTATAAAATTTACTCGTTCTTTGTACTCCCAAGAGTGTCACCGCTCTATTTCGAACGAATTTCACTCTTTACTCGAATTCTAGCGAATTTTTCGGAGATTCGAAAATAAGTTAAGCAGGAAGTCCATGCTGGGCACAGTTAAAATTCTTACGAAACCACAACTCATATCAACAAAGCTTTCAATGGCTCATAAATTTTCCCGTTTGGTTATGGATATATCTGAGAATTGTAGAGCACGCAGAAAATGAACACCAACAAACTGACTGAGGCGAATCGAGAGTCTCCGACAAAGAGTTCAGGGAATAAGGGGGATATATGGAGAAGTACCTATACAAATTAAATAAAATCTACAATATATTTTAAAAGTAAGTACCCGGCCAGAGTTGCCATGCGGCTCAATGGTCTAGGGGTATGATTCTCGCTTTGGGTGCGAGAGGTCCCGGGTTCAAATCCCGGTTGAGCCCGATATACTTTTTGACTTCATTTCAATGGGATGAGAAGGAGAAGACTTCATGTGAATTATCATATCAGCAGGATATGTAAATGGACAGAGACAAACTTTCCAAAAGCTGTCATATTTTCCCTACTGTATAAATTAGAAACTTTGCAAGAAATTTTTAACAAGAAATTGTCATTGTTTTAATTTTACAATCACAAAAAGAAAGTTTTTTTTGGAGATAAGAAATTATTTAGAAATTTGAATGAAGGCTCAAACTTTTTTTTTAAATTCTTTGGTCAGACGAGTATACATTAATATTAGGATTGTTTGTAGATATTGCAAATTATTTTCTGTGCAAAGTTCGTTATGCTCCTTTAGTCATCGGCAGCATCATCCTCACATCAGCAGCAGGAGGAGCATCATCTTCATTATTATTTTTACACTTGGACCTAAATAAACACCGGCCATCCATCCATTATGGCCAAGACAATAAGAAAACAATTCATTTTTAATTGAAAATATTTGAGAGAAAAATGGAAGAGAACGAAAAAAAAAACAACAACAATTGGTGAAGAGACACAAAAAACAACAACACAACATTATCCAAATACGTCGACAAAAAGCAATAACAGAACCCTGGAAAATAATAGAGAGGTAGAGTTTTCTCTCTCTCTTTACCATTCGTGTGGGAGAGGTTGTGAACCAATTGATGACCAGTCCCACAACATGTGTATATTTGTTATCATTAGTTTCACAAGTTTTTCTCTGCATGGCCAGAGATGACCACGTTTATCAGTGGGAAATATAGCAGTTACAATATTATTATCAGGGCAGACTAGTAGGGGGACATTAGAGGGCATAAAAATAGCAAATTTTCGGTAGGAATTTTTCACTCTAATAAGTTATAAGGAGGGGTAATGAAAGCTTGAAGAAAAACCCCTCATTAAACTTCAGTGAATCGATAGAAATAGTAAATTTAACTGCATTAGAAGATGATGAAGGAGACTTTCAGAGAGCTATACTTCTCTAATGCCTTATATGAGTCCTTAGAGTTTAAGAAAGTAACAGCAACTTTTAAGGAAGTAATTTTCTATTTAAAAAATTATATTCTTCTAATAACCAAAATAACGTTTTTTGTTACTGCTAAAATAATTATTGTAGTAGTTGGTATCACTGTAAAAGAAATACAAGTGTGTGATGAAATTACTGAGTAGATTAAAGGCTCTATCAGACGAAATGTTTTTAACATAAGTAATCATGGTAGAAGAATACAGGTAGATGCATCAACGCATGGGGAACATTGATATGTCAAAAAAATTTTAAATTTTCTTTCAAATATAAGTAGATTTTTATATGTTTTCTTATACGACGTCATTCGGAGGTTATTATATTTCGCGTTTTTTCAACAATTTTTACAAATTTAAATAATTTTTCATTAAACATTTTCAATTCCAAAATTGGTTTGACAGTTCATTATCACAGCAGCTGTGTCGATGCGTCTACCTATATTCTTCTACCATGTTACCAATTTTCCATATATAGAAATTGTACATATCGTGTGATACATGGCCGGCATTTTAAGTTTTAATACACATAGGTAAAGTACATACGTACTATTTTGAGCCTTATTTTTTCCGAAAAATATAATTTGATTGAAATTGTTGTTTTTTTTTCTGGTTGAAAAAATATCTGTACCCTCAGCCATATGGCTAGAGGGTATATATCATTTGATACGGCCTAGACCCTAGGTCTCTTTAGACCGTCAGTCCGTCTGTCTATCTGGTTGGTGGGCACGATAACTCTTGAAGGGAGTATCCGATTTTGTCCAAGCTTGGTGCATCATAATATTATTATCAAACTTAGATTTAGTTCGGATATGGGCAATATCGGTCCGCTCCCTCTGGTATCTCCCCCACAAAAGGTCGAATTTCAAAAAAAAAAATATTTTATTGCACAGAAAGAAAAGGGATAAAGCGATTTATCTCCAACTTTGCAAATCCTAATATTTACATCAGTGCTAGGTCCCACAAAGGGTCTACATTTTGAATAATTATAACTCATATAAAATGTGATTTAAGAGTCCGACTGTCTTCAAATTACAAACATCACAATATTTTTATGAACCCAAGGTCTGATATGAAAATGGATTATATCGGTTCACTCCTTCTGGTACCTCCCACACAAAATGACAACATTTTCAAATAAAATAATTTACTGCACAGAACGTGAAAGGATAATCCGATTTTGCTCCAACTTTACAAATCCTAATATTTGCATCAGTGCTAGGTCAGGTACGAAAATGGACAATATCGGTTCATTCCATCAAGTACCTCTCCCCAAAGGGTCACATTTTTGAATAGGTATAACTGTTATAAAATGTGATGTAAGAGTCCGACTGTCTTCAAATTACAAACATCACAATATTTTTATGAACCCAAGGTCTGGTATGAAAATGGAATATATCGGTTCACTCCTTTGGTACCTCCCACACAAAATGTCAACATTTTCAAATAAAATAATTTACTGCACAGAACGAGAAAGGATAATCCGATTTTGCTCCAACTTTGCAAATCCTAATATTTGCATCAGTGCTAGGTCAGGTGCGAAAATGGACAAGATCGGTTCACTCCATCAAGTACCTCTCCCTCAAAGGGTCATATTTTTGAATAGGTATAACTGTTATAAAATGTATGGTAAGAGTCCGACTGTCTTCAAATTACTCTCATCATAATATTTTTATTAACCCATGACCTGGTATGAAGATGGAATATATCGGTCCACTCCTTCTGGTACCTCCCCCACAAATAGGTCAAAATTTTGAATATTCATGAAGCCCATAAAACGCAAAATTAGTATCCGATTCCATTCATACTCGGCACATCTCAGTATTTCTTTCAACACTAGTTCTTCTATAAAGATGGTAGAGGTCGAACTATTCCTTCTGGTACCTCCCCCACAAAGGTTCAAAGTTTTGAATAACCAAAAGGATTATAAAATCCGAAATAAGGATCCGATTCTCTTCATATTTCACACATCCCATTATTTCTACTAACACAAGATCTGCTGTGAAGATAGGATACATCGGTCCACTCCTTCTGGTACCTCCCCCACAAATGGGTAAATATTTTGAATATCCATGAAGCTCATAAAACACGAAATTAACATCCGATTCCTTTCAGACTTGGTATATCTCAAAATTTCCATCAACACAAAATCTGTTATAGGTAGTACCGGTCGAACTATTCCTTCTGGTACCTCCCCCACAAAGGGTCCAAGTTTTGAATAACCAAAAGGATTATAAAATCCGAAATAAGCATTCGCTTCTCTCCAAGTTTCAAACTTCCCACTATTTCTACTGAAAAAAAATCTGCTGTGAAGTTGGGATATATCGGTCAACTCCTTCTGGCACCTCCTTCACAAAGGGTCAAAATTTTGAATATCCATGGAGCTCATAAAACGCGAAATTAACATCCGATTCCTTTCAGACTTGGTATACCTCAAAATGTCCATCAACACAAGATCTTTTATAAATATGGTAGAAATCGGACCATTTATTCTGCTACCTACCCCACATAGGGTTCAAGTTTTTTAAAAACAAAACGCTCAAAGAATGCGAAATAAGCATCCAATTCTCTTCAAATTTTACACATACAAACATTTTTTCTAACACAAGATCTGTTGTGAAGATGATATATATCTGCGACCCCCTTCTGATATCTCACCCACAAAGGGTCACAATTTTCAATACCTTTTTTCTGTCCGCGATTTTTTACAAGTAGCTATTTCTACATATTTCTCTCAACCAGAAACCTCAGATGAATATGGAATTGGAATTGGACATAAATGTTCGATATTCTTGTAATTTTGCCCATACCAATATTTTTGTCTGTATTAGATGAAGTATGAAAATAGAATGATTCTATCGACTATTGCTCTGTTCCAGAACCTGCAAGAATCTACTAGTTTTGCAATTCGTTTCGATAACATAATCGGTTATCGTAGTAAAAACTTTTACATTCTTGCAGTTCTGGAACAGACCATATATTTTAACATTTTCTATAAATTATCACATATCTCATAAAAAGTGAAGGAAATAGCCAATATAGTCCAAATCTGGCAAGTTGCAATATTTATATCATATTTATTTACATCCAATACGAAATGGACAATATTGGCCCATTCTTTCGGAACTTACTCCATAGAGGGTCAACAATTTGAATAATCAAAACAGTAGTCATAATAGATTTAGATAATCGAACATTGATTGAGGGTATACATCTGTCGGCAAAATCGATTGATACTTTTTAACTTGTTTTTTATTCCAAAAGTCTGCCAACAAGATTATATTCTTATAAAGTCCACAATAACGTTTTTTGTTATTCAATAAATAATTTTGTAGTAGAATTGTTAAGTTGACATCACTGCCAAAAAAATACAACTGTGTGATGAACCTACTGAGTAGATTAAGATCAATGCGTGTGTAAATGTAATAGATAGCAAAAGAGCGGAAAGACGCCATTTTTGCAATTCCATTTCAGTTTTTTTATAGACAGTGCTAAGTTAATAAACACAGCTGTCAGCCATCTCCTCTAAGTACATATATTTTTGTGAAAAGTGATGATGAATTATTCTTCAAGATTCATTTGTGGAATATGTAAATGTTTTGATTTCATCATAACTGAGAATAAACAAAATAACATGGTATTCCCCCTCCACTCAAAACAACAAGCAACCAAACAACACACCAACAAACATCAGCAATGCCATTTCCTTGCAAAAGCAACAGCCACAACAATCATTCGCTACCACACACACACATATTCTCAAGTGTGGACGTCTGGTAAACACCCAAGAGTATCCATCCCTCTTCCCCCATGAGCTATATCATCTACTTGAATGTAGTTCATAGAATAACAAACGTTTGTACAACTTCCACTGAGACTATACAAAATAAACATATCCCGGAGGATAATGGATGGATGGACATATCAAGCACATACACAAACTTATTCATGCACACACAAGATGATAAACAAAAAACACATGCTGAACTACATATCTTCATTGGACATGTGAAGAAGATATTCTTGGCATGAAGCTGTTTCGAAAGGGAGAATCCGAATGACCATCTCCCCAACACAACAACACAGAATCACTTAACAGGTTTAAATGAAGTTATCGCAAGGAACCACAGGCTGGTGGTCACGGAATGTAAGTTAATAGACATCCATAGTCTACGAATACTTTCATGTGCACATTCACATGTATATCGAGCAGCATTAAATTATCCACTTACATTTAGGGAGAATCAAAATAAATTCCCATGACATCCCTAGTAATTAATTTTAAATTTTAATATAATTTAAAAATTTAAGAAGGATATTTTTCTTTAAAAAAAAATTTAAAAAGCTGGGCTCAACCGGGATTTGAACCCGGGACCTCTCGCACCCAAAGCGAGAATCATACCCCTAGACCATTGAGCCTCATGCGAGAGTTCACTACTACACACTACAACAACTCAAGAGACAAATCAAATAACACAATGTTTCAACTGTTTTGTGGTCAAAAATCGCCAAATTGAAAACAAGCGTTTTTAGAACACATGGTATTGCAGTTAATCAAACGTAAACGTGAAGTGTTGTAAGGCAACATTTTTCGATTGTTTTACACTCATATGAAAACGTAACTGTTTCTCTTTGTCGATAGACATAAAGATAAGACATTTGAACGAAACTTCATGGGATTGCTCTCTCTAGACGTAACCTAGCATTTATTTAGTTTTAATTAATTTAATGGCTTAACAGAACGAGAGCGAGAGAGCCGTTTAAGATGTTAAACAGGAATGGGTGATTTGGCATGACATCTTTCATTTTTTTTTGTTTTGTTAATTTTCTTCAATGGGCACAGCAGTTGAGGCATAATTTTTGACATTTGGGTTTAATTGAAGAGTTAAAAATTGTTACTTTAAGTAGTAAAAGTAATAAAAGACTTTTATAAGCTGATTTTTTGCAAGCTATTCTGTAGCCGAGGTCAGAAATGTTTGTAGTGTGGGTCACTTTTCTTTTTGTTTTTTTTTTTTTTGCTTTTTTGCATCGAAATAATAATTTTTAGGCATAACAAAGTGTATATATTTTTAATCAGCGTAAGATTTTAAGAGGATGTAGCCCTGTCCGTCCGTCTTTTGCAATTACGCTAGAGTCAAAACGAATAAAGTTAGGAAGCTTAAATTTTGCACAGATCAGTCTTTTGCCTGCAGGCAGGTCAAGTTCGAAGATGGATTATATCGGTCCAAGATATCGCTTAGCCCCATATAAGGGTACCCCCGATATTAGGTAATTTGATTATTGTAGCCAAATTTTTCAATGAAATTGTCTGAAAATCCATATAAGGAGTTCATTCTGAGTAGTTTACCTCCTGGAAGAGTATTGTCTATACAGGTCCACGATGTCGTATATCCCCTATATAACGGTACCTACCGATATTCGGTATTTTGATGATTTTAGGGACATTATTCACGGGAGTTGTTTCAAACTTCGTATTTAGAGTTCGTAGTAAGGACTACAGCCTATGTCAAAAAATTGCTTATGCAGGCCCATGTCTTCGTTTAGCCTCAATCTAACGGTACCTCCCAATTTTCGGTATTTGATGATTTTAGCGACATTATTCACCGGAGTTGTTTCAAATTTCGTATTTAGAGTTCGTAATGGGAACTAAAATCTATGAAATTGTCAAGGTCTATGCAGGTCCAGGTCTTCGTATAGAAACCTTATATCAGTACCTCCCTATATTCTGTATTTTGATGGTTTTAGCGACATTATTCACCGGAATTGTTTCAATTTTCGTATTTAGAGTTCGTAATGGGAACTACAGTCTATGAAATTGTCAAGGTCTATGCAGGTCCAGGTCTTAGTACAGAAACCATATATCAGTACCTCCCTATATTCGGTAATTTTGCAATTTTAGGTACAATATTCACCGAAATTGTTTGATAAAGAAAAGACCGTGTTTGGTGAGTGAAATATGTGAAATCGGCCGTGAATATATATGGGAGCTACATCCAAATCTTAATCGATTTCTAATTAATTTTCCAAATTTATTATTGTAAACAAATTCCTCCACAGATTCTGAATTTCATTGGAATCGAACAAACATATCGTGTTTGGAACATAACATCCATAAAATCGGCCGAAATATATATGTATATGGGAGCTAACCCAAACCTTAACCGATTTTAATATAATTTGGCACATTTATTTTCTGATCAAATCCCGCCATTCATTTCAAATTTCATTAAAAAAGAACATACATATCGTGTTTGGTGCATCAAATAAACAAAATCGGTCGAAAATATATATGGGAGCTATATCTAAATCTGAACCGATTCGAATATACTTTGACAAATATATTTTTGTACCCAATTTAGTCACTCATGCCGAATTTTATTGGAATCGAATATAAATAGCGTGTTTGGTGTAACAAATACACGAAATCGGCTGAAAATCTATGTGGGAGCTATATCCAAATCTGAACTGATTTCAATATAATTTGGCAAATTTATTTTTGTTTCAAATTCCGTTACACATTCCAAATTTGGGGACTGCAATCGGTCAATAGATATGTGTATATAAAATCTAAATTTTTGGGAGGTACCACCGATTTTGATGCTACATCTTCAGTTTCAACTGGAATTACGAAAATTTACATAGCCTATGTTACTTTCAGGCGATGTTGTAGTATACTTGGAAATTCGCAGGAAAATATGTTCAGCGGTTTTCGAGTCTATTAATTATAAACAAAGAAACATTTGCCTCTTTTATAGATATAGATGAATTGAGTCCCAGGTCACTTTATGGTTAAAAGTAAAATTATTTTTTCTCTGTTCTACAATTCGAAATTTTCATTTTAAACATTGAAAATTGGAAGATACCAATAAAATACTGCTTCATTCTATGGGTTCATTGATGTGTCATGACAATTTTGTACGCCAATTAATTTGTGATTGTGAACCCACCTAGTGAACTAATTTTTCTCATTGAAGTTATTGTGACTCACATTATTGCCATCTATTTTGTTTCTGTTATTGTGAATGGAAATGTGATTTGTTTATGCACGCCGACCACATTGCTGCTGTATGTGAACGGACAAAGTACCGTTATGAGGCTCAATGGTCTAGGGGTATGATTCTCGCTTTGGGTGCGAGAGGTCCCGGGTTCAAATCCCGGTTGAGCCCGTTGACCTTTTTGTGTTGTTTCAATATGTTTTTCTGTTTTTTTTTTTTCAATGTGAAATAAAAATTGAAAATAAAATAATTTAATAAAAACAATAACAGAAGACTGGTAGTCTTCGTTTTTACGCTAAATCTTAGAAAAAAATTACCTTCTGGAGATGCGGGGCATCGATCCCCGTACCTCTCACATGCTAAGCGAGCGCTCTACCATCTGAGCTACATCCCCGTTGTAGACGTTGCTGCCAAAATAGCTATTCGTACGATGTAAGATTTTTACATAAAATACGTAAACGTTTAATACATGTCCACAAAAATAAACACACACACACACATCTGCCCTGTGTAGATCCCCTTACCATTGCTACCTGAAGAAAACAACCCTTGAAAATGCTTGAGTTCAACGTTTCCAATGTGTGATAAGCCAACACTAGACGACTAAGAGGCATTTTATAATTCTCATATGCGCTTTCGTTTAAACGTACGTACAAATAGTTTCTTAAAACACCGAACTTCGTTCTTGCTTCGGCAGAACATATACTAAAATTGGAACGATACAGAGAAGATTAGCATGGCCCCTGCGCAAGGATGACACGCAAAATCGTGAAGCGTTCCACATTTTTTGTGAAAATTTTCCTTAATTATTAAAAGTTATTTTTATTAATTTTGAATTAATTATTTACTTTATTTAAACTTGATATGTATAATTTAACAATGGATCTAGACCCGAATACAGTCGATGATAAAGATGTCCTTTATATTAAAATTATTTTAAATAGAATAATTTTCAACATTCTCTACACCATTACAATCGACTGTTCTCTGCATTTAATGAAAATATGAACACTAAAACTATAAAATATTGTACTTTCAAATAAATATAACTAAAATCAACGAAGACAAAATAATTAAATAAACAATAAAATTAAATTCGGAGTCAATTCATCTTCCCAGCCAACCGCCAAATCCACCAGAGCTATGGAACGATGTGTGATAACCACCGCCGAAACCGCCAAGTCCATGACCAAATCCATGGCCGAAGCCATGTCCCAAGCCATGACCAAAACCACCGCCAAAGCCGTGATGTTTGAAACCCAACAGCTTAGGTTTGCGGTATTTCACTCCCAAAAATCCGCCATGGGGTCCCTTAAAGGCCACCAGTTTTAATTTGCCACAGGACACGGAAAGGCAGCCCAACAACACAAGTAACACACCAAGACAGCATTTCTAAGGAAATTTTCGAAAAATAATTTTGTTTTTATAATTCCTTTTAATTATCACTTCATTTGTTACTCACTATTAGATTCATTGTTTTTTAATTATTTTTATTTATAACTTTTTTTTGTAGGTTTAACACTTTACTATTGCAATTTGCTAAATTTTTAAATAATTTTACGTTTCTTTTTTTTTTTGGGTTGAAACCTTCGTTATGGCGATCTGGAAAAAAACTAAACCTGCTTCCATATTGCCATGTACTTTTATGTCTTTTCCTTCCATTGATGAGCCCTCCATGCTGATGGGATATGTTGACATTAAAATAAGTGGATGCTGATCAAAAGGTTAGTCGAATTACTTTAGTGCATGCGTACCATTATAGGGATGCCAGTTCTAGAAAGCGACTAATGTTTTTCGGGGGTAAAATATTACTGATAACATGATTTTCCATAAAAAATTATTAACGATAACAAGACTTTAAAAAAATTCCATAAAAAATATTAACGATAGCAAAATTTTTCTGCAGAATATATTTTCGATAACAAGATTTTCTGTAGAATTTACTATTGATAACAAGATTTTTTATAGAAAATATTGTCAATAACAAGATTTTCCACATAAAATATTATCGATAACACGGTTTCCTATAGAAAACATTGGTGATAACAAGATTTTTAATAGAAAATATTGTCGATAACAGGGGATTCTATAAAAAATATTATCGATAGCGACATTTTCTATGTCGATAACAAAATTTTCCATAGAAAACATTGTCAATAACAAGATTTTCCATAGAAAATATTGACGATAACAAGATTTTCGAAAGAAAATATTGTCGATAACAAGGTTTTCTAAAGAAAATATTTTCGATAACAAGGTTTTCTAAAGAAAATATTTTCGATAACCAGATTTTCTAAAGGAAATATTGTCGATAACAAAATTTTCTAAAGAAAACATTTTCGATAACTAGATTTTCTAAAAAAATATTTTCGATAACAAGATTTTCTATAGAAAAAATTGTCAATAACAAGATTTTCTAAAGAAAATGTTGTCGATAACAAGATTTTCTAAAAAAAATGTTGTCGATAACAAGATTTTCTATAGAAAATATTGTCGATAACAAGATTTTCTGTTGAAAACAGTGGCGATAACAAGATTTTCTATAGAAAATATTGTCGATAACGAGATTTTCTATAGAAACTATTGTCGATAACGAGATTTTCTATAGAAAATATTGTTGATAACAAGATTTTCTATAAAAAGATTATTACCGATAACAAGATTTTTTGAAGAAAGTATTATCGATAACAATGTTTGCTTTATAAAATAATGTCGATAACAAAATTCTCCATAGAAAATATTGTCGATAACAAGATTATATATAGAAAATATTGTCGATAACAAGATTATCTATAGAAAATATTGTCGATAACAACATTATCTATAGAAAATATTGTTTAATAACAATACTTTCTATAGAAAAAGTGTCGATAACAAGATTTTCTGTAGAAATTAATTATAATTAATTTCTGGCATTATTTTTGGATATTTTTTCCATTTCCTCCTTCCTTCCATGACAACCCTAACGAGCAATCATTCATTAAACTCTCCAATATTCCATCAAACACACAAGCACCGTAACCACGAACAAAAATCGAAAAATCCGATAAGTAGGTTTAGTTTTTGTCTGTTGTCGTTGTTTGTTGTTGTTGTTTGTCGAATTTAATGGCTCAAATGAAGCGGTTTACATTATGGAAGTCCGAGGTATTTTTGTTTACATTGTTTTTTCTTATTTTCTTTGCCGTCGTCCAGTTTGTGTTGTGTGCCCCTGAAAAAATCCGGTTTTCTTTTTTTGGCGACACAGTCCAAGAGTGTGACACAGACAGACAGATATACAGCGAGGGAGAGTTAGATGCTGTGCGTCCATAAAATTTTGCCAAAAAGAAAAAACTTCAACCAATTTTATCAATTAAAACTTAAAAATCATTGGTGGCGAGTTAGCAGACAAAAATGCACGTGAAATAGATTCAAAAAATAGCTGACAAACTGGAATACATTATTGATTTGAATTCAAAAAATGATTTGCAGCAGCAATCACGATGGACTTGGTGTTTTCCAGATCAACGATGATGAATCAGCATCGATGGTGGTTTTATTTATGCGGATTAGGGCATTTCTTATTAAAGATTATTGACCTCCAAAAAATAGCATTAGCCGGCCATATTTGGAATATGAATTTTAATAGTTTTTTTATTTTACCTTTTGACCTGTTTTTGTCGTAGTAACTGTTGCAGTATTTGGAGTAACTGTTATCGTGCTACAGGTTTGTTTGTAGGGAGTTTTTGGGTTGGAATATGAATAAATATATATTTTCTCGGAAAAAAATTGTCGATAATAGGATTTTCTATAGAAAATATTGTCGATAACAGGATATTCTATAGAAAATAATGTCGATAACAGGATTTTCTCTTGAAAATAATGTCGATAACAGGATTTTTAATAGAAAATATTGTCGATAACAGGATTTTCTATAAAAATAATGCCGATAAAAAGACCTTCTATAGAAAATATAGTCGATAACAAGACCTTCTATAGAAAATATAGTCGATAACAAGATTTTCTTTATAAAATATTGTCGATAGCAGGATATTCTATAAGAATTATTTTCGATAACAGGATTTTCTATAGAATATGTTGTCGATAACAAGATTTTCTATAGAAAATACAGTCGATTACAAGATTTCCTTTAGAAAATATTGTCGATAACAAGATTTCCTTTAGAAAATATTGTCGATAACAGGATTTTCTATAGAAAATAAAGTCGATAACAGGATTTACTATGGAAAATTGTGTCGATAACAATATTTTCTATAAAAATATTGTCGATAACAAATTTTTTTTTGGAAAATACTATCGATAACATGATTTTCTATTGAAAGTACAGTCGATAACAATATTTTCTATAGAAAATACTACCGATAACAATTTTTTCTATAGAAAATACTACCGATAACAATTTTTTCTATAGAAAATACTGTCAATAGCAAACTTTTCTATGGAAAATAGTACCGATAACCATATTTTCTATAGAAAATATTGTCGATAACCATATTTTCTGTAAAAGATATTGTCGATAACCATACTTTCTATAGAAAATTTTGTCGATAACCATATTTTCTATAGAAAATATTGACGAAAGCCATATTTTCTACAGAAAATACTGTCGATAACACTTTTTTCTATGGAAAATAATACCGATAACCATATTTTCTATGGAAAATATTGTCGATAACCATATTTTCTGTAGAAAATATTCTCGATAACAAAATTTTCTATAAAAATGTTTTCAATAGCCGTATTTTCTATAGATATCATTATCGATAACAGCATTTCCTATAAATAATATAATCGATAACATCATTTTCTTGAGAAAATTTTTTCGATTACAATACTTTCTGTGGAAAATATTGCCGACGGTAAAAACTTTTTTTAACATTATTTCTCAACATTTTTACCACAAATCTCCCAACCCAATTTCAAACGCCACCTCAGGGTCAAATAATTTTCTACAAAAAACTTAACAATATTTATTCAATTATTTTTTCTTCTTCTTCTTTAAATTAAATATTTAACAACACTTTAGTTTCATTAACGTTTACCGAAAGCACCGCCACCATAAAGGCCACCATAACCGGGATAGCCACCGTACGCAGAGCCACCGCCATAACCATTATAGCCACTGTAACTGTTGTAGGCATTGTAGCCATTGTAACCGCCATAACCTGCCAGTCCATAACCACCACCATAACCGCCATAACCAGGATAACCACCATAACCTACGGGACCAGGATAGGCACCAAAACCGGGATATGCGCTACCAAACTGTCCATAGGCATTCGAACTGGAACTGCTGCTAAACGAATTGCTCTGGCCATAGGAGCCATAATAACCCCGTCCTCCTCCACCAATTAATGGGGGAGCAAATACAGGCGCTCCACCCAAACCAAAACTGCGTCCCTCCGCCTTCGGTTGCTGTTGAGCCCGGCTGAGTTGGGAAATTACGGCCAAGGCCACACATACAATGATAATCTGGAAACAGAAAATTTAGAATAAAATATTTTAAGAATCTAAGAAAGGATTCTCACCTTTGCTGCCATAGTTGTTTTAGAATTGTCGAACACTTTAGATCAATGGCTGTTTGTCCACTGCTTGACGTCTTCTTTATCTCCAGCTATTTTATAAGAAATCTTCTAGTCTAGCATATTTCCCGGGTAAACAATTTGTACTATTTGCTTGGCAAACAAATCTCTCACCTTTTCATTATGTGGCAGATCATCTAATCACCCTACTTTATTTTAGTCATTTTTTCATATTTTTTTTCAACAACAATAGAGCGGAAATATTCTCAAAATTTTCCGGCATGCAGCAATTCATTCATCACTGAATAAACGAACTTCACACAATGTTGAAAAAGTCCCATTGCCACCATGGATGGCATGGCGTATTTTACGAACCTGGGTTACTGACCTAATTCATAGCATATTCTATAATTTGAAAATTTTCATTTTTAATATCGCTGGAGATTTAATCATATTTGCACTAATGATTTAATACATGGTACAGTGGGACCTCCATAGAAGGCATACTTCTTTTTTAAAATCAAATTTTTGGGAATCGATAACACCCCATTAACCTTCAAAATCGCCCTTAGAGGAAAAAACACTTCTCTTTTGGGTACAAATTACGTCCAACCCTACTATATCCCCTTTATAGAGTACCACCTGTATGTCAACTTTTCATAGCGACTCCCCAAAATCACATGGAATTTTTTTCTCTTTTTGAACATCGCATGTCTTTAAAAAATTAAGACCAACTTTAATAATGTCCCATTTTTTGCTTTTGTTTTTGTTTTTTCAGTTAATCGTGAACTTAACATTGAAAACGTTCATTGTCTTCTACGAAAGAGTGACGACAAATAAACAAACAAACAACCGATGAAAATAAAAGTAAAGAAAACATGAAATGATCATTAAGTATCCCACACTTGACTAACTTTTATGTCAAATAAACAGACAACAACAACAAAAGCAAAAAAATGGGAAAAATCTTAAATTCGAGTAGAGTTTTATAAACTCTGTGACGTGTGACACATGGGGAATTCCCAGAACAATATAAATACTTCAACGAGATTTTCTAAAAATAGGGTATCTGTAGAAGACCTTCTAAGTGGAAGGTCTATTATAGTCGGTTTGCATTTGACAGCCTCCTATAAGTAGAAGATCTTCAATAGGACTTCTGCCAAATATTATCGATAGCAATAAGTTCTACAAAAAATATTGTGATATCATGTGATCTATTCCAGAACTGCAAGAATGTAAAAGTTTTTACCACGATAACCGATTTTTCCTTTATGATATCGGAGAAATTTGCAAAACTAGTAGATTCTCTCAGATTCTGGAACAGACCAAAGATAAGAAGATTTTTTATGGAAAAAATAATATCGACAATAACATTAATTTCTATAAAAAATCGATAACAGGATATTCCCTAAAAATATAATCGGTAACATGATTTTCTATAAAAAATATTGTTGATAACATGATATTCTACAGAAAACAATGTCGATATAAGGATTTTGTATAGAAAACATTGTCGATAACAAGATTTTCTAAATAAATTTTTGTCGATAAAAAGATTTTCTAAAGAAAGTATTGTTCGATAACAAGATTTGCTGTAGAAAATATTGTCGATAACAAGATTTGCTATATAATCGATAACAGGATTTTCTATGGAAACCAATGTTGATAACAGAATTATCCATGGGAAATATTGTCGATAACAAGACTTTCTATAAAAAATTTTGTCGATAACAGGATTCTATATTCCATAGAAAACAAGATTTTCTAAAGAAAATATTATCGATAACAAAATTTTCTAAAGGAAATATTATCGGTAACAAAATTTTCTAAAGAAAATATTGTCGATAACAGGATTTTCTATAGAAAATATTATCGATAACAAGATTTTCTAAAAGAAAAAAGATATTCTATAGAAAATATTGTCGATAACAGGATTTTCTATAGAAAATATTGTCGATAACAGGATTTTCTATAGAAAATATTGTCGATAACAGGATTTTCTATAGAAAATATTGTCGATAACAGGATTTTCTATAGAAAATATTGTCGATAACAGGATTTTCTATAGAAAATATGTCGATAACAGGATTTTCTATAGAAAATATTGTCGATAACAGGATTTTCTATAGAAAATATTGTCGATAACAGGATTTTCTGTAGAAAATATTGTCGATAACAGGATTTTCTGTAGAAAATATTGTCGATAACAGGATTTTCTGTAGAAAATATTGTCGATAACAAGATTTTCTATAGAAAATATTGTCGATAACAAGATTTTCTATAGAAAATATTGTCGATAACAAGATTTTCTATAGAAAATAGTCGATAAAAAGATTTTCTATAGAAAATATTTTCGATAACAAGATTATCTACATAAACTGTTATCGACAACATTTTTGATAAAAAATATTGTCGATAACAGAATTTTCTATAGAAAATATTATCGATAACAAGATTTTCTATAGAAAATATTATCGATAACAAGGTTTTCTAAAGAAACTATTATCGATAACAAAATTTTGCATAGAAAATATTGTCGATAACAAGATTTTCCATAGAAAATATTGTCAATAACAAGATTTTTCTATAGAAAATATTGTCGATAAGAGGAGTTTTTTATTGAAAATATTGTCGATAAAAATACTGGCGATAAAAGGATTATCTATAATATATATCTATCGATAATAGGAGTATCTATAAAAAATAATATCGATAATAATGACGATAATGTAAAAACAATATCGATGATAGGATTTTCTACATAATATATTGTCGTTAGAAGGATTTCCTATAGAAAATATTGTCGATAAAAGAATTTCCTATAGAAAATATTGTCGATAACAGGATTTTCAATAGAAAATATTGTCAGTAACAGGATTTTGCACAAAAAATT
Organism: Musca domestica; assembly: GCF_030504385.1. NCBI lineage: Eukaryota > Metazoa > Arthropoda > Insecta > Diptera > Muscidae > Musca > Musca domestica. The sequence goes on along the minus strand of NW_026712239.1, from coordinate 15,778 downwards.
TTGTCGATAACAGGATTATCTGTAAGAAATATTGCCGATAACAGGAGTCAATTTTAAATGTGTGAATTATCTATAGAAAATATTGTCGATTACAGAATTATCTTCAGAAAATATGGTCGATAACCGACATTACACAAATTTCTATAAAAAATAGTGTCGATAACAATATCTTCTGCAGAAAATATTTGGTCTGTTCCCGAATGTAAAAATGTAAAAACTATAGCAAGATTTTTTACAGAAATTGTTGTTGAAAACAGACGCCATTCTATACCAGAGATAAAAGACCTTCTGGCGGCCTCCTATAGATAAAAGAATTTCAGAAGGCCTTCTAAAAATTAAAGACCTTCCGCCGATCTCACATATTCGGAAGGGGTTCTATGGCTATATGTCCATTCGAAGGGTACCTTCTCTACTTTTTAAATCTCCTATAGATAAAAGACCTTTTGGTCTTCTAAAAATAAAATTGTGTAGGATCCGTGAAGACCTTCCGAAAGTATCATGTATATAACAGTCCTTCTAAATGTTTCCACTGGGTATAGCACCTTCTTCTTCTATAAATAAAAGACCGTCCACGATTCTCCTTTGGAAATAGGATCTTCTGAAGGATTCTACAGATAGAAGACTTTATGAAAATCTCATATGGATTTTTGGAGAAGACTCTTTGTAGGTCCTCCATAAATAGAGAACCAACTGAAGGTCTCCCATAAATATAAAACTTGGATGGAGGACCGTCTTAAGTTTTTTTTTTAAATCCATCCAAAAATATTCTTTAAAAAATCAAGATTCACTGCCCTGGTGGTCTTTAAAAAAACATTCGTTAAAAAATCTGCATTTAAGGTTTGATCGTCCTTCAGAATTTCCAGGAAGCTATCAGAGTGTTGTTTGTCTATGTATTATAAATTTCACTCATATTCCCAACTACTTCGTTAATTTTCAAACACTCCCAAAAGAGATTTAATTGAAACCTGTAACAATGTCAGATTTTTTTTTATTTTATGGCGGAAGTAAAGTCCCTCCCTTCCAAAAATAGCTTATTCAAACATTTATTTGAAATATTAATCATGTTAATAAAAAACGAAAATATTATTTAAATTGTTGTTAATATCTCCGACAGACGGACAGACAGACATATCGGATTTACCATCATTTGCAGAGAGGTTATTCCACCCATCAAAGTATTCCAGGTATCTGATATCGTTTAAATAGATCTTCTCTCACTGCCGCGGTACGACGGTGTGTCGTGGTACATTACCCATTGGATTAAATTGAAATTCCCATCAACATCTAATGGCTTACTCATTGTACAAACAACCCCACCCCTAGCACCGGCACCGGCCACTGCAAGAAGGTGGATGGATGCTATGCCGAACACGTACGGTATTCTTCACTTCTTTATTGTATCTTAATCGACTTTAGTTGGATGTTGAGCAGAACGTTTAAACATGCGCACTGGCAGCTTGGTATTTTACCGAGGTAGGTGTTGTTGTAGTAGTTGTTGATGTTGTTGTCAAATTGTTTGTGTCTTAATTCACCTGGCTAAGTAAACAACTCGTATGTGAATTGTCTTTTTGTGGCTTTGTTCTGGCAAAAAATATTCTTTTGAGTTGGAGGCCCTGTGAAATTTTTTCCAATTAGTGTTCTCGTTTTGATGGTCATTTCCGAAATCTGGGAGTTCCCCAAATGAAAAAACAATTTGTCTTGATTTCGTCATCAACTTGTCGTCGTCAATTGTGGTGAAGAATATTTTTGAAGCTGCGCTCTTCATATTTACAGAATTAATGCATGGCAACAGATGGGTCTGGAATAATGTGTATGAATCGGTTATTTAATATTATTCATAAAACTAATCTGTGGAATCTTTCAATAGTTTTTTTGTTTTTTGTAATTGGAGGTCTTTTTCAAATAAGAGCTCTCTGGAAGGACTGTCTCTAGAAGTTTTTCAGAACATAATTTCTGTAAAGAAGACCTATAGAAGTTCTTCTATGTACAGCAGACCTATAAAAGGTATTTTATCTCTAACTATAGGAGATCTTCAGAAGAGCTTAAATCAATAGGAGACCATCATGAGGACCTTCATGAAACCATCTTCCATAGAAGACAATCATATCCATGGGTAGGCCCTAAGAATATATTTTATCAATAGAAAACCGACAATAGCCATAAAAGAGCTTCAGAGCGTCTTTTGTCTATAGAATAGCTTTAGATGGCCTTCAAGGCATGAAAGACATTCGGAAGGTTTCCTAGCAATAGAAGAGTTACAGAAAGCTTACTAGATATTGAAAATCTTCAGGTGGCCTTCAGACTGTGGACCAGCTTCAGAAGACTATTCGGCTATGGAAAACCTTTAAACTGACTTTAGAAGAGCTTTACAGCTCAGAAGCTCTTACAGGCATAGAAACGCTTCAGTACTTCTTCCACCTCTAGAAAAGCTTCAGTAGATATTGTCTTAAAGATGTTGAAAAAGCCTACTAGATATTGAAAAGCTTCAAGTCTCCTTCTGACTGTGAAACAGTTTCAAAAGACTATTCGAATATAGAACAACTACAGAGTGTTATCTGACTTTAGAAGCTCTTGCAGGTATAGAAAAGCTTCAGTACCTCTCCCACCTCTAGAAAAGCTTTAGTAGCTCTTCCAGAAAAGCTTAAGAAGATCCACCAGCTAAATAAAAGCTTTACCAGGGCATTTCGCTTTAGAAAAGCTCCGGAAGCTCTTCTTGATAAAAAAAGCTTTGGTAATTATTTTTGTTACAGACAAGCTCCAAACGCTATTTTAGCTATAAAAGACCTTTAGAAGCTCTGTAGAAGCCCTTCTAGCTATGGAAGTGCTTTAGAAGATAGAACATTTAGAAGATTTAGGTGCAGAAGAGCTTTAGAAACTATAGACAAACTTTTAACGATATTTCAGCTATAAAAGACCTTTAGATGCTCTTCTAGCTATAGAAGATCTTTTGATGGTTTTTAAGCTATAGAAAAGCTCTACTATATGTAAAAGAGCTTTATAAGTTCCACTATATATAGAAGAGATTTAGAAGCTTCTCTAGCTATAGAATCTCTTCTAGCTATAGAAGAGCTTTAGATGCCCCCCTTGCTATAGAAGATTGTAAGAGGCTCTTTTAGCTATAGAAGTGCTTTAGAAGATTCTAACTATAAACGAGCTTTAGAAGCTCTTATGGCTATGAAAGGGCTTTAGATGCTCTTCTGGATATAAAAGATATCTAGAAGCTCTTTTAACTATAGAAGAGCTTTAGAATCTCTTCTAGGCATAGAAAATAATTGGACACTCTCCTAGGTATCAAGGAGCTTTAGACACTCTTCAAGCTATAGGTAGGCTGCAAACGCTCTTTTAACTATATGAGCTTTAGAAGTTCTTCAAGCTAGAAAATAGCTTTAGAAACTCTTGTAATTATAGAAAAGCTTTAGAAACTATAAAAGAGCTTTAAAAGCTCTCCTAGATATAGAATAACTTAAAAAACTGTTTTAGTTATAGAAGAGCTTTAGAAGCTCTTCTAACTATTGGCAAGATTTAGAAGATCTCTTAGCTATAAAAGACCTTTGAAATTCTTCTAGCTATAAAAAAAAGCTTTAAAAGCTCCTTTAACAATAAAAAGCCTTAGAAGAGTTTAAACTGCTCTCTAGCTATAGAAGAGCTTTCGAACATTTTTTAGCTGTAGAAGATTTTTAGCAGCTACAGAAGTGCATTAGACCCTTTTCTAGCTATAGAAGGGTTCGAGATGCTCTTCTAGCTTTAAAAGATCTTCTAACCCTAGAAAAAGAAGTTCAGGGATCCCCTATGTCTTTCTCAATTCTTCTTTCAATTGTAAAAATTGTATGTCAATCTCTTCGACACATTTTAATTCACAAAATGCTCCTCGAGTACCATTAAAATCGTATTATGTTCCAATCAATTTCAAATTAAGTTGTTAACTGTCAAGCATCAAATCGCTCGTGTAACATTGGCGAAGCTTACCCAATTCGTTACAAGCAGCATGTGAACCAAAACAAAAAATATTTTTTACAATTTCAATTTTCAAATCAATTATCCAAAAAACATCAATTAAATCAAAATCAACTCCCAAGACCTTAACCTTGATATGCAAAACTAATTCCATTGTAAGAGGTTTAACTGTATGTGTGTGTGCCGGGTGGCCGGCATGTGCGATTATGTGTAGCTGACAAGCAATTGTTCTGTTTTTTTTTTTTTTTTTTTTTTTTTGCCGAATTCGTACAAGACACGCACATCACAAGCTCAGTTAAGTCAGAGCAGATCATAACTCTTTTTCAGAGTTACTCTATTCCGTTACTCTGTGGAGATTTTGCTCTCCCAGGGTTCTTGCTCAGTTCTCCTTTTAGCCAAAAAAACAATATAGCAGTAGTTGACGTATGTCGCTCTCTGTCTCTCTCTTCACTTCTCCATTTTTTACTCCATATAAATTAGAGTAGAACAAAGGAATGGTCGTTAGTTGAAACCAGAATTTTGACAGAAGCAAAAGGAAGCCTAGAGTGTGGGAGCAATTGGATCCATCATGCAACGTATTGTAAGTTGAAGATATTTTGCAGAAAAATATAAATAACTTGACATGTGTTATTCTGTTGTAGATTAAATCAATTGTGGTCTTGTGCCTGATATGCTGTTCCCTGGCAGCCCCTGCTCCAGAACCGGTGCCCGTTAAGGCCGAGGGCCGCACCTTGGGATTTTTGGGTGGTGGCATTGGAATTGGTTTCTCGGCTGGGGTTGGAATAAATAAGGGCATTTATGGCGGTTATGGTGGAGGTTACAGACCCGGAGGATATGGTGGTGGTTATGGTTATCCCGGTTATGGCCATGGTGGCTATGGAGGCGGCTATGGTCATGGTGGTTATGGCGGCGGTTATGGTCATGGTGGTTATGGCGGCGGCTATGGTCATGGTGGTTATGGCGGCGGCTTTGGCCATGGTGGTTATCCTGGCGGATATGGACATGGTGGCTATCCAGGAGGTTATGGTCATGGTGGTTATGGTGGCAGCAATTATTATGGCGGTTACAACAAATACCATGAATCCGGTTACTATGGTGGCAGCAGTGGTGGCGGTTTCTTTGGTTAAAAAATAAACGCTCAACAGAAATCTGTGATTTTAGTTTAGCTTTCAATTGTCATATTCAACGAGTCATATGTTAAGTTTTTTTTTCTCTATTTGTACCCATTCCCGTAGTTTTGTAGAGAATGTAAATAACCCAAGAACAATTTATTAAAATTTTTTGTTAAAAAAATTTAAACTTTTTGTTCATGAACTGTAACGTTTCTCTTTGCCTTTACGCTTGACATGGGTTTCAAGGATTTCTTAGCTACACACTTCGTTGGCAATACGCAGTGAGGGGGTGTGTGTGTATGTGTGCGTAACAATATCCGGTTATTGTTGTGCGGAAAGTCCTTCAAAATGATACAATAAATGTAATACAATTACCAGTTTTGGGTTAGCGATTTTAGGCACGATCAAGCCACCAATCTTCAGACGTGATACACATACACTCACACATTCAACTTATGAATAAGAGTACAGTGGAACCCGGTTTTATAGGCATCATAGTTCATAAGAAATTTCAAAGTTGGGTCATCTTATATCTTTCCATTCTTTACTGTAGTGATTCGATTATAAACAGGTTCCACTGTATCATATCAAGCCATGATTCAAAATTGTGTGATTTATTTTTATTACTTAACAAGCAGTACACATTTCGAATATTAAATCCTTTAATATATTTAAAATGAAGGTGTGTAAAATTTGCTACCGCTTTTAATTGAGATGTGTGATGCGATATGGCTGAGAAGATTTGAAAAGAACTGGTTTTGTTTAAAAAAATACGTGCATGTGTTCCATTAGACTAGACGTAGGTTAAGGAAAATCCTAAAAGGAGAAGGTATAAACTTCGTCTACAAATAGGCAAGGCTCATCCACATAAATAAGCCTCTGAAGGTCTGCTATAGACTAGTAAGTACCCCCCTACTTCGTCAGCGAAAAGTCGGCTTTTGCGAACTTACAGCTTTTTCACTTATTTATTATTATTATTATTATTATTATTATTATTATTATTATATTATTATTATTATTATTATTATTATTATTATTATTATTATTATTATTATTATTATTATTATTATTATTATTATTATTATTATTATTATTATTATTATTATTATTATTATTATTATTATTATTATTATTATTATTATTATTATTATTATTATTATTATTATTAGTATTAATTTATTATTATTATTATTATTATTATTATTATTATTATTATTGTTATTATTATTATTATTATTATTATTATTATTATTATTATTATTATATTATTATTATTATTATTATTATTATTATTATTATTATTATTATTATTATTATTATTATTATAATTATAATAATTATTATTATTATTATTGTTATTATTACTATTATTATTATTATTATTATTATTATTATTATTATTATTATTATTATTATTATTATTATTATTATTATTATAATTATTATTATTATTATTAATTTATTATTATTATTATTATTATTATTATTATTATTATTATTATTATTATTATTAGTATTATTATTATTATTATTATTATTAATTTATTATTATTATTATTATTATTATTATTATTATTGTTATTATTATTATTATTACTATTATTATTACTATTATTGTTTAAGTTAGAATTGCATATTGCCAAGGGTCCAGAGAGCCTACGTTCGCTTAGCACGGACCGTAGAGAGATGAGTTCTTGGGCTAAAAGGTTGCCTGCACCTCCCCTTGGAGCCTACGTTCGCTTGGTACGGACCGTAGGGAGAAAGCCTTCCTCGTCTGAAGATTTTCCCTACAACTCTCCTTGGGGCCTACGTTCGCACAGCTCGGACCGTAGGCAGCTTTTCCAAGCCGTTTCTCTACAGCTCTCTCTGGGTACTCTCTCAGCCCGTGTTGCTGTTAGAGATGTCCTGGAAGCATCGGCGCTTCCAGCCACCTCGGGGCATTGTGACTTTGTTAGCTTTTAGTTACTCTCGTTTTAACTTCGGAGCTCACCGCATCACAAAGGTAATCTGTCAACTCGGGTTGACCATTTTCCAAAATCCTCAATAAACGGATATTTATTATTTATATTTAATACTAATACACCTTGGTTTTATTTATTTTTTATCTTTTTATTTCTATACGGTCACGGTTTGTATGCCTGAGAGAACATCAACGTCTCATACGGAGAGAAACATTTGATCCAATCGAGCCGGATCTCTCATCAGTCGTTTTCCCTTTTTATCTTCTCAGGCAAACAACACACGGAACTTCATCCCCCCGCCTCACATACAGTCCGCATCCTACACACATCCATCTGCTTTCATCTTAATCACATAAACAGGTACGTGAAATCATTTTCTTAAAGTGAGCGAAAAAAAAAATAATAAACGAAAAGTGTCGCGAGTGCCTGTTCAGAAATTATCGTGTTTATTTACTGGCCGTCCGTCCGTCACCCTACTATCCGCAACTTCGATAACATCTGTGTTATTTTTTTTGCACGCATGCATTGTTTGAACAAGTAGTCCTTATTAAATAGCGCTTCTCTACTTCGTGCCGATCGCCCTTTATTTTCTATTTTCGGTTATTGTTACGCTTCTGTTAGACTCTCATTGTCGCACTGCATTGGAAAAATAACAATAACAATACATCTCTATACCAATCGTTTTTTTTGCATCGGTCAACTAAAACACCAAACGAAAGAAAAAATCATTGAACTCCGTTCCGTTGTTCTGAGTGCTTTCATTTACTTGTTTTTATTTTCTAATAGCAACGCAGTTAATTGCCGCTCACGCACTCACTACTACAAGCACGTCGACTACGCTGCTGACGTCGCTTGTGTTTTATTTTGTTTTGTTGGCCTTTCTTCATTTCGCCGCACAGTGGGCCGCAGGTGAAAAATTTCATAATTAATTTGTAATTAATTTTGGAAAATAACAATTTGGCATTTTTTCTAAATTTAAATATTTTGTGGATACAAACGGGATTTTGGACATTGTGCACTCCATAACCAATCATATATATATACGCAAAATTATTTTTTTGTGTGAAATTGAAATAAAATTTAATTTTATTTAACTATTTATAAAAAAAAAAAAAAAAATACATATATATATATACCTATATATTGTTGTTTTTGCAAATATTATTTTTTTATTTATTTTTATTTTAAATTTGTTGAATTCCTCTCGATTACTACGTACCCTACGTTCGGTGAAGTCTAAATATTAGAAATAAAATTTATTATTTCTTTGAAAATTGTCTACATTTAGTGGTCCTTTTTATATTTTATTTCTTTGGCATATCAGCGGATCAATAATTTTCGAAATTAGTTAGAACAGTCTTATCGAAAATCAGAAAATATAATTGGTAGATTTATTTCTGCAATAGTTAATCCTCATTTTGACTTGTCTACTATCAAGTGTTCTTTTTTATTTTGGAAGAAATATTTATTATTGAGTGATTTGCTTCTTTGCTCTTCTTGGTGTATGATAGTTAATCACTATGTCATTCACACCATTGGATATGTTTATAAGAGCTTCGGATGCTCTTATTAAATTTGACGCTCATTTCAGTCTGGTGCGCGAGGAGGAAACAGATGAGTTTGAGCTAGAAGTTCGTTGCTCTGAAATAGAAAAATTGTGGATCAAAGTTCAGGAAATGTTGACAAATGTTTGGATTTTTTGATGTCGTCGGTAGACTCAAAAAAAGAGGATATAGACTCCGTTGATAGTAAATATGAGGTTTCGCATCAAACCTATATAAAATGTCTGTCAGCTATTAATCGGAGACTTTCTAAATATCGGAAACTTCAAAAATCGCCTTCTAATTCTACTGTGAATGGTTCTATAGTTTCGTTAGTTGAAACACCCCCTGCTCCAAATCTAAGCTCGTCGACTCAGGCTTCTAGGGATATCGGGACCCAGGTTGAGACAATTGTTTCCGAAGTCGGCTCAGTTCATAGCGCTATAAATAACTTATCCGGTTGGGTTCCTTCCGATAATGTTCACAATCTGGCACTTCCTCCTTGTGATATAGAAGTTTTTAAAGGAGATTTTCTTTCGTGGCCTACTTTTCGGGACTTGTTTACCACGGTTTATATAAACAACGCCCGATTAAGCGATATTGAGAAACTGTGCCATTTAGTGCAGAAAACGTCCGGCGAAGCTAGGGAAATAGTAAACAAATTTCCACTTACTCACCGCAGTTTCATTTTAGCTTGGACCGCTTTAAAGAATACTTATGACAATAAAAGAATCATTGTGAATACCTCTCTTAAGAAATTGTTTGACCTTCCAGTGTTAGATAGAGAAACTAGCACCAATCTGAAAATTCTTCAACGGGGCCTAAACGCTTGTTTGTCGGCTATGGCCGTGTACGACATTCCAACGGATCAATGGGATCCTATTTTAGTTTTTTTGTGTATTCAACGTTTGCCTAGGTTAACGGTAACTTTGTGGGAGCAAAGTATACGCGATAAATTGGCACTATCTTTGTGGATAGATTTAGATTCATTTCTGACAGAGAGAATTCAGACCCTAGAATGTTTACGTGATATTAAGGGAGCTGAATCCAGTCAAAAAAAGGTTCAGTCACACTTTACCAATGCTTCGCTTAACCTAAATTCAAAATCCACTTCGGAATTCTTTTGTTCCCTCTGCCCTAGACAAAATCATTCTCTTCGGGCATGCCCTAAATTCAGGAAATTGTCTATAGGTAAGAAATTGTCTGTTGTCAAACACAGGGATGTTGTTGGAATTGTCTGTCTCGAGGACATTCAGTTAAAGAGTGCCAAAGTTCTAATCGGTGTAGTATTTGCAAAGGCACTCATCATTCTTTGATTCATCGACCAAGCAGTGATACTCGGGTATCAACTGGCTTATCCACCTCATCTTCATCTTCCGTTATTGTCGCCTCAGATTCAAATGTCGCATCCACCTCGACTGGTGCTCACCCTACTGTAGCAAATGCGCAAGTTTTTCACACTTCGCAGAGTAGAAATGTTTTACTGGGCACCGCTATGGTTAACATCCTTCATCAGGGGTCTTCGTTTCCAGCTCGTGCTTTAATTGATCCCGGGTCTGAGGCTTCTTTTATTACTAATCGGTTACAACAACAACTAAAACTACCAGTACGATCGGTAGTTGCTACGGTTTCGGGTGTCAACGGTTCTGTCTCCGCTACATCTAGGAAAAGTTGTTCACTTTGTCTTGGATCTCGCCACCATTCTTCGGTTCAGATTGATGCGGTCGCTTTCGTTCTTCCTCAGATTTCCGAAAACTTGCCATCATTTGTTATTCGGGTCCGATCTCTTTGATAAGTTGCCCCAGTTACCCCTAGCAGACTCTCACTTGTTTGATAGTCGGTCCGTAGATTTGTTAATCGGTGCGGATTTATATCCCCAAATCGTGCTACAGGGTACCCATCAAAAGGTGCTAGGTTCGCTATTAGCCCAAAATACTGTATTTGGTTGGATCTTGACGGGTCCACTGTTCACCCTCCTCGATGCAAGTTTTCAATACTAGGCTGCATTACCCGGAAGAGGAAAATCTCAACCAATTATTGCTTCGTTTTTGGGAATTAGAAGAAACACCCAAACGAAAATTTTTCTCTCCCTCTGATAGATTTTGTGAAGAGAATTATCGCGCCACTACGGTTAGAAATTCAGAAGGTCGGTATGTTGTTTCGCTTCCTTTAAATCTGATTACCCTCATACAGTGCAACTCGGCACTTCTCGACAAAATGTTCTACAACAATTTTGTCGGAACGAGAGTCACTTCTTCGCAAACCCTCCATTAAAGACCTTTATGATAGCGTGGTTCGGGAGTACCTTACTTTGAAGCATATGCGCCTAGTCCGTCCAGCTTTTGAATCCAGTTCCGTTTGTTATTTACCTCACCCACCCTGTCATTAATTTCGAGAAAAAAACTTCCAAATTAAGGGTCGTTTTTAATGCTTCGAATAAGACTTCCAACGGAATAAGTCTTAATGATATTCTCCACGTAGGACCGACTTTGCAAGAAGACTTAGTTATGTTGATTTACGGTGGCGAATATTTAAATTCGTGTTTAACTGTGATATTACGCAGATGTACAGGCAAATTCTGGTCGACCCAAAGCATACTCCTTTTCAACGTATTCTTTTAGAGAGTCCCCTTCACACCAAATCCAAGATTATGAATTGCAAACGGTAACCTTTGGGGTTAATTGTGCGCCCTTCTTAGCTATTCGCACTTTGCATCAACTGGCAGAAGACACCAAAAAGAGTTTCCCTTGGCTTCACATATTTTGAGAAAATGCATGTATGTTGATGACGTTCTCGCTGGTGCTCACGATATTAGTTCCGCTCGTCAATCCCGCGATCAGCTTATCAATGCTCTGTCAACGGCCAAATTTGAATTGCGTAAATGGACTTCCAACCATAAATTATTGCTAGATAGATTTTCTAAAGAGGAACTAGTTGATGCTGAAGTATTATCATTTGTGGAATCTAGTACTTCTAAACCATTGGGAATACGATGGAATGCGCGCTTAGACTCGTTTTACTTCTGTGTAGACCCAATTGTACAAAAAGAACACTATTCTAAGCGGGAAGTCTTATCCACTATTGCCAAACTTTTTGACCCAGTTGGTTGGTTGTCTCCCGTAATAGTGGTCGCCAAAATGATCATGCAAAGGGTTTGGATAGATCGTATAGACTGGGACGAATCTTTAATGGAGCCGACAAAAACGGCATGGGAAAATTTTGTGGAGAATTACACAGGTGTTAATGTTATTCGTATTCCACGTTGGGTTCATTATTGTGTCGGCGATCGTGTAGAACTTCATGTTTCCTCTGATGCGTCGGAAAAGGCCTACGCAGGCGTCGTTTATATTCGAACTATATCCTCGTCTGGTACTATTCACGTGAACCTTTTATCCTCAAAGACTAAAGTGGCCCCGCTAAAATCAACTTCTCTACCACGCTTAGAGTTATGTGGTGCAGTCCTTGCTTCAGATCTGCTCAAGTCTTTGGTTGAGGAAATTGGTATCTCGACTGATTTGGTATATTGCTGGTCCGATTCTACAATAGTCCTTTCATGGTTGCGGAAGCCTCCTTCGACATGGGCTACCTTCGTTGCTAATAGAGTTGCTAGAATTCAAGAAAATAGACACATTTCTGGTTGGTATCATGTAAGATCGGAGGACAATCCCGCGGATTTAGGTAGTCGCGGTGTTTCCCCCCTAGAAATGTCGACGTCGTCATTGTGGTGGCATGGTCCACATTGGTTATCTTTGGATTCATCTTGTTGGAACGTATCCGATTGCAATTCCTTTGATACTGACCTAGAAATGCGAGGCGTGCGGACCCATTTTTCTTTTTTCTCAGAATATGAGGAGCTTCTCGAAAGGTTTAGTTCTCTCGATAAAGCTCTGCGTGTTTTATCATATGTGCTCCGTTTCGTTAACAATACACATCCAAGACGAAAGTTACTACATCACTACTCGACTACAGTTCTGAACCCACAAGAAATTAAAATTTGTCAAGACCCGTCTTGCAATTATAGCCCAAAAGGTTCACTACGGAGAAGAATATAAGTGTTTATTGCATAAACACGCGCTACCAAGCTCTAGCTCGCTTCTTCCCCTTAACCCTATTCTCGATTCTGAGGGTGCGATGCGACTTAACGGACGCTTAGTGAAATCACCTAGTTTATCATACAGTGAGAGGTTCCCGATAATTTTGCCTTATGCCAGTCGCTTTACTCACCTTCTTGTTGATTACATACATTTGCTTTCCATTCATGGGGGAAATCAGTTAATGTTACGTATCATTCGCATTGAATATTGGGTTCCTCGGATAAAAACCTTGATTCGAACGGTAATTCGAAAATGCAATACGTGTATTTTAGAAAAGAAGCGCTGCGCACAACAGATCATGGCTGCGTTGCCCCCAGAACGGACCATAATTTCCAGACCTTTTACGACAACCGGTCTAGACTTTGCCGGCCCCTTTGAAATAAAGTCATTTACGAGTCGGGCCTGTAGAATCACCAAGGGTTACGTTTGTGTGTTTGTGTGTTTCTCCACTAAAGCTGTCCACCTGGAAGCGGTATCAGATTTGTCGACGGAATCTTTCTTAGCCGCATTTCATAGGTTTGTCTCTCGTCGTGGTTGTCCTAATACCCTATTCTCAGACAATGGTACGAACTTTGTTGGTGCTTCCCGAGCATTAGAAAAGGACTTTAAGACTTTTATTAAAGAAAATCGGGAACTATTAAGTACTTCAAGTGAATATCAAGAAATCTCATGGCAGTTTATACCAGCTGGCGCTCCACATATGGGAGGACTTTGGGGAGTCGGCTGTGAAAAGTTTCAAATTGCATTTTCGCCGGTATGCGAAAACAATTGCGGTTTACATTTGAAGAGCTGAGTACTGTACTAGCTCGTATTGAGGCGTGTCTTAATTCTCGTCCGCTATGTCCAATATCAGAAAACCCCGAAGACATTGTTGCTCTAACACCCGGTCATTTTCTTATAGGCGCTCCTCTTCTTTCTCCCCCCGAACCGGCCATAAATGAAGCGCCCCTTAGTCTCGTTAATCGCTTTCGTCGAATTAAGGCTTTAACTCAACAGTTTTGTATTAGGTGGCGGAACGAATATTTACATAGTCTGCACAAGCGTTATAAATGGAAGTTTCCGCACGTAATATCGAAGTCAATGATTTGGTTGTTATTCGCCAGGAGCAACTCCCCCCAACGGCTTGGAGGTTAGGGCGAATAGTACAGGTTCATCCCGGCGATGATGGAATGGTTCGCGTAGTTGACGTCAAGACAGCACAAGGGGTGGTGCGGCGGCCAGTAACTAAATTAGTAGTACTCCAAAACTAACTTACTCCTCCTTTTCGTCATACATGTTGTTTTGCTTAGCTATGGAACCTGCAAGCCCCCTTTTTCCGGAAGTAATCTTGTCAGACTTCGACTACACTGACACCCCAATGACGGACGAGGAGCGGATGGATACAGTCAGCGTATGCTCGGAGCGACCCTCCGTCGGTGACAATGTACCCAGCTGTACCGGTCGTTACCAACTCCCCGATTGCGGCTAATGCCCCCACGAATGTTGCCGTGAGTTCGACCCCGTCCTCCACATCCAGTAATCTAGCAGGATTGGTGCGACCTGTTCCTGGTTCGATACCCCGAAGATGCCCATTATGCCCAAGTCACCATGCCTTGTATCGCTGCCCGACGTTTAGGGCAATGAGTTGTGAGAGACGGATGAGAACAGTGGTCTCGCTAGGGCATTGCGTCAATTGCCTGATGATGGGGCATCATGCGAGAACCTGCCAGAGCGCTTCACGATGCGCACAGTGTCAGCAGAAGCACCATTCCACACTGCATTCGCGGGTCCGACGTAACCACCGCCAACACCAATCCCGTCGGAATGTAGCGCAAACAACAGTCGCTAGTCGAAACATGGTACCGGTTTCTACACCTCGTCACCCATCTTTTTCAACCGGTCATAGCTTCGGCGGCAGCACTGCCAATTAGTCGGGTAGTCGCTCTTTCCCCTACTTTGGTAGTTCGGGTAATACTGCCACAAGCAACTATACCGGTCCGAGCGTTATTGGACCCTTGCTGCCGGATAAGCCACGTTTGTGAGAGCTTAGTACGTAGCTTCCGCTTGACTCTTACCTTCCTAAATGAAGAAGTTATTGTGATTTGGCAATGGTTCGCGGTTCGATGAAAGTGTTATAAAGCACATCACTCCTCGAGTTGCCAAATTAGAACGAGGAAAAACTCCCACTGTTTCCGTCTCTTCCGCAATTAGGGAATCTTTCGCGGGCCTTGAGTTGGCGGACCCAACCTTTTCCAGTCTGGCGCCATTGCATTAGTCTTAGGTCCCGAAGTTTACGCACAGATCGTGTCATCTCGTATTTTGTCGCAACCAGGTTTGCCTACGGCACAATACACAATATTTGGTTGGATCATTCGGGCACCACATCCCGCTAAAGAACATTTGCTGCTATTTTTGTTTTGAATTAAATTGAATAATAACATACTGACATTACGCTCACTAGAATTTGATTTCACGTCATTTAGCCTTAAGATACTCCTTATCATTCATTGATACTTATATTATTAATATTATTACGCTCCATTGAACTTAATGATTTCTATTACTGATTGATATATATTGTTGATTGTAACATTGTCCATGTTTCAAGGTGGGCGGCAATGTTTAAGTTAGAATTGCATATTGCCAAGGGTCCAGAGAGCCTACGTTCGCTTAGCACGGACCGTAGAGAGATGAGTTCTTGGGCTAAAAGGTTGCCTGCACCTCCCCTTGGAGCCTACGTTCGCTTGTACGGACCGTAGGGAGAAAGCCTTCCTCGTCTGAAGATTTTCCCTACAACTCTCCTTGGGGCCTACGTTCGCACAGCTCGGACCGTAGGCAGCTTTCCCAAGCCGTTTCTCTACAGCTCTCTCTGGTACTCTCTCAGCCCGTGTTGCTGTTAGAGATGTCCTGGAAGCATCGGCGCTTCCAGCCACCTCGGCATTGTGACTTTGTTAGCTTTAGTTACTCTCGTTTTAACTTCGGAGCTCACCGCATCACAAAGGTAATCTGTCAACTCGGGTGACCATTTTCCAAAATCCTCAATAAACGGATATTTATTATTTATATTTAATACTAATACACCTTGGTTTATTTATTTTTTATCTTTTATTTCTATACGGTCACGTTGTATGCCTGAG